>NW_017728943.1:15908701-15929113 GCF_001723895.1 Crocodylus porosus
TTCCTGCCCTTTGGGTGGGGGGCTGGACTCAATGATCTTCCGAGGTCCCTTCCAGCCCTAATTTCTATGAAATCTATGAAATTTCCTCCTGATCTCATGTATTTTCCATACACTTCCTTTTTCTGGCTGCACAGGGGGACATCTTTAAAAGGAGTGCTAGGTATGTTTCTCTCTCTTTCTCTCCCTTGTTCTCCATTTCTGAGTCTGGTAGCAAGGGTTTTGGTTAACTACACTTTGGAGCATCTAAATGTCATTGTGCATCCACAAGGGGTACACATACTTGCCCATCTATGTATACAGCCAGTGAGCAGTCTACTGTGCATACCCAGCATGTGCATGTAGAAAACTATGCCTGTGCACAGGCTACACAGCTAGGTATAGCATGCACACTTATGTATGAGTGGCATTTTTGGCACTTAGATGACCAGAACTGCCATATAGACAAAAAATCTGGACACCTGGACAACCAGAAAAGGAATAGAATGCCATGCTAAGTTTTCATCCCCCTTCTTGATAAGCAGCTTGTTTCCAAACTGCTCTTTATTTTCTTCAGGTTTTTTTAAAATACTTTATAAGTCAAGTCAAGTCAGTCCTGAGGCCAGTGTGACCATTGAGGCACCTTAGATGCTGTGCATCATTGATGATTATTTGAGCAAAGTGGTGCCCATCTCATCTCCAGGTATGGATGTCCGTTGGCTCACAGGGAACTCATTTGCCCTTTAACAGGCCTTGTTTTGAGTCCTGTTGGGTGTCTACACTCCCTCCTCATGCAGGCTAGCCCCATGTGGGAGTACTGGTTTAGTCACTGACTACCTGACCATGGAGCAAGCTGTACTGGTTTACCATGGTAACAGATAGCAGACCAAGAGAGGCCTGGCTTGCCAGGGAGTTTATAAGAGTTCACCAAATAGTATCATCTGGAGGTGACAGGTTGTTCTGTGAAAACTGTTTTCTGCAGTGAAATTGTATGTATTCATTATACAATTGCAATTAAGCAAATATACAATTGCTTGGCTAATTTCCCTGGTAAGGGTTCTCTTTCAATAGTGGAAGAGTGAAGGAATGGTCAGGAAGTTTTTGATGGAGACTTTTTTTTTAATCTGAAAAGGCCAATTTGTCAAAAGACACATATCGTTTCCAGTGGATTTTTGAAAATGTAAAATTCTCTTTCTAGTTGGTGTTTGGGGTTTTGTTTTGGGTTTTTAAATTTTTTTTAATGCAAGGCTTTTGTTTTGTTTTACTATACTTTTGACTTCTGAATCTCACACCTTTGCTGTTAGTATTGATGTGCGGGTACATGCTGCTCACCAGTGGTGATGTTCCTCCCAAGAAGAGTCTGCATGTCAGTGATGTGTGAAGCAAATATAATTTGCAATGCAGTTTTGGATTACTTGTCACTTTCAGCTCGGAAAGGCACTTTATAAATATAAGGATTATAATTATTTCTATTTCTTAATTACCAAGCATTACTGAATTTGTCCATGCTAAATATGGTAGGGAGTAATGTACTGCAACCTTCACTGCCTCAGATATTGAGAAATAATCTTTGGAGTCATAATGAAAATAATAATAATTAAAAAAAAAGTCTTCAGACAGCTTTCCTACCCCAGGAAATAAATGGGAACATTTTGATTTTACCCGTGACAATATACAGTCTGCCATTTTATGATTCAGAAAAGTTTTGAGTCTGGAAATTAAACTGTCAGAGCTGAAAAGTATGGGACTGCAAAGTCCAGAATGTGTTTAATCAAAGTGTTGGGCTCATTCACAAAAGGAGCAGGAGATGAATTGTCCTGGAAGGATGCAACACTGCAAAATGTAATTGCAACATAAGGATAAAGGAAGGGAGATACAAGAAAAAGAAGAGATGGGTAAGGAAATCAAGGGCCCCTAGAAAAATAAGAGCTGGATTTTCCTACTGGTCCAGACACATATGAAGAGAGAAAAGGCAGTTTCTTCTTCGTTCTTTCCATATGGACATTTTTACCCCCATGTCTTATCCCTAGGCATATGGCAAAATCCACATCTATGAAAGGAAATTCACATGCCTAACTACTCTGATAGAAATATTTAGGTAGAAGGCAGGGCAGTGTGGCCTCTTAGGGTCCCTATACACACACTCCAAAGTGTTCTAATTAGACTGTGTTGGAATAGACTTGATTAATCAAGTCTGCTCCATGCTCTAATTAGAATGCTCTAGCATTGCAACAGTATCACATGCATAAGCCCCTGCAGGTTTAAACATGGCCACTGGGGCACTTTAACCAAAGCTCATCAAATGGCTATTTTTAAACGTGTGGAGGCTTAATACATGTGATGCTGTGGTGTTTTAATTAGAGCAGCTCTCCAGGAATTGCTCTAATTAAAATGCCAACCCAAACCCCAGTAAGTATGTGTATAGGCACTAGGGCTGTGCGAAGCTTTGGGTGCTGATTCAATTTGGAGGAGATTCAGCCTGATTCAGCAGCTGGGCTGAATCTCTGAATCCAGATTGAATCAGGGGACCAATTAAAAGGTCCAAATCGATTCAAAGCTCTCCAAATTCATTTGGAAAAGATTCGGAGAGTTTTGGTGATTTGGGCAGTCCCTGCTGGCTGCAGCAGGAAGCTGGACACAGACTCCATGCTGGTAAGTGGGGGCAGGGAAGGGGAGGCTCCAGCCCCCTTGAGTGCCTCCCACAACTCCCGCCCACTCTCCCAGTCCCCCCATGCCTGCGCCGCTCGCCCCAGCTCCCGATTGTTTTAAAAAAAAGCCCCTAGTCACCGGCTCCTGCCAGGCAGGGGGGCAATCCCCATTGCCCCCCACTGCCCCACACCACATGGAGGTCTCTGCCACCAGCCCCCCGATCCATGCCTGCTCTCCTAGCCCTTCAATAGCTGCCACACTCACCCCAACTCCCAGCCCTTTAAAAACCAAACAAAAATCCCCAAACTCACCAGCTGCTGCAGTGACCTTGGAGCTTCTTCAGGCTCATGACAGAGCCCCCCAGGCAGCACGAGTTAGTGGGGGGCAGTGGAGATCACTACCCCGCCTCCCCCCCCATGCCTGGCAGGAGCTGGTGATCCTGGGCTTCTTTTTTTTTTTTTTTAATTTAAGGGCAGGGAGCTGGGATGGGTGGGGCAGCGATGGGGAGGGCTGAGATAGTGGGTGGGGGTCAGGGGGCTCATGGCAGTGGGGGGCAGTGGGAATCTCCCCCCCTGCCTGGCAGCAGCCAGTGAATGGGGGCTTTTTCTATTCAAAGAGCCAGGAGCTGGGGCCCAGTGGGGCTGGGAGAGCAGGCAGGGGATGGGCCCTGTGTGATTTGGATGAATTGATTTGGGGCAGTGATTCGAATCACTGAATTGAACACTGTCCCCCGAATCAGCCAAATCCAAATCCGAAGCAAATACTAGCTGCTTCAAACAGACCTAATAAACACCCTTAGAAACTAACTAGGTTGAAGACCTGGTCTTTTGTAGGTAACAACTTAACTTTATGCTTTGTTCTCAAATGGCATCTGTTAAATTAGGCTGTTGCATACAAAAGGCCATGACTTTTAACCAGTTACTCTCTGTGAGACCACCTTGTGCTACTTGCTGCCTGATTTTTTTCAGAAACCACAGATTACCACCTCTATTTTCTGGTAAAAATATGGTATGTTTATAACCACAATGGTTGAAATGGTACAATTCCTTCTATGAATGCTGGAATAAGAGTATCCACAAAGGGAGTTTATTTTTAATAAAGGGAGTTTTATTTAAACTTCCTGGTTTCAATCCAGTGCAATTAGTATTAATGTGCAGGTATATACTAGTATAACTACATTACACTAGTTTTATTGTTGCAGTTAATTTTCCATGTAGACAAGTTTTTTTTTCGGTCGCTACATCTAACTCCAAGGGTAATGCTATCTGTCCCTCTATCTACCTATCCATCTGTCCATTCAAAGCGCAGCATTGGCGTATCTGAGCGTCTGTTTTATCCTAATCTTGTCCTTGTCCCTAATACCAGTGGATTGGTAACTATTCAAGGGTAATTCAACCCAAGTGGTATCTTTCTCCGTAACCACAGTGAGTGCCTATACATATTCCCCAAGGATGCGGGGAGAGAAGGGCATTTAATTAGAGCAGTTCCCATGCAGCTGTTCTAATTAAAATGCCTCAGCATCACATGGATTAAGCTCCCATGTTTTTAAAAATGGCTGCAGGACGCTTTATCTAAACCTCATTTGATGAGGTTTAAAGTACCCTGCAATGATTTTTAAATGTTTGGGTGCTTAATATAGGTGATGCTGTGATGATACTGCAGTATTCTAATTAGAATGTGGAGCAATGCATTCTAATTAGAATGCAAATGACCGCGTGTATAGGCAGCCATTGTAATATTGTCCCTTAAATTCGTGCTTACTCCATCCCCACAGTTTACCTTGTAGTTCCACTTATAATAAGGTAAATATATGTGTACTCGCATTTAATGCTTCATCTGATGCATCCTCAATTGGGAGAGGAAATATACTTTGCCCTTACAAGGGGAATGGCCTGGCAGATTACATTTGTCTTCGCCATCTCTTTTATTTTTGTAACTCTACCGTTAATGTTTTCCTTCAGATGCATCAATGCTCTTTAATAATGTAGCTGATCATGGTTCTAAAAAGGCACCAGTGTTTCATGAAGTGCTTCACCTCATTGTGAGGTTTAATTACAGCCACCAGTTTTGCCAGTTCTAATCTTCCTTGGATGGTGCCTTTGGACTAGAGACAGACATTGCACATAAACTGGTTTATGTGATCAGAAACTGGCTTAAACCTGTAACAGAACAAATGTTCAGTGCACATAAACCAGTTTGAAAATAGCTTATACCAGTTTGAGATAAACGTGGTTGAATATAGTATCAGACTTAACTGATTTAGGTCAAATCAGTTTATGCAATGCCTGTCTCAGACCCCTTCTTGGTTTAACTTAAACCAGAGTCCCCCAGCATCCCAGATGCTTTGCATCCCTTTGTGGGGCAGGGCTCTCTGCTCCAGAGAGCTGAGCTGGCCCCTTCACCTCTGCTCCCTGGCTGGAGCTCTGGCTTAGACGGCAGGCACAACAGCATCTACCTGGCTTCCCCTTGCCCTACCCCGCACTAGTCCCTGCTCAAACAAGGATTCCCCTCCTCCCCTCTCCCACAGCACAGACTGTAGCCAGTATGTGGTATGCAAGCTAATGCTGAGAGGTGTCTGTATAAGGCACACAGGACAAAGGCAGACAGGACAGTGTCCACATAGGGCTTTTTGGAGCTAATCAATAGGTATCTGGTAATGTCCCTCCATTCCTTCTTTGGAAAAAATTGTTTAAGAAGAGCTTGAACTAATGAAAGAGCCTTTTGTTTTCTTAA
The DNA here is from genome assembly GCF_001723895.1 of Crocodylus porosus. Classification (NCBI taxonomy): domain Eukaryota; kingdom Metazoa; phylum Chordata; order Crocodylia; family Crocodylidae; genus Crocodylus; species Crocodylus porosus. The sequence goes on from NW_017728943.1 coordinate 15,914,060, forward strand.
TGGGCTGATAAACATTGTGTTATCAACTCCCTGCTGGGCTGGTCAGGAGCAGTGAGGGGCAGGGGCTTCCCCCCTCCCTAATCAGTGTGTCCTGCTGGGGCTTGGCTATGCTCCCCCAGCTCAGCATTGTGGAAGGGAAGGGAGGACTCCTCTAGCACTGCCCAGCTTCTAGCCTGGGCCACTGCAGAAATGTGTGTGTATTTCTTCAGTCCAGAGGGGGCATCTGTGTGGTTATAGACTGGTTCATCCTAGCCAGGTTAGACTAACCTGCAAAGATTTAATCAGTTCAGGCTCAGGCTTTTTGAATGTCTGTCCCTAGCCTTGAAGTCCAAAGTAATGGAGGACTCTTGGAGATTAGGGAGGAATCTGAAAAGTTTTGCCCACTGCTAATTAATTGAAAGCTCTGGTTTCTAAATAGCCCTGGAAAGGTTTTACTCACCATAGTTTGTCACTTCCAATCAATACTGTAGATGGTCTTATTCTGAGCACTCCCAAACTTGGAGGAATTTTTGGAGCTTGCTTTGAACTTTGCTGTTTGGGTGAATCTCTAATCCAGAGATGCATAATTAATGTCAGAGTTCCTTTGTGTTACCAGGATAGGGGAGCCTCAATGCATGGTTTGAATGAATTAGTTTGCTGTATCCTTGCTCTTTTCTTTGCTGTTGTTAGCTGTATGTGTACAGCCTGTTCTCCTATTCTCTTCATCTCTGCCTCTGTGTGCACAGAGCAAATAGGCAGATCTGACATGTAAAGGTATCGTCAGAGCCAATTTACAGCAAGTGGTAAAGATCATACTGAATTCATCTTAAAATGCCGATCCAGAGGGAGCCTCTAAAGTCCAGTGTGAGAGGATTTTTAAAACTGTAGTTACAACAGGAATCAAAACAGTTTTGCAGCTGAGATGGACAGATCAGTTCAGAGACAAAGGCTGACCTGATCTTTCACTCAGACCTTCTCTGAGGGGTGAGAGAGTCTGATTGTTTTTTAAATTTCCATGCACCTTTTACTCCCAGGCACTAGCACAGGATGGAGGCAGAAGTGCTGAAGTCATGCTAGATGCTGTATGCCTCCAGCTACACCTGCCCCTTTAAAACCAGAAAGCACGAAGCACAGAAACACACCAGCAGAATTCCAGTCCACACCTTCACTGCACCATTTCCCAGGGGTGCTTGGATCACAGGATTTGTTTCAGCTTGGTGTTTATGGGTACACTGCTGCAATTAAGCTCTGGATTTCAATCTAAATCTTGTCAACACTTTTGACCCAAGTAGCTAACCAAATTAATTTGGAGGTCATTCCAGATAGGGTCAGAGACTATGAAGATGAAGTCAGGTTTATTTGATGTTATTCTGTTTAGTTAAAAGAATGGACAGTGTTGCTTCCTGGGGCCCAGAAGGTATCCTATAGTCAGACAGAGTTTCCAACTCCAAGACTTTTTCAGCTAGCACCCTGACCCAAAAAGCCCTCCTTTAAAAATTATCTCAGAACACCCAAAAGCAGTCCAAGATCACTGTGCTGAAGCTTCCTTCTCTATTTCAACATCCTGCTACCTTCTCTTCTTCTGCCCCACTTCCCTCCCTTCCTAAACACTAGCCCAGTTAAGCCCTTCTACTCAGTACATTCAAATTCCTGAGCAGGCTTTCAAGGCAGTTAAACTTTTCAGTAGCAGTTTCAATGGGCTTGTCTACATGTTCATTAATGCACTTTAGATAATGCAGATTAAATCTAGTACCTTCGGGCATTTTTACACATGCTCTGAGAATGGGGAAGGGGTGCTTTAATTAGAGTGGCTCCAAGAGCCACTCTAGGTCAAGTGCCTGCAGCATCTCATGAATTAGTTTGCTGTGTAATTACAGAACATGGGAGCAGCCTCCCAGCACATCTACAGGCATCCTCCATTGTGACGTATTAGAAAGAGGTACATTAGCTTATTTTAATGCACATTAACTAAAGAGCATTTTTGTTGTGCTTTAATGTACATTAAAATAGGCTAATGTTCCTTAAAGCACATGTGTAGACATGCTCAATGTATGGTTTAATCCAGTTTATTAGCATCACTGAAATTTGAGTTATTTGGACCTGGACCCTCTTCTAATTTAAAAGTATCTCTGATGAAGCTATAAGGGCTTTTTCAGTACCAATCAAATGGATTGAGGCATCTTGTGAGCCCTGGTTATACTTACCTTGGAGCTAAAATTTAGCTCCAGCATTAGTCGAGGAAGGAAGGCACATCTTCACATCATCTGCAAAGTTTTTAATGCAAAGAAAACTATCTGATTCTCTCAATTCTTCCCTCAGGCTTGTTGTTCCCTCCTCCCCTCCCCATATACAATGACACAAAGCTATCTTTAGCTGAGACACTGATTAATCCAACATTAATCCTCCTGCCTAATTGTACTTTGCTATTTTCTCTTCCTTTATCCTTCAATTGCTCGACTGGGCAGGGGGTCTGGAGGGCAAACACATTCATTATGTTACCAGCAAACAAGATATGAATCGCACTGCAGGGGACAAAATTAAATTTACAGTTTCCCCTTGTACATGTCATAAACTATTGATTTAAAACAAGAGGGGAAGCAACAGCAGACCAAGCACAACTGCAATCTTGTGCTGATTTCTCTGCGTTCCAAGAGAGGTGCTGGTCCCTGACAGTGGAAATACAGCAGGGGGCAAAAGCCTGAGATACTGGTCTTTTTTGTTGCCAGAAGGACAGTTGGGAGAGTAGGTGAGTAGGGAAGGTTTTAGTTGTTGGTTATTGGTAATATATAACGGAGTGCCATACCATGGACTGCCAGTGCACTCAGGGACTCTAGATCTCAAAGGGCAGAAATGGTTTTGTTAGTGTCACTGTGTGAAGGCAAGAATGTAAGCAGTAAATTAAACCTTTCCTTTTTGCATGTGTCTCCCCCTCTCTGTTCTCCCTTCTGCACCCTAGAGGTTTTAAAGAAGAAGCAGGATCTCATGGATAGTCACCCAGAACACTTGGGTTTGATTACTAGCGCCTCTACAGCCTTCCTTCATGATCTGGGGCAAGCTGCTCCATCTCTGTTTCCCCTCCAACCTTTTGTCTGTGTGGCCTATTTGGAACATTAGGTGTTTTCAGCAGGGGCGATCTCTCATCTTGTGTGCGTACAGTACATAGATAGCACCACAAGAACCTGATCTCCCATCAGCCTGTTAGATGTTACCGGCTTTCTAATGCTCCCAACCTGGTGCGCAGTTTGCATTCCCTTCCCTGGTCTTGCTGAAAAGAGAGGGTGCCAGGCATTGGCAGTTCTGGCACATTGTGTGGTGCTTAGCTAAATCGGGCCTTAGTGACTGGCAACTTGTTGGCATCTGGAGTTTGGATTTGCACCCACCTTTCATTTCAGATCATCCCTGATTCAGCTGGTTGTGCTCATGTAGTAGGAAGCCAAGGTGAGTTATAACATCCGCTGACACAAGGGAAGTGCCCTAGTGTGGACGGTATAAGGCCCTCTCTCACTGGACTCCCCCACTGGTGCTACAAACAGGTTTTCTGGGAGCGGATTTGGAGGCAAACCATTTGCAGCTCTGCTAAGGAATGGGAGCTAGGTACCCGGTAGAATAGTCCATCAGTGATGGGGTGTAAATGACTGAGTCCATGCCAAGCCTACAGCCGGTTCTTAATACAGTTTGATTGGGTGCGCCATGAAATTATTGCAGACAACTGTTGTTAACAGCAGGTCATCTGATTAGTGCAGATGGACTTTGAGTGGGTGGCTTATGTGCCCAGCTTGGGCTAGGGAAGAGTCAAAAGCTGTTTCCATATTTTTTTCTCCCTTCAAATTTCTTACTGCTACAAGCCACCCAGGCCAGCAGTAATACTAATGTTGCAGTGTTGACATGTGTTTGAATCAATGGGTTTGTCTAGACTACACCATTTCCTTACCAGCATCTTTTCTATACTAGAATTCCCATCAACAATGAGGCACAGATGCCAGTCATGCTGGAAAATGTAGAGGGAAAGCATCTAATGGAAGTAAGGCTTAGAAAGACAGCATATTTGTCCTTAGGTGGAGAGGCTCCAAGTGGATAATGCATATGCAGAGCAACAGTGTATTATGTGCAATTCTTGTGTTACTTTTATGTAACTTAGTCTGCTCAGTATTAAATATAAGCACTGCCTGTTGAAAGCTGATAGTAAAAAGAGGACGCTTTTTAGTGAAGACTGACTTCTATTGTCTAAAAAATCTAGTATCTAGGTTATATATTCAGAAGCACCTTTTACAGACATCTGATGTATAGATAGGCTGTTTACATATACAGACAGTCCTCAGACTTACTATGCAACTAGTTCCTGAAAACTGTCTTAAGTCAAAACATTGTAACTGAGAAACAATTTTCTCATAAGAAACAATGTTATAAATGAGGGACTGGTTCCTGAACCAAGGCCTGATACCCTATTTTCACCAAATATATCCCAGAATTTTGAACTATGATGACAGGCTGAGAGCTATGGGGCTCTTCAGCCTGGAAAAGCCCAGGCTCAGGGCTGATCTGATAGCCACCTATAAGTTTATCAGGGGTGACCACCAGTTTCTGGGGGAACGTTTGTTCACCAGAGCACCCCAAGAGATGACGAGGTTGAACGGTTATAAACTACTGCAAGATTGTTTCAGGCTGGACATAAGGAAGAATTTCTTTCCTGTCCGAGCCCCCAAGGTCTGGAACAGCCTGCCAGCAGAGGTGGTTCAAGCACCTACGTTGAATACCTTCAAGAGCAAATTGGATGCTTATCTTGCTGGGATCCTATGACCCCAGCTGACTTCCTGCCCTCTGGGCAGCGGGCCGGACTCGATGATCTCCTGAGGTCCCTTCCAGCCCTGATGTCTATGAAGTCTATGAAATCTACTCAATCAATTATAGATTAGTAATATAGCTACATTAATATATTTATAATATATTTGTAAATAGCAATCATATTGCCTTGGAAGGACTTCTTTGAGGTGGCTTTGCTGGACTTTTTGAAGGGCTCTTGGCTGGATTCTTCTCAGGAGTCTTGGCTACAGGTTTTTGCGGAGTCTTGTCTACTTTCTTAAAGAAAGTGTCCAAGGAAGTTTGGACAGATGTTCTCCAGGGAGATGGGCAATGCAGTGAACTTGTTCACTGGCATGGCAATGCATCAGATCAAGTGTTGTAAGTCAAAACTGGCATTGTAAAGTTGAAATAGTGTGTCAATTTATAAACATTGTAAGTGTGAAATGTAGTAACTTGAAATGTTGTTAAGTCGAGGACTGCCTGTATATTAATATCTTACCCAGACAGTGCTTTTGTCACATTTCTTACAGTTGCAGAGGGAGGTGGGATGTGTTGTGGGTGAGCAAACATCTGTTAAGGATTCACTTGTATTCTAGTTCAAATGAAAACCTTAGACTCTTGAGGGGAAATGCCTTAAGTCTCAGTGCCTGGATCTCCATATTTCTAGCTCACCAGGATCTCTTTATAGCCATGGGATGTTGTGAGGGCTGGGGAAGGATTACAGGATATTATCATTGTTAACTTGCCGGTATTTAATCTTTATTTTTCTTTCTTTTTATGGTCACAGCATTAATTTGAGTTTACGGTTTTGTTGTCAGAGATTTTGCTGTTCATCAGCTAACCGAGGAATCCTTATTAACATGTGAAATGAGAAGGGAAAAACACATTTAAAACTAGAATAAATTTTACTCGAATGCTTTCCCTTATTTCTGTACTGTATGGTGTTGTCAAGCCTCAGAAATATTCACTGAACTTCCCTTTAGCAGTTGCATCTCCACCGAGTAGAAGAACTAGTTTATAGCTAGTGTAAGCAACCCTTGATATGTCACATAGTGTGTCATGTGGACCTCACACACCCAAAACCCTCAGGCCTGCTCCCCAGAAAAGAGATGTCCAAAGGGGGTTCCAACTTTGTCCCATCAACACGATCCAATCCAAACAAGTTTCCAGAAGTCCATATATGGACATTTCAGGCCAGATCCTACTCCACTTACTAGATGCCTAAGTGTGACTCTTTTCCACCCTACTTGTTTCCTAAGAAATAGCTACTGCAGAAGATTAACAGGTCCTCCTCCTCCTCCTCTCTGCTCTTGGTGACTTGCTCTGAAGGCTGAGATAATGGCATGTTACAAAAGCAGGTGTGTTAGTATTTTTTTCATGTGCTCCAGCAAGGGCATCCACTTATGCACCAAATAGGTCAAAGAGGATCTGACCCGTCTCCTCCTCATAAAGGGGCAAGATGATACATATGTTAGATTCACTTCTGTGCCTGATCAGCAGAGGAGGTAAGTCTGCTGCAACTCTGTCTAGATAGCTCATAGCACCAGCTTCATGTGCCTTTATCTCTGGGTCTGTGGTTCTACCAGATGGGGATCAGTCAAGGTTGTGGGTGTCACACAACCTCATTTGACACTCTGGAAGCCTGTAACCTGCATGACCAGCTGGGCAGCAAGTTGAAGGCAGTGCCAAAAACCATATGCACACCCCTCACACATGCTCACCGGGGGCTGCCTTGGGTGTCTGGGCTTGTGCAGAGCCACCGCTAGGGGGCGCCAGGTCTCAGGTACGTTACAAGGGAGGGTGGTAAAGTTTTGTTTGCCTAGGACAGGGGGGAAAAAACTCTTGTACTACACCTGCTCTAACTCGGTGCTTTTCTAAAATTTGTACAAACTCCAGTTCTGTCATTCCTTCAACCCCATTCTTGGCTTACTTTCAACAGCAGCGTTCCATGCTTTAATAAGAAGCTACAACAATTTTTCACCTACTTTTGGCAATTTAAGATCCTAAACCAACGGGAGGTATAACACCACAGAGAGAAACTGTTTTTATGACATTCTCCAGTAAGTCTGTCTTTTTCACTCCAGTGTTTAACACTTCATCCCTTTTTTCTGTCTGACTCTTAATTATGGACCTTAGTACCATTTTCAAAACCATCTTTAGAATAGGCCTGTAGGAGTAGTCCTAACATCCTTTCTTGGCCTGACTTGGCAGCTGAATATCAGAAGGAGAACACTTGCCTTGTCATTTGTTGCCTTGTGTTGTTTTGGGGTGTCGAGGGGGAGGCTCACAAGAATATTTTGACAGTTGCCATTCATTTGTAAATCCAGCAAGGACTGACTCCTTCATCCTATCTAATTGCCCCTCCCGTTAAAACCTGTCCTGAAAAATGCAAGTGTGGATGCAGGAGCTAGAAGTGCCACACCAACTACAAATTCTGTTGTCTCACAGAGGGTTTGGGTCACTGGGCTTCCCCTTCCCATCTGGATCCTCAGGATACTATTAACCCACTCTGTGCAGGTGACCATTGGCAAGCCAACATAGCCGAGGTGTGTGTTAGTCGATTCCAAGAGCAACTCCCAATGCTTTCATTCCCCTCTCCTCCCTCACCCCAATCCAGTGCTGAAGAGCAGGGCTGTTTGTTAGAAGCCTCGGGGAACCTGCGCTCTCACCAGTGCCCAAACTTCACTGACATTTGTTCTGTACAGTACCTTGTATATAAAGGACTTGCTGCAACATATGGCTAACACTCCACACTTCAAGTGTTATCCATCACATTACAGAGTCCAGCCTCACATCCCTCATGAAGCCAGGGGAATAGCATGGTCCAGAGTCTGTCAAGTGGTGGTCTGCTGAATCTATCTCTGGAAGCAGCTCTGTGGTTACTCTCACAGGTCCTGCTGAGATCTGAGCGCTGTTCCAAAGAGCTGGCAACAAACAGATGAGGAAGCAGTGTGCTGAGCACAACTGGAAAGAGACAGAGGGAAATGAACTTGAGGGATGGAGGGAGCTCTTTGTGAACAGAAAAAGAAGAAGGGATAGATGGTGGATTAGGATGGGAAGGAAGAAATGAAGGGCAGCTGTGTTTCAAAGAAGATGTTAAACCAACATTTCAGGCTCTCATTGACCTATTGCATTGTTCTGTAAGCACAGATTACTAAACCAGGAGTCAGGTCAAAATTTAATTTGGACAATCACAGCCTCTGACTCCCACGGTGGTTCCAGTTGACATTTACAATCTGAGCTGAATATTTACATCATACAGCCTCCATATTCCAACCCAGGGGGTGGGGGCGGGGTTGGCATGTCAGTGGTGTGTGAAATGCTTCCCCATTAGGGTTGTATGAGGTTACAGCTTCCCCTGTGGCTTCTCCATGCTAATCACAGTCCTTCCTCAGGCAACAAGGCTCTTGGGAATCAGTGGGGCTGCTCTCTGTTTTAAGAGCTACCCGTGACATACAAAAATCACTTAGTAAATAGTTGCAAGTTCCAGAGTTTCCAGCCCATTGGCAACGTTTGTCCTGATAAGGTGGGAGGAAGGTGAGAAGGCAGGTATCGGGATGGAAACAGCTGGTTTGTGAACACTGCCCATGGACCCCAGGCAAGCTCAGAAAATGGCAGCTGGCAGATGAATAAAGCTCTGTGGGCTGAACTGAAACACATCTCCCATTAGGCACTTCCAAGCCCAGATTTATGCCTCCAGTCATTCAACAATATAGAAAGAGCCCACCAGGGTCTCTTGCCACAGGGGCAGCATAGAGTCATGCCATCCCAGAGGCAACTCTTTGTGATGTTGTTCCTCAGGGAGGCAGGCTGCTGGAGCACACAGAAGCCAAGCATTGGGGTCACCCCTTGAGGAGCAGCCTTTCCCTGTCTATGAGTCTACTTTCCCTGGGCAAGAAGAGGGTAAGGCATTGTGACATCACTGTCAGTAATGTTATATGGTGGGCCCTAGAAACCCCATTCCCTGCAGTAGGCCTGTATCAGCACATCATCATAAGAGATCATCTAAATGGGCTAAGATAGGAGTGGAGAAGAAGGCACTGAGAGATGCCAAGCAGAGGTGGAAATAGCGCTTACATCTCTTGGGTACCAGTCCAGTGCCCTGTATATACCCTGGCCTGCACTGTTCCTGAGTGCTAGCCACACACAAGACAATTTTCTCCTCGGTCCTTTGCAAAGTGGGATGCTTTTTGCTCCCTCACCTCTTCCTTCCCTCCTCTTTTTTCACCTGTACAGTGAGGCACACTCGTGCCTCCTGGTATGAATCATACGTGAACAACCCAACACACTGGGGTTTTGCAGGTTATTGGGAGCCCTGCAGCCTGTAACACTTATGGCTGTCAGTGCCCATTATGAAGTGTTGACAGTGTCAGGGCGAGGTGAGACATGAAGATGAAGTCTGTGTCCTGAGGACCTCAACACTCACACTACGTGCATCCCCTTCCGAAGTACAACAATGGCTTTCGCTTGTTACAGAGATTACGGGAGTAGTAAAATCTGATGGTGCAATAATAGTAATTAATAATAATAATGGGTGCTTTAAATGTATTTGGTTGTGATTTATTAGACTGAGCACCATAGGCATGTAGAGAGCTTTGCAGGCAGGAATAAAAAGACAAGGTGACTGGGCTTTAAAATTGCACATCTGGGCATGATTTGGAGAGGCAATTTATTGACACCATAAATGACGGCTTTTTAGAGCAGCTTGTTTTGGTGCCTATGAGTGAGATGTAACTCTTGATTTAGGGCCCTATTCAGTACTACACGCTCTTCAAGTAGAACTCCTGCCAAGCCCCTCATGGCCAAGAAGAGGTAGGACTGGGTGGTAATGAATGCAAGGGGGATTTGTTTCTGAGGTGACCAGACAGAGACAGATTCTGTGGCTTTCTCTGGCTCTCCAGTGCCTGTACTGCCTCACACAGCCTGTGCTGCCCAGAGCTATGGTCTCCCTCAGAAGTATTCTAGATTATACTTCTTTTGTGAAGATCTAACGGTGCATATGAGGTGGTTTATTCAGTGCCTAGTTAAAATACTTAATGGTTTTGCATAAATGGGGAATTAGGGTGGCCACCTCCTTGGAGACAATGAGAGCTTTGCTTGTGGAATGAATGAATAGAGATTTCTCAATAGCCTTAGCAGTAGCAGTAGTGATACTGGGCCTACAAAGTATATGGTGATGGCCAGACTTTTTAGAATAGATAGTCCCCTACTTGAGGTGGATATTTCTCAGGGAAGAAGAGAAAGGAGAAGACAGAGGTGTATACAAGGTAGTCAGAACATGAAGGGAAGAGCTCCTGTGGGTAATGTGGGACACAGTGAGACTGAGAATGACTCCCCTAGAGGGTAACACAGAATTGATGAACTTCAGAATCGAATGGTTTGAACACCCGGAGGACAAGGACAATGGCTAGCAGCTAGCTGAAGGGTAAAATAAAATTAAAAACAAAACCAAGCCAAAAAAATCCTCTTTAAAAGCCCCAGAATCAGCTTGGAGGTCATTTCTGACTTGGTATTAAGGGCACAGATGGTTCTGTGAAAAGGAAGAAAAGGAAACAATTGAAAGGGGAAGACAAAGCTTTCCAAGTGACAGGGTGGAGTGTAGGAGTATATTAGAGCTAATAAAGCATCTTTAAATAATGGGAAATCTGTCCAAAGAGCTATATTAGATGGGATCATACATAATGGTAGGTGAGGTATAAATGGGGAAAAAAGTGGTCTGAAAACAAGAGCCTGGCTAACTTGTCACAGAGGTTGCAGAACCATTAACAGAGAGCAGTATGCATCTGTGGCTGTGGGTTGCTTAGAGATCACCAAGGGAAGCCAGGGGTGGGGGCATTAATTAAAGAAGATGATGGAGTAGGAAAGCAAGCAGAAGACGTGTTTTTCTATCAGTCTTGATGATAAAACAGTATCTTTTCCAAAGGTGCTTTTAAAGAGAAACATAGCTGAGGTCACAGAAGAGGAATTACCAAAGACCAAGGACTCTGAGATAGTCCTATCCCCTGCCTTCATTGTTCTTTGTCTTTCTTAACCTATTTACCCTTCCAACACTCCTGGAGGTGGGGGAACTTTTCTACCAGCATTTTGGGCAACACCTGATACACAAAGCGTTTGCTTGACTTGCCTACAGAAGCATGTAACAGACCAAAGGCACCTAGGTCTCATGAGTCCTGAAATACTGCCCTAACAGAGGATCTATTCTTTCTTTTATCCAATGCAGGACTTGCCCACATGAAGCAGAGAAAAAGGGTCTGCCTGCAATTGCAGTCACTGTTGTGATTGAAGCTTGTGTAGGCACACCAGAACTAGCTGTATATTAGCTCAGGAGAAGATTGCAAGCAGTGAAACCACATCAGCAAAGAGCTCAGCACGGGCTGTAGAAATGACCTGAGAACCTGTGTCGATACTCAGGTGGTAGACCTCAGCTGAACTCCAGGCCATGGTGGCTCTGCAACTAGCAATACCCCTGCTAGGTAGTTGAATGTATGCATGGCCTTTGGAAACTACAGTGCCCTAAGTTTCACATTCTGCTGCCTGAGCAAGATGTCCATCCTAAATTGAAATGCTATTCATATCAACAGGACCTTGATGCAGCAGGGTGAGGGGAGTAGATCCTATTTGAAGTGCATTCCTTCCTTCACCCTTTACATCCCCAGAGTCCTCAGAACCAGTCCTTTGAACACAGGAGAATAGGGGATGCAGTCATACCTGAGGATGGAGCTAGAGCATCTCTGTCCCCAGGGAACTAATGCCTTTGGTTCCTCAAAGCTGTGAATAATCTGAGATAATTTTCTATCCTCTGTATTTTGCCACTGAAGGGGATGATATATACATGCTAAATATTTTGTTATTGTTCTTATTACCCAAAGTTATGGATCAGCTTGAGAAGCTCGAATGCAGTAAATCACAGGGATTGGATAATGTTAGTCTCAGGGTTTTGAGGTAAATAATGCATGAAATATAATGACAACATGCCATGATGGATTCTTATAAACAGTGTCTTGCTAATGAGTGCAAAACTGCTAATAACAGGTCTAAATTCTGTGAGAAGCATCTTGCTCCTCTATTAATTGCTGAGCTCCCTCTATTTTCATGGAAGATGATACAGGTCTATCCCTTGCTGGTCCATTGGTACCAATTTTAGAGGAAGGATCATAGTTTTGTGGATAAAGAGCAGGACTTGAGTTCAGGATTCCAGGGTCTACTCTATCCCCAGTTTTGCCAAGGACTGGGGCTAAATCACTATCCCTTTCCCGTCTGTAAAATGAAGAGGATAGTACATTGTGTGATAGGGATGGTCTCCATTCATGTATATTTGCAATGTGTGTAGAGATCCTTGAATGGGAGATGCTCCATTCTATTATTTGTACTACAAGGAACTATTATTTTTTTAAAATAAGACAGGGAATTACAGATCTGTGAGCTTCCTCTCTACTCCAGCTAAACTGATTGAGAAGCTAATTAAAGACAGAGTCACTACAACTCTCAGATAAGTATAACATGACAGGGTGTATCCAGTGTAGCTTCTGCACAGGAAAATTGTGCCTTTCTCAGCTGTGAGATTTTTTTTAACTTTATTAAAGTAATAGATAAAGGTGATCCCCAGCAGACATAATGTACTTTGATTTTCATAAGGCTTTTGATAAGGTCTTTCAAACAAAATTATGAAGGGAAATAAATAGCCATAGGATAAGGGGCAAGGTCTTGCCATGGATTATAAACTGCTTAAGCATTAGGAAGCAAAGAACAGCAGCTCCTTTGCATAGCGAGAAGTTAATAGTGGGAGGCACTGGCCACAGCAGGGCTGTTTAATCCGCTCTGCAGCATGTTGGGAATGCAGTGATGACTCCAAGCTGTTTTGACTGGGGAAAAACAGAGGACTTTGACAAAGACAACTTTCTGAGCAGGCCATTTTCCTAATCCTCTCTTCAAGCACAGTCCACATGCTGTGTTAGTCTAGTCCCTTCTCTTTTCTTAATGTTTGGCTTTATGAAAATGTAGTGTCATGGGTCACTTTAAACATTCTCCCTACGCTTGACTGCTCCTAGGGTGGCTTCTCCTGAACTGCTCGTCCCCTGGGTTTTCTTACCCAGAGCGTGCCTCCCATCTCCCTTACAGACAGGCAGAGAGAGAAGTTAGTTGCCTGTCTTAGTGACTCAGCAGAACTTGTAGGCACAGCGGGAAGAAGGCCGTGGGACACCAGATTAGATATAAAGTATATGAGGGTATGGCAATGCAAACTGCAGAAACGGCCTCCACTTCAGCTGCATGGTGATGAGCAGGGAGCTTGCTAGCTCCTCAGAGGAAAGAGACCTGGGAAGTGTGGTGAGTAAGTCGATAAAAGCTTCAGTGAGTAGCAGCAATTCTAAGAGCATAGAGGATGTTTGGGTGCCTTTAAGGGACAGGAAGACAATAGGGAATATGTTATAAAAAATGACATTATCATGAACACTCGTTATGCCACCATCTAAAGCACTGTGTAAAATTACCGGAGGGCCGTGAAGCATGGTTAGTAATCTTGAGAGATTTGCTTACAAAGACAGCGGCAAGTTGAACTGAATGGGATTTTTTATTGCGGCAAACTCACAATTTGTACAAACTCCATTTTCTCCCTTTTTTTTATTCCTCTCCTTTCCATTCTCTACCCTGAGCCTCCTCTAGTGTTCTTGAGCATGCATTGCACTTTCTCGCTTCTGGTCTGATCCATGAGCTTGAGACATGCCAAAGCAATTGCAAAGAAGAGGTAACTTAGTCTCCAGAAAAATAAAGAGCCAAAGGGATCTTAATTGAGTTTTTTAGGCTAATGAAGGGTACAGCGAAAGCCAAGCAGTCCCTCCCTTTTCTGTTGCTCATAGTACTAGAACAAGAGGTCATTCTGAGATGCTAATGGAGGCTTAATTTAGATTGCATGAAAGGAGACACTTCTCACACAGCAGGTAGTCAGCCTGTGAAATCCACACTGCCTCAGGAGGTCAGAGAGTCAAATGCTGTAGAAGGATTTTTAAAGGTTCTGGGTAATTTTTCCAAACAATGATAACCATTATTATTTAGTCTATGGTAGGACTGAGAGGCCCAGACCAGTAGGGTCCCATTGGGCCAGCTACTGTACAAACAGAGTGTAGAAGAAGAGTGCAGGCCCCAAATGGCTTAAAAACCAAACAGACAAAAATGCTGTGTGTGGATGGGATGTGAAGGCAGACAGGGGCATGGCCTTGGTCACTTGGGCAATTTGTGTTAGACCTAGGTATCAGAGCCAGCTTTGCTGTAATCACACTTCTTCTCTTCATTGGCATCCAGTTTGACTAAGTTTCCAATTCTACAGCTCCCCAGTGCTAAGGTGTGTTTGGGGCATGTGTCTGTGATGGTGTAACCCGACATACTGCTTTCAAGCTGGGAGTCACCATTGTTAATCTGACATTAAAATAATAATAATAATAATAATAAAATTAACTCTGATGGCATTTTGGACTAGGGGGCTGTTTTCAAGTGCTCAATGGTCCTCTGTATGAAGCCTATATGCATACTTTCTCTCTGAGGCCACTGTTATGGGACAAGCTATAGCTGTGACCCTTTATCTGATCCTTCTCAGTGCACTCAGTCAAGGCAGAACCCTGAGATTTTCTCACTTAGGGTCCAATATCTGGTTTACAGCACTCTGTGGATTAAGTGTCCTTGCCTAGCCACTCCTATTGGGTTTATTTCCCTTCTGAAGCCTGTAGCCAGTGGACGTTCATGGCCCAAAACAGTCTTTGTATTATGGACGTACTGTATACTTTAAATAAGAACAGAACATCAGAGACAAGGGGCATTGATACATGTGATAGAGCTCTGCTCCAATGCGTGTAATTAGCACACGTTGAGCAGACTCAATTAATTGAGTCTGCTGGAGCATACTAAATAGTGCACTCCAGCAGCCTCCGCATCATGTGTCTTCAGTGTCCCTGCAGTTCAAAATGGTGGTGGGGGTGCTTTAACTAAAGCTTGTTGAATGAGCTTTAGTTAAAGTGCACCCACTGCCATTCTGAAACATGGGATGCTGAATACATGTAGCACTGTGGGAACTTTAATTAGAGCAACTCTCAGAACCGCTTTAATTAAAGCACTTCCCCCACCCCCACAGAGCATAAGCTCCCTAAATTACACCCCAAACAAATGTCCCAAATGAAGAAATCCAAGGGGTAAATCTCATGCAGCCCTACTAAGTAGGGTCGGAAGCCAGAAAACCAGAGAGCATGGGATCCAGGGAGGTTTACTAATGTGGACCTTTAGACAGAA
>NW_017728943.1:15929213-15937119 GCF_001723895.1 Crocodylus porosus
CCCAAGGATTTTAAGACCATGGAAAGGTTGATGCAGGCATGGTTAATTTACCCAGACTCCTAGGCCTATCTGTCTTCACCCAGGCCCTTGACCTCTGGAAGTCCAGGTCATGGTCTGTCTCTCTTAACACACTTTTTCTTTACCTATCATTGAGGGGACAACTTCTAAATCCAGCCCAACTGCTTTCTTGTCTACAAACGTTCACACACATGGACCATACTGCCCAAATTTTTTAGTGATCTCTGTATAAGCTTGAGCCAGAGACTGACAGAAAACAACCCTTCTGTTTTGCTGCAAAATAGGTATCAGCAATGTCCTCCTTGCAATCCTGCTATTGAACTAACTCAACACATGAATACCGTAAGTATCCCAATAACCCACTCAAGGTGCAGCATTTAGAAATTCTTACAGGTAGTATCTAATCCATCACAGCCACAGCTACCTTACACTGCCTCTGCCTTTCTACTGTTTATTCCTTCCTTGAAGTAAGATGATTTTTAAAAATGTCAACCTGTTCTCTTTTTTCCTCTTTCTTACTGTTGTTTCCTGTGTTCCTCTAACAAACAGTCTCCCCACAGAACAAACAAACCAGTCAGGAGTGCTTCAGGCGAAAGGATACTTTATATTTAATTTGAATGCATACATACATACATATCTAAAAACCTGTGATATTCATCAAACACATACAGGAAGACTGTGAATAAGCCTTTTCTCACCTGTTCTGCGTGTGCATGCGCGCACACACACAGTTTCTTTCTCATACTTTTACACCCAGCATTTCTCACACATTCTCACACTTGTATAAGCTCACACACAGAAACTTACACTTTCTTTCTCACCCTCGCCCCACTCTCTTTCTCTCACATACATCAGGACCCTGATCACATCACTGTCTTCTCAGCCCTCAGTGTCACATTTACTATATCATCAAGAATAAGGAGCTCTGTAGCTCCCTATAAACCAGTCTGCCTCCATGTTTGTACAAGCTAGAAGGGCTGAAAGGAACAGCTAACTGATCAAAATTTGGTGTCTATATAATAGCAAAGACTCTACAAGCTCAAGTTTCCAGTAGGATCAACTGCCTGTTTCTCAAGCCAACAAGTTTACAGGCTGTTTATATGGCCTTGTTAGATGAGACCTTAAAATTCAGCTCCCTGTCCACACTGTGAAGCATGAGAACTATTCAGAAGAGCAGGTTTTTTCCCTATATTTATTCAGAATGGTCTTCTAACCTTTTGGAGCATTCGGTGTGATACCTACCTGAAAGGAGAGAGCCTTGTAATTAGGAGTCTGAGAGGGGTTCAATTCCCTGCTCTACCAAAAAACTTCCTTTGTGGCCTGATAAATTCTGTACTTCATTCTGCATTTGCAGCACATGAGAAGTAGCACTGCCCTAACTGCCAAGCATGTTGTGATTATATACACATTAGAAGGGTTCAGGTACTACAGAAATGGGGATAATTTAAATACCTTAGAGCTTGTCTGTACCACTCCCAGACAGTGCCAGCACTCTTAAGCATATCCTGCCCAATGCCCATCTGTGCACCAAAGCTGGAAATGAGGCAATGAAGCCCTCCCAAGGGCATCTTACTAGGTGCTGAAAGGAGTAACATCTGTCACATGATTGCCCCTCTGAAAGTGCTTTACGGCCATGCTGTGACAGTTATACATGGCTGCAGAGTGCTTTAAAAATGCCCAGTAATATGACAAATTAACCCTCATCTAATGAGAGTTCACAGAGTGCCTTCATTAACTTCTGTCAGTCCCTGCCTGTGATCAGGGCTGGGCTGATGCAGCCCAGTCCTGCTCCTGGGGCTACCCATAGAATAAGAGGAGGGAGAAGGGAAGGAAGGGAGCTCCAGGCTGGGGTTTGCCCAGCCTAAGCTGGGGGATGGGCAGATGGATTGGAGACCCCTTGCCTCACAGCATCCTCCAGCTCCTTCCCACTCCAACTCAGTCTGGGCAACCTCCAGACTAGAGCTCTCTCCCCTCCCTTCTCCCCCTTCCCTTCCTGCAGACAGCACCAGAGCTGGGCTGGGGAGGGGGGGATGCTATGGGAGAGAGGCTGCAGGCAGCCAGCCTCTTTCTGCTGGATTGCCTCCAAAGTGGATCTCTACCCACCCCCACCCCCAACCAAAAAGCAAAAGTTTGTTTGATCAGGGGGAGGGGAAGGGGGAGGCACTCTAACTTATGGTGATTTCTGTGAAGTGCCATGAGTTAGAATGGGGGAAATTTATGTCTGTCAGCCTCCACTGTTGCTTTCAAGACCACAAGAGACTGGGATGTGAAGCATGGAATGGGTGTTGCAGTACCCTTGGAGCCTTGGGATTGGGATTGGCATGTGCAAGGCAGATGGCTGGGGTGTGCTCCTTGATGGTACTCCCAGGAGCTCTGCAGAAGAGCTCAGACCCTTAGGTAGAGTTCTGCTGTCTCCCCTGGAGGTAAATGCTTGCATCAGTTTAATTTGTGAGAAGCTGTGGGGTTTTTAGGATGAAGAACTCTACAGAAATGTCAGATCACCTGATTACTACTATTGTGCTTGGTAACCTTCCAGCAAAGAGAAGCGTGAGTATGATGTTCTCTTGGCTCATGCTGGGCTCAGCCGGTGCTTGTGTTTGAGCTGGCACACCAAGCAGGCAAGAAAGTGAAGAGATTATTAATAGGAAAAGAGAGAGAATGGGAAGGTGTTTAAGCAGTTAGCTCCAAGTTTGCATGTCCAGTTCAGGTTCAACCATTTTGTAATTTCTCAAATCAATACCCAAATCCAAAGCAAACTTTTCTGAAGCATAACTCATTAAGCTTTAGTGCTACTTAAAACAAGGACCTTGCTTGTGTGAGGCCATCAAGCACTGATATTGACTCTCCAGGACATTTTTAAGGCTATTTATATCACAATAAAGCCATTTTATTAGCCTCATCAATCAAAAGGGCCTGTTTTTTAGCCTGGAAACAACTCTGCTCAAGCCTCTGGAAAGGAGAAGGGTAAATAATTATGGAATGTGTTATCTTCAATCTCATTTGAAATCGCCTAATTGAAACAACGTATGAGCGCAGTTTATTGCTTATAATATAAATGATGGAGGCCTTACTAATGTAGTAATAGCAAGTACAGGCCTCTAGCTTATATCTTGGTTTTCCAGTAGGAATGTATCAGTATTAGGAAGTATGCAGTGACTGTGACATGCTGTGCTGGTGATCCCTGGAATCCTTGGAAGCAATGCTTAGCGGCCATGAATGAGCTGAGAAACATAGGGCTAAAGGGAGCCTCCAAGTCTAGTACACTGTATTCACAAGACGCCCCAAAGAGCTGCCAAGAATGTCCACTGTGACACCTCTCACACAGCACAGCTGCAGCGCTCGCTGTGAAAAGGTGCCCTTCAGTGTGCCAAAGATAAATAGGAGGTGAGACAAGCATTCTCCTAAGTGATGCCTGAGCTTGGAATATGTGGTACCTATAGTTGTGCTGAGCTGGTTGCATCTGGAACCCAAGGCTGGTGATACTTGTTGTTTCTTACTGGTATTAAACTGAGCATCTTTGACAGGGCCTGGTATCAAGTGTCCAAGGTGCGGGGCTGGTGTCTGTGATCAAGTGAGTGATAGCAGTTGTACCAAACAGGTCATATCAAGCACATGGCTGGGTGTGTTTAGGTTAGTGGTACATCTGTGGATAAGCTTAAGAAGCAACTTTCCATTCTTATTGGCTTTTGCCAAACTCCCTTCAGGTTTTGTGCTGTCAAGCCCATACCTGGGAGCATGTTTGTGGGAGCATATTGTGGGACTCAGGTAAGAAGACAGCAGGCTTAGCATTGCCTGTGTGGGCCTCTGAGACTCAGTAAAAGCAGCGCTTGAAAGCTGTTACAGATATTTGATAATTAATTGGCTGGGAAATCAGTTTATTTTAATGACTCCAGTTAAATAAAGAGGAGAGATAAAAAGACTCTGAAATCCTGTGGTGCTAAACTACTGTCAGGGACAGAGAGAGCCCATTATGTGTCTGCTTTTATGGCAACAGAGGCTTTTAGTTCTTGAGAAGGCTCTTCAAAACAGTAGTTGAAATCTTTCCTCTGTCTGACTCTTGCCAGTGTGAGTTTAAAACAAGAAAGGCCAAAATGTTTTGGTTTATTACAAATAATCCATCAGGAGAGGAGAGAGAAAGGGACTCCTGTTATGACCTTATGCTTCACCTCCAGCCAGAAAGTTGCTGCAAAGTCGTGCGGGTTTTGGTTCATCACAGTTATATATGGCACTGTTGGGAGCAATGCATGCAGCTTGGCTCACACACTTGTCTTTCTGAGTACTGCCTGAGCAGACACTTACACAGGGCAGCATTTTGGAGATACTGTAGTGATATCTCCAAAATGTTCCAGCTGGAACAAGGAATTCAGCCTAGGTCATCTTTCCTCCTGAAAAATGAGAGTGGCCAGTTGATAGAGTTGCCTGCTTTTGCCAGCCGGGGAAGAGCAGAAAAACTTTTCACGGGGCCTGAAGGTGGGGATGGGTGTTAGCTATAAAATCTGGGTCTGGTTACAGACCTGGAACTTCCCACAAGACTTTGGAGTGTTTTGATCTGGCGTTTCAGTTCAGGGGACCACTACTGTCTGGTCCTGGGAAAATGTACATACTTTCCAGCCTCCTATGTGCATAGTTGTAATGCATTAGTTATAACTGTCCTTGGGAAAAAAATAACAACAAATGCAACCAATATCATTTACCCTGCTAGAGAGAGGGGCTAGTGATAGACATTCAAAAAGCCTGAGTCCAAATCTTTGCAGGTTAGTCTAACCTGGCTAAGCTAAACTGGTTTGTAACCATACAGACATCCCTTCTGGAATGAAGAAATGCTGGCACATGCCTGCAGTGGCTCAGGTTAGAAGCTGGGGGGTGCTAAAGCAGCCCTCCCTTCCCTTCCACAGGTCTGAGCTGAGGGAGGACCATGGCCTTCATCCCCCCTCCACCCTACTGTTGATAGCAGAGCACTGAGTTACTTGGCAGGGAGTTACACAGGGAGTTGTTAGTGTTTATCACCCCATCAGCAAAACAAAACAGCCTCTCTCATTAGTTCAAGCTCTTCTTAAACAACTCTTTCCAAGGGAGGAATGGAGGGATATTACCAGCTACCTCCTGATTACCTCCAAAAATCCATAAGCCAACACTGTCCTGTCTGCCTTTGTCCCGTCTCCCACAGCACGGACCGTAGCCACCATGTGATCTACTAGCTAATGCTGAGAAGTGTCTGTGTAAGGCAGAGGAGAGTGGAATCCCTGCTTGAGCACAGGGAAGCTAGGCAGACACCGCTATACCTGCAGTCTCTGGCAGAGCTCCAGCCAGGAAACAGAGGGGTGGGGCCAGCCCACCTGGGCTGAAGCAGAGTCCTACCCAAAGTTGCAATGCATCTGGGATGTAGGGGGACTCTGGTTTAACTTAAACCAGGACAGGATCTGGGACAGACATTGCATAAACCAGTATGACTTAAATCAGTTAAGTCTGATACTACATTCAACCAGGTTTATCTCAAACTGGTTTATGTGCACTGAACGTCTTTTCTGTTACAGGTTTAAATCAGTTTCTGATCACTTAAACTGGTTTATGTGTAATGTCTGTCCCTAGCCCGGGAGTATGGCTCATCAGCAGGACACAGTGTGTCATCAGATTGTACAAGTATGCACGAAATGAATGAGCACAGAACATAAACCCCTACACTGGAATAATGTTGTCTATTCTAGTGAGACCTACCCTGGGGAAAAAAAATCAGGAGGTATATGTCCATTTCCATCCTGGAGTAGCTCTTTGCTCATTGGCAACAGGCTAACCTGCTGTCCTGCCAGCGATAGCTGAGGCACTGTAATAGAACTCACTGTATGCAGGTAGTCAGGGAGAGCTGTTCATCTCTTCTCTCTGGACCCAGCTTACTTTGTTGCCCCAAACCAGCCTAAATTACATCGGTGCGAAAGCGTTGGCCACTGAGGCCCCAAGATAAAGGAAAGGATGTCAGAAAGCCAAATTCTTCCCAGTCACAAGCCTCACATCATCACTGGCACCTGTGCAAGGTGAGTGTTTAAATGCTGCTAATCCAGAATTTCTTGTTCACCCCAGAGTGGGAGTCTTTCGCACTCACTTCATGCAGCTGTAGATGATGACACCAGGTGTGAAGCAGCAGGGAGTCGGATGTAAAGTCTGTATAACATTCTTCAGTGGAACTAAAGTTTCAGGTTGCCACATTATCGTTGAAGACAGCTTTGTAAAAAGTTTCTGTCCCTGCTATAGCGTCTTCATTCTGGTGCTCAAGAGATCCCTTAAGGAACCCAACCCAGGGAACTAACCAGCTTCTGACAGATCCCTGCTGACACAAGCCAGAAATATATCAGAAGTAGGGGTGAGCTCTATCCTCTTTGCCCTGTTCTAGCTCATTGCTTACTCCCTGTTGTTTTTGATTTATCTACCTTTATGGATACGTTGTAGAGACCTCTATATAATCAGGCTTGGGTACTGCCTCTCACCCAGCATGTGGTACCTTCTCAATGTGGGAGAGGCAGGGGATTTTTTCACAACATATTCAGGCTTGTGGTGCTTCAGGGGCTTGTGTTTGGTTGGGTTGTTTTGTAAATCTCCTTTTGCAGTGGGAGTTTTGTTCCTCCCACTGCCTTTGTCAGCAAATGGTTTCCTGCTGGTGTCTCATTCCCTTCAGCTACCAGGGCTTTCGTTCAGATTGTGTCTGCCATTGATCCCCCCCAGGACATATTCTACAATGTGGGAAACCTCCTCCTACCAGTCACTTTGCATACAGCAGTTGTCTTTTATGAGGCCAGATTCTGCTCACAGCTCTGCATATGTTCTTCCCAGCACTTAGTTTTTGAACTCCCTGTTTTTGCAGGCAGAACTGAGCCCCTATATGTGTGTGTTTGTGCAAGTATGTGTTCCAAGTATACAGGAGCAACAGATCTTCATGTATTTCATGATGCTTCAGCAGCAGAATAAGAAGTAGAAACTGCAGAATGTACCTTTTACTGCAGAATTGGCCTCTGAGATCTGAGCTGCCGTTTCAGAACAAAGTTTCTGTCTGTCCTGGTTGCAAAGAAAATCTTAGAAACAGAAACAGTGAGTTCAGTGCTCTGATGTCTCCCTGGGTCTGAAACAATAACAATAGCTCTGAGGAGTGTGAGCTACTACATTCATTTTACTGGAGCATTAAGGAATTAAAATTGGGGATCCTGAGGATTGTGTTATGCAGAGGGCCAGACAAGAGGATTATAATGGTCCTTCCTTTGCAATGAGTCTCCGAAACCTAAATGGGACAGTGTATCAGTCAACATTGGTAGACGTTTCACTTCTGATCCTTTTATCAAAAAACAGCCAAGATGAATGTGTTTCATGAATTCTAAATGATTTTCTACACTTTGCTACCTGCCAAGCCCTACTTCCTTTGCCCAAATATCAGAACCTGACATTAACTACTGATGATGAACCAAAACCCGCACTACTTTGCAGCAACTTTCTGCCACATACCACGCACACATACGTTGCTTGACACAATGGAGTCCCAATCTTGGCTTTGGCTGCTATAGGCTAGCATAGCTGTACCAACATAGCAGCATTGGTGCAAGCTATTTGTACAGGGTGGGGGTAGAAACAGGAAAATGTAAATGTAAAGGCTTAGCGAGGATTTAGTTAGGGAGTTTCTGGAGGGGCTGGACGTATTCAAGTTAGCCGGTCCGGATGATTTCCACCCTAGAGTTCTAAAGGAACTGGCCGAGGTCATTGCAAGACCCCTGGCACGGCTTTACAAGCACTCATGGTGCTCGGGAGTGGTGCCAGAGGACTGAAAGAGGGCCAATGTGGTTCCCATCTTCAAAAAAGGGAGGAAGGAGGACCCGGAAAACTATAGGCCAGTTAGTCTTACCTCGATCCT
>NW_017728943.1:15938034-15969393 GCF_001723895.1 Crocodylus porosus
CCCCAGTACTCATTCCTGCCATGGCAGGGGGTCGGACTAGATGATCTGCTCAGGTCCCTTCCGACCCTAGAAACAATGAAATTGGATCTTGCACTTTTGGGGCTTTCCCTGGTTTTGCATCTAGTACAGAAGAGCCCTGGGATCCCCAGAGAAGACAGGACCTATATAAGGATTGTAAGTGAGAAATAAAACCTTAATTTGCTTGTTTCCCCATTCCGTTGCACCAGAGTGCTATAAAGCCAGAGGCCTTGCAGTGGACTTAACAGCTGAGATTGCCACAGAGCACACAAAATCTTGTTTTGGAAACTATGCTTCAAAGACCCTGAGGTTCCATATTTTTTCCTCATGACCTCCTCCCTCCTGAGCAGGTGATGAGAGCCTACCTCTCTCCAAGTGTAAACTCCAAATTCTTAATGTCATTGCATGCATCATGGCTACAAATCCTCATCTTTATAACATTTGCTGGATCAGAAACCTCCTGCCAGCTGTGGTAATGTCTAGCTGAGTAGGCTGGAGTATTTTACTTGATTAATTCACTTGTACACCCAGAAGGATTGATTCTCAGTTGATGTAAATCTACATCCTTGCACTGACTCCAAGATTGCCTTGTTCACCTGTTGATTTGTATCAGCTGAGGCTGAGAACAAGCGTGTATACTTTAAATCATGTGACACTACAAAAGAAATGAAGTAGAAACCCAACCTAACCCATCTCCAGGCCACATCACAAAGCAAGCAAGCAAGCAATCAACTAAGCAATGAAGCATTTGATAAAGGCCATGGAGTTGCTATGTAACGATTGATAAATGCTATATGAGACCTGGCTTTGAGGGTGTTTACTGTGGGTGCAGACACAAACTATGGTTGTTGCCTGATTGATCCCATGAAAGTGCTCTGCAGCTCTGTTGTGACACACATGTATGGCTGCAGAGTGCTTTTAAAGTGGCCAGTTGCATGACAAATTAACCCGCATCAGATGAGGATTCAGATAAGGGTGGTCCATTTTGGAGTGCTGTAGAGAACTTGTGTTCCCAAAGGTTAATTTGTGGTGCAATTGCAGCTGTCCACAGGAAGGGAGGAGAAAGGGGAGCGAGCTGCCGGCTGGGGTTTGATTAGCCTGAGCTAGAGCAGGGAGGGTAGATTGAAGCCCCCCACCTTGAGGACCCCTGCCCCCCATCCCTCCATCTCAGGCTTGGCAAGACCTCCTTCTCCTCCCTGTACCCTTCCTGTAGAAAGCCATGGAGCTGGGAGGGGGTGGCTCTGCAGCTGCAGGCAGGCTTTATTCCACACGCCCCCCCCCCCCCCCCCTCCTGGGAGGGGGTGTGGGGCGTTCTCTAATTTATGGCACTTTATGTAAAGTGCCATAAGTTAGAGCAGGGACCTGCACATCTGTCAGCACCCTGTATGAATATGTTGATATAGTTTAATAGTGGATTGTTGTTAAAACAAGTTGGAAGGCAAGACAGCAGCTTTAGATAAGGTATCTCTGAATAAGTACGGCACTTCATGGAGGATTAAGAAACAATGTCTGAACAATTAATTGGAAAAATCCTATTTTCTTGGCTCCAACCAAGTTACAGAATTGCTTTGCCAATTCTGGGAGCCCACAGAAAGAAAAAAAACATATAAATAGTTAAAAAGGGAAGCCAGTTCTCTGGAGCTGAGGAACAGGTGGACATAAAGGGACCCCAAAAGAGGGACTGGAGAAGATAGATCTTTGTAGGTTTCCAGTCATAGGTTGGAAGGACCTGGATAGACAGAGACACTTATAGAGAATAATCTGGTTAAGGAAGGTTGTTTTTCATACCTGGTTATGTCCCATATCACATACTCCTGAATCCAGTTGGGCCTGTTGAGTAACCATAGTCAGTACAGAAAGTCCTATAAAGTAGCACCCAATCTAAGAGGAGAAGAATCTTAGGAGTCTCTCTGAGAAAGGTAGGAAGCACAAGCCCTGAGGCTTGAGACTGAGACCAAGAAGGAGCTGCAATTAGCCTTTGTACCGGGACAGACAATTCTGCCCTTCCTCAGCTCCAAAGGGCTCCATCTAGAAGTACAAGAATAACAGTTGAATTGCCAGCCTAAAGCTGGTGTGCCTACATTGGTATCTATGCCTTGATGGAATAAACTGGCCAATAGTTCAAAAGAATCAGTCTGCTTCCCAGAAAACGATGCCAGGAGAGTGGGTGTAAGCAAAGCAGGGAAAAATCAAACCTATGCTATATGGAGTTTAGTGTTCCCATATTGGGCTGAGGGTCAGGCCTCCTGGGTTTTGTATCCAGCTCTTGAGCTATTCCCTGCATAACTTGCACAAGTTATTTCCCTTTGCTGCACCTGAATTTTTTCACCAGTAAAATAGGGATAATACATAAAGCATGTAGGTGGAGTACCTTATCTCATACCTAACTTCAGCTCACAATCCCAGCAATACAAACTATGCACAAAATTAGGCATGTGCTGAAGCATCTCATTAAATCAGGGCCTATGAGTCTATGAGAGGCTCAGATGAACAGTATGACTATAGTAAGGCTTTTGCAACAGTAGGACAGCAGGAAGACTTAGCACTTGGAAAAGGGGCAGCAGGTTTTTCCAACTCGGGCAGCAAAATCAGCTCTTCCTCCCATCCTGTTGTTTCTTTTTCTGAACATAAGTTATGAGCCCACTCCAGCCTTTCATGTCGACAGCAGAAACTGTCAGATATACCCCGCCGTTTCTTTTTTTTTTGTGTGCCTATTTATTTATTTATAAACATATCCTCCTTTGGAAGGCTCATGGTGGGTACAGGGATGAAGGTTATCTAAGATCAAAGCTCCCGGGAGTCCCTACTCCCAGCAGCTTCCCTTTTACCTTCTCCACCCCCCCTTAAGCCTTTTCTCATCTGCTTGCTTTCCAAAGCCTCATGGTGGACAAACACAGCACAATAGAAGAGGCAAAATTCAGAGATGTGGGCAAGGAGAATGGAAAAAGAAGACTGAAATGTAAAATTTCTTGGTTATGATGGAGGGTGCTGATTGTGGCTCCATAGTTAAGGTTATGTTCTGCATTTAAAGCAAGGATTCAGCCTCTTTGGTACGTGAGAGGAATACAGTGCACTCCACCCAGATGACAACGCTGACTTTTTTGAGTGCAGAATATTTTTTTCCCCTAAAAGCTATAGGCCAGACTTTCAAAGGTGCTTAGATCCTATTTAGGCAGCAGGCTAAGTAGTCAGCAAAGAGTCTCATAGACCTGAATGCCACACTCTTTTGAACTCCCACTGTGACATTGGGGATGCTAGCATTCTGGAAAAATCTAGTCCTGATTGAGGAGCTGAGCTCTTTTGAAAATCTGGCTCCCAATAGGGGGTTATGAGCACTTCATTCTCTTGCCCAAGTTCCATAAAAATTGTAGTTCTTTAGCTGTAGTAATTAGAAACCAGGAATACTTAGGCTTTTGATTGTAAGTGATTCAGGATAAGGGCCATGTCTCCCATGTACACTGCTGAACACCCTTGCAACATTGATAATAAGATGAGATTCTCCCCTTGTCAATAATGCAGGACCATTTCCTACTTGATAGCTGTTGTTTTGTGAAGATGCGTCCAGTTGCATATAAAACTACGGGGCTCCTTCAACCTCATTTGGGAAACTGCTCTACACTCTAATATCTTTGAGTGCCCGGGGATTCTTCTGTAAGTTGAACCCTCTTATTTCCTCTCTTCATCCCATCACCCTTATATCTTGGTATCGCATTAGACAATTCCTCTCATCCTTTGGTGTTCGCAGTTTTTAAACATTTATAGAGTGTCAACATCTCCATTCCATGCCCTCTTGTAGCTGACTTATACATATTTAATTTTTGTTAAGCTTTCTTCATACACTCATCCCCTTCCAGGCCAGGGACAGTATTTTGCTGCTTGCCTCAGAACCCTCATATCTGTCTGGGAACTTGGAGCCCAGAACTGAGCACATCATTCCAGATGCACTAGATAGTCTGTGGCAATCGTTACGCATAGAATGAAAAAGTAGCAGAACAGCTGAAAGGGAATCTGCTTCCTGGGCTCCTGTCTAGGAGCATTGCTTGAGGTTGATTTTCCAGGGTTGGCTTTAGATATGGCAATGAAACTGTTCTCTGCTTTCAAGTAACAGGGAGGCAGGGGGAGAGGGGAGAGAAGGATTAGCTCCTCAAAGTCTGTGTTTATACTAGACCAAGACTGTCCAAGTTCCAAGGGGCCAGGGGCCACCTACGCCATGAGCTGCACCAGTGAGGGCCACGCTCCACATGGGCTGCACCAAGGCAAGCATCCTCCCACCTAGGGTATCCATCATAGACAATATTCTGGTTTTCTGCTACTCTGTCCTCTATTGATACGAGACCCAATGCCTTTATGCCCTCTATTTTTCTCTTCAAGAGCAAAATAGAGGACATAAAGGTGTCAGGTTTCATATCAAGAGAAGACAGAAGACAACTGGACTGTCCTCTATGATGGCCACCCTACTGCAACCTCTGGTATAATTTGTGTCCTGTGGGCATCCCCACCAGCCCTGCGTCATGTGCTTACATGGGCAACCCCCTCCCATACCACTGCTTCACTGTGTGCCTAAGCAGGCACCCCCTACTGCCACACTATGGGTAGACCTGTAAGGCTCCAGACTTACCCTCCCTCCTGAGTGCCACACAAACCGTGCCAGCTGGGGCAGAGGCAGGAAATGGCAGCTGAAGGAAGGAGGGGGAGATGGAGGTCTGCAGCTGCTGTTGCAGCCAGAGTGATATGGGGAGTAGCAGCTGGGCAGGAGCCTAGGGGCTGCAACTTAGAAATCAACAGAACCTGCAGAAATCCACGGGCTGCTAGTTGGACATCCCGGTGCCTCCCAGTGGAGAAGGGGATAAAGAGAACATGTAGGTCCAGCTAGCTTCACCCCACTGTGCCAGTGACCAATGCCAGGAGGGAAGGGAGGTGGATAAAAGAGAAGCCCCAGAGGCAGGAAGGGTCTCAGTAGCTGGGCTGTCTGCCTGTGGGAGCCAAGGAGAGCATGTGGTTGGTCAGACACTCCATCCTGGAAAAAGGATGCCTCTCCCAGAGGGACCTGTGCGCAAGTAAGAGCCCATCTTGCATCCTGGGTGGAGAGTGAAGGTGGCTTTCTAAGGGAGTTGTAGGGAAGTTGCTTGGGTGGTACTCAAATGCACTGTTACACTTCTACTGCTTCCATTGATGAAGCTCAACCATTGGTAGCAATGGTGGGTGGACTTCGGAAGGAAAGTTTGTTATTGCTACAAACCAAGGAGCAGAGCTTCACTGGTGGGAAACATAAAGGGAAAAAGTCAAATGCAAACGCTGACTTAATAGTGTTGGCACATCAAGGAGATGTCCTTTGTTGTACTGCAGTAATCCAGAGCAGGTGGTCAGAGTGGGTTCATGTTCCCATTCATGTTCAAGCACCCCCCTTCAAGTGTGGTGTGAATACAACCTGAGCTTTGGGGATGTTTAGGGGCACTTCCTTTGGTGCGCTGTTGGTTTCAGGGAGGATGGATGATTTAAACCTTCCTTGTCCTAACTATACTGATGCCTTTTCCTATTCCACACCCACTGATAAACATATGGAATAGTATTTTCTTCTTGATGATTCTCTCAAAGCTTTCTCCCTAATTCAGTGAGAGTGCCCATTTACTTCATGTTAAAGCAGGAATTAGCTGCAGTCCCATTCTCCTAGTGCTTGCAAGCTCAAAGATTCTGAAGAGAGCTGTACTCATCATGCAAAAATGAAGAGACACCTGTCAGTTTGATTGAATGGCACCTCATTTAGCAGTTGAAAGTCTACCTAGCTTTATGACTTGGCATGCAACTTAAACAGTGAAATTCACTGTCACAAGATGTTATTGAGGCCAAAATCTTAAAGAAATTCTAAAAAAAAAAAGAAAAAGATGAGATGTGGAGAGTAAAACTCTCTACTGGGTTGATAGATGGAATGCAAACTTGTAAGGGAAATAAATACTTGCAGTTCAGACGACAAGCTAACTACTAGCTCTCTGGAGCTAGGCTAATAGATTTTGAGGCCAGAAGGGACTATTAGCTCTTCTGGTGATGAAGAATCTTCTCCACTTAGCAGAATATTATTGATCCTTTCATTCAGGCATTCTTACACCTGTTTCTGAAGCATCTCTTACTGATCTTGGATTGCTTGATTATAGGGATGATTACTCTGATCCAAAATGGCAACTGCTGCTATTGTGCATACAGTATTTACTTCTATCAAGTGTGGGGAGTTGGACCTTGGGGTTTGGTTCCTCTCTTTAAGACTTTGTGGCATCATTCTAGGCATCTCAGCCACACTCTGAAAGGGGCTGATGCTGATGCTCGGTGTTAGTCTCTAACTCCCACATGTGGGCTTCTCCTCCTGCCTTCACAATGAAACTTCTGAATCTATGGATTCCTCCCCAGCCACACACACATGCATATTTACCTTCATAGGACCTGAGCAGCACCAAAGGGCAGTCAGGCTTGTTCTGAGCAAACTGGTTGACAAGGGTAAAGGATCCATTGATTAAGCAAAGGCCCAGTTCGGAAACTAAGTGAGTTTCCAAAGTAAAGGTGTGGAGTCAGAAAAGGCTCTGAGGAAATGGGCTTGCCAACAGTCAAGGGAGTCCTACCAGCCCTGCCTGAGGGCTAGAAAGGGTGGGGACCTGGGTTTTCTTTCACAACTGTAATTTGTTTATGGGCAAGAACAAATGTGGCTAAAATAAAGCCTAAAACTGGCCTGGAGCATGGCTAACTATTTTTGCCCGGGCAGGTGTTAAGAGACTATCCTACATTGTTCCTTTCTCAGCCAGCACGGGCATTACTCCTGCCTTCCTGCCACCTGATCCTCAGCTCTTACCGATTCAGCAACACCTGCAGCCAGCACGCTGGGCGCACACTCTGTGCTGGGCTCATCATGCTGCACACAGGAGCAGGGACAAGATCAGCCCATAAGGCAGTGGACTGCTGCAGCCTGCCTCGACAAAGGAGCCAGTGGAATTGCTGGGCAATCAAGCCGGATGCCCCTGCATTGCGCTGCCATTGCATTGCATAGAGAGAGATTTCCTTCCTGACCCCCTTCTCCTCTCTGTACAGAGTAAGGCGGTGCCCTAAAGCACCAGGATCAGCTGCTTCCTTCTTCACAGGATTCATGATGTGATGCTGCTTAGACCCTCCAGTCCTGTCCCTTGCCTTTCCAGGGATGTAGTTTGTAATTTGGCCTGGGAAGAGGGAACAATACAAGACACTGAGATTCCCTTTAGCATCACTCTCCCATTACCTATAGTCTTTACTTTGGGTCCTGCCTTAGAGCAAGGGGAGGAGATAGGGAGGAGGGGCAGGTATTAAGTGACCTCTTAAGCTCCCTTCCCCGCCCCCATTTTTTGTGATTTCATTCTGTCTTGCTCCCACTTTCTCTGAGTTTCCTTTTGCATTACTAATCTGGGACTTTATCTCATTCTCCAGTAGCTGTGGCGGCTGCCTGCCTGTTTCTTGTCTGCCTTTGCCTTTCGCCCCCTCCTGCCTGTGATGTAGCGCTGTCTGCCTCCATCTGCCTGATTGTCTTTCTCCTTTTTTTATCTGGGTACAGGGGCTCCAGGTGCACTAATTCTCTGATACTGTGCAGAACATTTCAGATAATTACTAGGCACTGAATCATCACGTGGGCCTTCCATCCAAGCCTATCTTCTTTCTCTCCCCTCCATCAGCCTCTTTGCAACATGTTTCCTCCTGCACCAGAAAGTCTGCAGGAGAAGTTTAGAAGCAGGGAGGGCAGCAGCTTTCCCCAGTGCTGCCTGGCTGTGGTGATGTGAAAGATGTCTGTGGCACAGTGTAAGCTGCGGCAAATTAACCAGGTGCTTCTTATACTGATGTATGGAACATGAAAGAGGGGAGCATGAGAAAAGGGTGGAACATCTCTCTGCCTGTTTCAGGTTGCTATAGTGCTCCTCACCCAATACCAGTGCATAACCCTGGCCAAAAATCAAAGCACTGCTGCCATTCTTCTGCAAAAACCTGGTTTCAAACCCTTCCAAAACTTGAGTATAGTGGATAACCTTTTCAAAAATACCCACCCCAGGATGGAAGGCCCATGTGAGGGAGTAAGTCAAATTCTATTGTCTTCTGGTCAGCTTGGGGTGTGTACCAGCTGGGCTATGTCTGAGCACAGCCCTTCCATCTACCCCAGCACCCCTGCACATCCCCAAGCTGGGAATGCTGCAGTGTCTTACCTGGGGCTGTCCAGAGCAGCTGTTCTTGAGCACACAGATGGTTGAAGTCTCAGGTGCAACGATAGGAGGCTGCTTTAGAGCATCTTCAACAGTGCATTCCTGGCCAGGAGAATTCACCACCCCAGTGTAGATGCACATTTAGGCTCCTAAAGATTAGGTGATTTGGAAAATGTTGACCTATATCTTTAGGACGATGAAAAGGGAATTACCCATAGTGCCAGCATTCTGCAATCTGGCGACAAAACATTGATTAACACCCTTCATTCATGCCCTGCACCACTTGCATGCTGTTTCTGGGCTCCCTACACAGCTCTGCCAGTGGCCCTTGCTCCTGCCCTGCAGCACTTCATGCTATTCCAGGCCTCTGGGGTCCCTTCTGCTAGAGTAGCATAACCAACGACACTGAGGTAAATTGCTGGCAGGTTGAGTGAGGAGCGTGTTCTTGCTTGGACAGTTCATTAAGTTGACGTGATTTGTAGATGATTAGCATCCCCTAATGACCCTGGCTCCAGTTCAGAGCTAGATTTTTGTCTCGACTGAAAAGGGAAATTGATGAGTCCTCAGCTGACCCAAAAGAGAAGAAGGAATTGATAGCCTGCTTTTTGTGCAGTCTCGTTCTCCTGTCTGATCAGTGTGCAAGATCCTAACTCGAGCAATCAAGGCAGTTGGCAGCTCTGCAAAGAGCAGCCAGCTTGAGATTATGCATGGTAGCCAGCCAGCCAGCTGCTCTGCATATGGATGCTGTGTGACCTCTCCCATGGAATCAGGCTAGGGTGGAAACTCCCATCACTGCCATCACCGAGGCTGGTGACTCAGGCAATGGCACCAGGGTACCAGCTGCATCTCAGAAACAAGTGGACTTGTCCCAGGAGCTCCCAGAATGCAGTGTCTTCTCTAAAGACCGGGGTGGAATTTCCCATATCTGGTTGAGTTTAGCAGGAGAGAGCTTGACCATGAAAATCCATTCCCTTGTGGCTGGACTGCAGCCTAAGGCTGTGTGTCCACATGCACAAGTTGTGCCTCTGTAGTTATGCTCAGCAAAGCATCTGGATGTATTTCTGTTATTGCGGTGGTGATTAGACTGGTAGAATTATACCCAGTAGGAATTAGTGACCTAAGGCAACGGTGCTTAGATTGCCTGGCCCTGTGAGTTAGAGGAGTATCTCAGGATGAGTCTGTGGGCTGGATCCAGTGCAAGGTTGGTGTGCAGGGTTGTTCCATGGATGCGACCCAGAGCACTGGCCTTGTCCCACGTTCCCAAATCTGGCTGCGGAGCAACCTAGTGTGCTGCCACTATCTAGCACACAGAACTGTCATTCTGCTCTCAGACCTCCCCACAGGTCCAGAAATTTGGCATGAGAGAAGATGTTGTTCATGCTGGCACCACTTCCGCACTACCAAATTTCTGGACCCATGGGGAGGTCCATGGATAAGATGACACAGCTCAGTGCACTGGATCTGGCTCATAGGCCACTTGTTGAGCACCAGTGCTCTGTGAAACTTGATTCAACTACACTGGCATCCCCATCCAGACTGGTATAACTACTCTGGTTAACAAAAAAAACATGCCTAACCAGAATAATTCTAATATAAAATGTATCTGCTTGGACCAGGCCTGCACCTACTGTGGGAGATAGAGGGGTTGGGTGACATTTTTGACAGTGCAACTTCTCCCTGGTAAACACGCTGGAGTTTTACCTTCAGTATCTGTTGCTGGCTGGGTGACTGCTTCTTTCAGAAAACATTGGCAGTCATGTCCACTTTCATTGTTATGTCAGTTTAGTTAAAAGAGCTTTCACAGCAGTAGGGAAGTAGCAATGCCATTGAACAAGGTGTATTACTTGCATCAAACAAGGTTCATCTGGAATACAGTGTACAAGTCAGGTTATCCATCTTCAAAATAGGTGAATTCAAACTGAATCGGGGGCAGACAAAGCCTGTAAGAGGAGGGGAATGGAGAGACCCTCTTACAAGAGGTGACCAGAATTGCTTGACCTGTTTAGTCTAACAAAGCAAGGGCCAAGAGGGGATATAATTTCTGTTTACAAATGCAGGATTGGGGGTAAACTCCAGGGAGGGAGAAGAAGTATTTAAACTAATGAACAACGCTGGCTTAAGCAAACTGGCCATGAATAATTAGGCTGGGAATTAGTAATGTCTATACGCATCAGAATAGCATGGTTCTGAACCAGCTTTTCAGTGGGAGTAGCAGCAGCAAACAGCCAAGCTAGTTTTAAGATGGAGTTTGATCAATTTATGAAAGAGTCTCTCTGATGTGGTTTTCTGTGATAGCAGGGTGCTGGGCTCACTGACCCTTCCCATACTATATCCCTAAGTGGAGTTACACCGAGCAAAATGAGCAAGACTTTGGAGACTATCAGCCTTGTGCCATCCCATTACAAGGGAATTGCCCATAATCATAACACCTGTAATAAGAGCCCCAGGGAGCCACAGATAGGTCTGACAGAAAAGGCCATGAAGTAATAGTGCTGAGAGAAAGCAAGTGCTTTGTGGCCTCTCCTCCTATCATTCCTGCTGGCTTTACCTTCAGTAACTTACTATGTGAATAGAAACAATGAATGCCAGTCAAATACAGCTACAAGATCAAGTATACAATATATTAATATTATCGATACAATTAATATTGTTATATTGAATTAGTTCTGTGACAATTCATAGTTGTATTAATATATATAAACAATAATGGATGATAATACTCATAATTCTCTATTGAAATTTAAGGGAAATGTGGGACAACTGACCATAAATAATATTTTAATGAGGGTTTTCACTCTAGCCTGGTTCCATGGGGTGAGGTCCCTTTGCATCCATATACAGGGCAGCTGGCTGGCTATGGTGTATTATATTATTAATTATTATTATTAATTAATCCTAGTTCTGAGGATGACATAGGGATGTACTTATGCCACAGTCCAGAGGACCATCCCTATTCAGCAAAACTGTTAAGCATGTGTTTAAGTCCCACTGACATTAATGCTTCAATTAAAGCTGTCAGGGCTTTGCTGAATCAAGGCTTCAGTTCCAGTTAATGGAAGTCCCAATCCCCAGCTCTTACAAGGGCACTCTACTAGTGATGAATGAAGATGTGTTCAACTTCAGTCAAATCTTTCTGTACAGCACCTCCTGCTGTCCTACTAATAGCAGTAGTGGCTACAGTCTGGACTTTAGCATCATTCTCTTTTACTGTATGTGGAGTACCATGAAATCCCCACAATCCAGTTAGCCCATTCCTTATGTCGAGTCCTAGTGGGAGTCACTGGGACAGGCGTAAATCTCAGCTTCCTATGACCAGCTCTACTGCAGCCTTCCGGCTGGCAGTGATTAGGTTGTGCATGTTCTGTAGCATGTCTGCGACTGTCTCTGCTTATGGGCATAGAAGGCAGGTTTGAATGGAATAACACCTGTTTTTTCTTGCTCCTCTCCCCTGCTAAATATTGCTGCATGGACCTCCTTGTTCACCAGGCAGTGAGTGGATGAGCAGAAAAGGAAGACTAGACAAAGAAAACCCAAGTGTGTTTTGCTCTTGGTTGGTTCCCCTAGCCCCTAGAGCTCCAAGCAGTATTGCTGCTAAACACCATATTAGATCTCCAGGATCACACTTTACAGCACAGAATTTATCTGACCCATTTGACACTCACAACTAGGTACTGGGGGTGCTATATGCTGAACAAGTAGCATATGGATTCCCCCCTCACCTTTTTATTGTTGGGGGTAGAGGGCAGCTGGCAAAGCCATTAACTAAATCTTGCAAGCGAACGTGAAGTGACACGGTGACAGGAGGCTGCTTGTGGGAAGCTGGTTTGGGGAGGGCAGCTCCATGTGGTAATTTCAGCCATTGCAGGTGGGGGCATGTTCCATGGATGGCAGGTTGCATTTCTCAAGAGATTGCCTGAGGCTGGATCCAAAATGCTGTGTTGTATCTTCTGCAATGCAGAGATACTTTTAAAGAGAGATGAATCAAGAAGCCATGGGTGGGGGAGGCAAGGGAATACTGACATTGACCTCTTTCTACAAAGTGCTTAAGAATGGCAGATGGAAAAGGCATCTAAGGTTATTGTTTTAAAATAAGAGGCAAGAGAGGCGATTTCCTGATAAAGAAACACAGTGTATCTTATTTAAGCCTACTGGGCCTAGACCTGCAGACTTACGTAGGCAAAACATTGTCTGAAGGCAATCTCAGAATCAAATGAGCAGGCCTGCTGTAAGTAAATGTATTTATTTAGGATTAAAATAATAAAAACAGCAGTTATCCAAGGCTGTAGGCACCTTTGCACATCATTGATAATGCTGTAAAATATCAGCGGTGTTTCAGAAATAATTTTGATAGTGGCTTAGCCAACCACAGAGATCCTTCCCACCCCTTCACTGCTGTGAGGAGTAAATCCTCAAGGCATTTAAAAACCCTATCAAAAGGCCCAGATATACAACATGTGCAAATGCTGTGTACCAGATATGTGACACGTAGCACAATGTCAAGGTAACTTGCTAGAATCCAACATTTAGTTACCTTGGGAAAAGTTAGGAGTAAAATTACCCCTGTGTTATCATACTGGTGCAAGTGTCATGTGTCTACTTCTTTCTTGGGGTTGACCAGTTGCTCAGTGCAAACAGGTTATGATTACCTCCTCTTCTGCCAGCTCATGGCTGGGTACCATAATATTGCCTACTAGATAAGCTACCACAAGAGAGCTGATTATCCATACCCTATCTGTGCATGAGTTGTATTGGTGCAGAAAACTGAAACCTGTTACACTAATGTTGTCAGCTTTTGTTTCCAAGCCTAAACTGATACTGAATGGTGTCCCTAGAGGTGTCAGGAGACAGTGCTGTAGTCATCACCTTTGTTGTCCTTTCCCATTGTTGGTTGGCCTCTCTCCTGGGTAGGAGCAGGAGGACTCTTGGAGGCAGCCACTGCAGTGGCTCTGCCTCACTTGCCCCAGGCTTACGCTCCAAGAAGTGGCAGAACCATGCTCTGCTGCTCTTCTTCCTGTGGCTGTTGATGAATGCAGTCTTGATAGCCTGTCGCCACTTTCCATCTGAATAACACTTCTCAACAGTATGCCCGTCTGTTTCCTGGAAGGAGGGGAGGGGAGAGGGGGAAAGGATCTGGGGACAGGAGTTGCAGGAGTGACAGAAACAACATAAACTGCTACAAGTGTTACAACAACATGCTGGGAAATTAATACACTGTGAGCTGTCGTCTCCACGGGAGAAGAAGCAGAGTAGAGAAATGCCGAGGAAAAATGATAGGGCTGAGGCTAGGGGAGGAGGAGGAGGAGGCAGCGACAGCTTGCAGGAAGGGAGGGAAGAGTGAAGGCAATGAAACCTCTGGGGCTCAAGTTCCTGGTGTGTGGAGTGTCCCCAGCCACTCATGCAAGACCCCGATGACCTTTTGGCCTCTCAGTGGACCCTTCTGCTCCTTTGAATTGTGATCTTTTCCTACCTGAGGAGACAGGAGTCTCATAGCTCCTTTCCTTTTTAGACAGAATCCCAAGGTGGTATGCCCCAAATCCTGATGGGTTTGGGATGGGGAGGGGAGGGGAGCAGGAGCTCCACTGATCCTTAATGGGAGAGAGCTTGCCATACCAGCTTGCGTTTGCCCCTGGCCAGTTAATTACACAGATCAGCTTGGGGAAGGAAAAGGCAGCACAGCTGTTTCCACAAAATTAATTCCAGCTCCAGCTGTGACTTGGGATGTGGGGATTCTCGAGTGCACTCTGCTCTGCCCGCCTGCATGCTGCAAAAAGCCACCCTCCCCTGGCTTGCTGGCAACTGAAAGCTAGAAGCAAGGAGGTGAAATAGAAATGGGGTGGTCAGCAGGGAGCCACAGATAGGAAAATGAAGACAATCCTGATTTCCAAGGGATTGCCCCTTTACAAAACCAAACCAAAACAAAAACCTACAGATCTGAGTGTAATTTTGGCAAAGCCCTGGTTAGGGCATAAATTTGATTTGGATACAGGTGCTCTGATACTTTCTCTGTTCTGTTTGTGGTCTCATGCTGCTCTTATAGCTGTGGTATCCTGGTGCAGCTTGCTTGTCACGATGGGTATGTTGCCACTGCCGTGAGTCATGTAGAGACACCCAGTGTGGTTCAGGTAGGGACGTGCTCATTTTATGATGTGACTCCATCACCCAGTTAGTCCAGCGTGGCAGTGCCATCCCAGGCTGTTGAGATGTAATTATTATTTGCCCTGAGCAATAGATTCTGGAATGTGGGGACCTTGGTCTGGTGGGTGTTAATTATAGCTATTCCTCTCTTAACCCAGTCCTTGTGATACGGCACTGCTATTGTCAGTGCAGATAAAGATCTGAGGCAAATAACTAATGAGCCAAGCATCTTCTAGAGACAGGGAACTGGGTAGGATGAAGGCCTCTGTCTTTGTAGGGTGTAAGCCAAAGGTGACATTTTATATACACTTTGTTTTCTAACTACAATCTCACATTCAACACCATTTCCCTAAATGCCCTTTCTGTCGGAATTTATCTTATATAAGACCACTCTGCACTCACTGTGTAGAGAGCAGAGTCCCAGCTGAAGGTTTTAGAGCACTTTAGAAACATTACTGCATGCATCTCCATGCCCCTTTCCCCTGTGAAATGGATCAGTCTCATTCCTCACGTTCGCAAATGGGGAAACTGAGGCGTGGAGAGGAGAAAGGACTGTCTAGGTCACCTTCTCTAATCTCCAACCCTTTTCCATAATCACTTAGCTAGTTATTGCATGGATATTAAATACCATGTGAGCACTGAAATGCATCTTTGGCAGCTTAAAAATGATTCAGTAGCTAAGAATCTTAAATGCCTGTTAAACTTCAGGAAATTTGCTTTTAAGGGGACTGGGTAGCTTAAGGGGATTGAGAGCAGGATGTAGAGATTTTCTTTTCCAGGTCTTTGGTTTAAATGTAATCTAAGGTTGGTAGGGAACAAAAGTAATTGCCACCCAGCTTCTGAGTGGTTACCTGCTTGGTGGTGACCTTTCAAGAAACCACCCTACAAGGAGAGGATGAAAGAAATAGGTATGTTCAGCTTGCAGAAGAGGTGATTAAAAGGGACCATAATCACAGTCTTCAAATATCTGAAGAGCTGCCATAAAATTTCATAGATTTCATAGACATTAGGTCTGGAAGGGACCTTGGAAGATCACTGAGTCCAGCCCCCTGCCCCAGGGGCAGGAAGTCAGATGGGGTCACAGGATCCCAGCAAGATAAACATCCAATTAACTCTTGAGGGAATCCAGAGCAGGTGCTTGCACCACCTCTGACAGCAGTCTGTTCCACATCTTGGGGGCTCAGACTGTAAAAAAGTTCTTCCTTAAGTCCAGTGTACCCACCTGGCTTTGAATGCCTGCTCGCATGCTGCCTTGGCTCGAACTGAAAGGGGCACTCTATAGCTTCATGGACTCTCCGAGGTGAGCTTCGGTTGTCCCTCTGGCCTTCCCTGAACTCTCCTGCCATGTCTTTGAATGTTATGTCAGTGTGGGGCTTGGCCTTGAAGGTTCCCTCAGGGATAACCACTCTGCTTGCGGGATGTTCATGGGGCTCCACCTCCCCATACACCCCAGCCTTACACCAACCTCTGGCAGGATGCCAGATCTTGACATGGCCGCCTCTCCAGTGTGGGTGTTCCTCATGCCCTATTGTACCCCACTTTTCTCCTTGGGGGAAGGATAATTAGCTGGCTCAGGCTCTAAGCCTGAGACACCCTCGAGCTGGCCAGCTCTATTCCTGGGGTTGGTATGGGTGCCCCTCTCAAGCAGGAGTAAAGAAAACAAATGAAGAAAAGAAGCAAAAAAAAAGAACCCAAAAGGGTCTTCCCATCTGGTGTACTATCAGTCAGCTTTTCCAGCCCTCCTGCTCATGTTTGGCAGTGCTCCCCCCGGTGCTGGTCCCACAGGGTCCCTCTTTCCTTTCCGCCTGTAGCCCAGTTCCCTGACCTAGTACCTGGGAGCAGTCGAGTGGGAACACTTCTGCTTTCCCGGGGTTGCCCTCAGCCTCTTTCTCTGGGTCACTGTTCTGGTTACGCC
Source organism: Crocodylus porosus (assembly GCF_001723895.1). Lineage (NCBI taxonomy): Eukaryota > Metazoa > Chordata > Crocodylia > Crocodylidae > Crocodylus > Crocodylus porosus. The sequence continues at coordinate 15,954,304 of NW_017728943.1, forward strand.
ACCATTCGGCATCTTCACTGCCGAACCTCCTTGGTGGTACTAGGAGGAAGTCACTCCTGGTGTTCCTCCCCTCCTGGGACTCGGTCTTGGCACCCCCAGTGCTTCAGCAGCTGCCCGTCGTACAGGCATTCCTACTTCGTGCCAGCTTTGTCTGTTGCCAGCACAGAGAGCCTCTACCTCCTCACTGGCTTTCCCCGCCTTACTGCCAGCGGCCACTTTTATCCCTGCCGGCTGGTGCATCTTTGTGAAGTCACCCACCGGCTTTAATTGCATAAAGGCGCGGCTTGTAATCCATGCGGGCTCTTTTCTTTGATCCTCCTGTGTCGCTCCTTCTGCAGGTAAGTAGTCGTTTTGTATTTCTTTCTTTATTTTCATGTTTCTTCCCACTCTGTGGCCTGCGTGTGGGGCTTCCTGGTCCCTTTTCTCGTTATTCCCGGGACATCCAGCCTGAAACTGTCTTGAAGAACTTTGTGTTTGTTTGACCTTGTCATCCCATGGGGCGCTCTGGTGAACAGGCGTTCCCCCAGGTCCTGATGTACACCCCTTATATACTTATAGGTAGCCACCAGGTCCCCCCTGAGCCTGCGCTTTTCCAGGCTGAAAAGTCCTGTAGCTCTCAGCTTCTCATCATAAGGCCTGTTTTCCTGCCCTCTGATCATGCGCGTGGCTCTCCTCTGGACTCTCTCTAGCTTCTCCACATCCTTTTTAAATTGTGGAGCCCAGAATTGGATACAGTACTCCAGCTGCGGCCTCACCAAGGCCAAGTACAGCGGGAGGATGACATCCTGGGGTTTGCTGGAGAAGCATCTACGGATGCAAGCCAGAGTTTTGCTCGCTTTGCCGGCTGCAACATCACATTGGTGGCTCATATGCGTCTTGTGGTCAGTCATAACCCCCAAGTCCCTTTCGGCCATGGTGCTAGAAAGCGGACTGTGATCATGGAAGCCAAAGCCTTCATGATGGCACCAGCGCCGCAGTCTCTGGTTGACTACCTCAACCCGTCTCTCCCTCCTCAGCCCATGACCCACAACTGGGAGGAGCAAGGAAAAGACCACTTGCACTCCCAGCCCCCTAAGTCCTGCTCCCAGAGACCTGTCATCTCTCATGACCTGGCTAGGATTGCTCCGAGCTGTGTCATTCGTGCCCACAAAGATAAGGAGCATAGGGTGGTGGTTGGAGAGCCAGAGAATCTTTGGGATCCTCTCAGCTGTGTCCCAGATGTGGGCCTGCAAGAAGTAGCAAACCTCCCGGGCTAGGGGGTTGGGGCAGCAGATTGCCCCCTCGCTCTCCCTCAGGAGGGAGTTTCCCATGACAAGCGCTCGGCATTTCATCTTAGGGAAAGGAAGGGTGGGTGATCCTCCCTTGTAAAGGGAAGGGAAACACCATTTTTTTTCTTGCTGCAGAGAGTAGGATATGGCCCAAGGGCTTGAAGTTGCAGTAAAGATGTAGTTTGGATATTGGGGAAAATGTCTTCACTATTAGAACAGTGAAGTACTGGAATAGACTGTGTAGGGACTCTCCATCACTGGAGGTGTCCGAGAAAAGGTTGGACAAGCACTAACCAGGGATGATCTGGGAGAAGTTATGCTTATGTTCTGCTATGAGTATTTCCCAAGATTCTTGGCTTTGTTGGTTGCCAGATAGGGCCAGCAAGGTGTTTTTTGTTTCCTGTGCCCTCCTATTGTTTTGTCTTTGGGTTTTTTGCTTGCTTGCTTTATTTATTTATTTATTCATTTTGTCTTCCCCAGAAGCAGTGGATGTTGGCTGCAGCCAAGCCTGGAAATTTTGACTGGGTTGTGCCAGTGCCTTGTGGCTATATGACAGTGTTGACCATGTAGTTTTACTAATAGGCTTCACAGTAAAATGGACAGCATGGTGTGGATAGGGACAATCCTGCCTGTGGCAGAAGGTTGGACTAGATTACCTCCACAAGTCTCTTCCAGCCCTATTTTTTTTATGATTCCATGATCAACAGTCATCTTGTTGGCAGCATTCATCAATTTTGATCCAATTTTAAGAATAGTTTTGATCTCTGAAAATACCTGTCATCATAAGACAACTTCATTATTCATTGACAAAGTGTAGCACAGTGGCAGCGCAGACATAGGGCACCTCATCCATATGTTCACTAAGGCTAAGCAGAGGTTTACCATCCCAATGCAGACAACCCAAGAACATTTAGGGCAGGAAAAACCCAAAATGACAGTGTTGCGAATCTGTTAGTGTTCAGCTGAACTGATGATAATGTTTTTGGTATGTCTAATGATGAGCATTCTGTTATAGCTGTGAACCTACCTATTGATTATTAATAAACATTTAACAGTCATTTAATATCCACCAGATGCTGTGCAGTTTTTGCATTGCTGTTAAAATGTCACTTAACATGCCATTTAATATTTTATCAGTATTGAATTAATGTGTCTCACACTCTGAGCATTATCCCATAAATCTGTATTAAACTGGGATCCATAAAGCTGGGCAGCACATACAGTAGGCAGACAGAGATGCACACATTTGTGCATATACACATGGAGATACCTAATCTACTTTGGTATATGTTCACACAGAGCCAGGACTTGGAAATTCCACATTTGTACATTGATTTTTCTCTGGCAGCTTTAGAGAAACAGGTATGCTGAGCAGAGCAGCTCAGATCCATTTCAGTTACTGTTCCAATCTTCCTCTTTTCTATCTTTTTTATCTATATTTTGATGGCACTCTTTATTCATCACTGGGACACTTAAAAAAGTCGAGCAATTGACCTGCATTGACTATTATAGCCCTATTAATATCTGACCTCTGGATGTTAGCAGGGTACAGTCGGCTGTGGTGCACCATTTTTAATTTCCCAAGAGCAGAATTTCTTAAGTCTTCTGGCAAGATTGTTTTGTACTTCTTTACCTTGTGGCTTGACCTTTCTGTCTAGCTGACAAAGATGGCATCACTTTCTTAATGGCTGGCAGAAGCCTGGCTGGGTTCAGTATATGTCTGGGAGAGGTTTGTGGCAAGTTACTCTCTTATTTCCCACCACTGCTTGGTCTTTGGTCCATCAGATAGGATGTTACCTTTTGGTGAAATGGGTGTTGTAACAATCAAATAGTTCCACAGGTGTTTAATTATATGGGAACAAGGCTTACCATTTAAAACCAAATATTAGTCAGTAGTGGGTGCCTTATATAGGTGGAGCAGTTAAGACTAATTTGGGGGGTCTCATGACAAAGGCTGAACCCTGGTGCTCAGAGGAGCAGGTTCTGGCTTTACCCCTGACCAACTTTTGGACCTGAGGAAATTCATTTAGGGCCAGATTTTCCAAAGCACTTTGGTACCTAAACATGCAGGTGAGGTGCACAGCAGGATTGTGAGAAGTAAAGCTGCTGGCCAGTGAATTCAAGCTAATCATTAACCAGCTTTAATGGTTTTGAAAAATCTGTTGGGCACCTATCCTGTCCCTTTAGGGTCAAGAATCCTGTGGAAGCTCACCCTTTCGCCTCTCTGGCTGGGAACACTGATCTACCCGGCTGGGAAGACTAAATTCCTGAAGGCTCGAATGGGGAACTTTGAGATCTTCTGGTGGAAGGCCTTGGGGATGGGTGGAGTGTGGCTGTGTGTGCGCAATGTGCTCCTGGTGGCTGTTCTTGGCACCTTCCTCAGGTCATTGATTTTTGCTTTTGTCTCCATATGTGTTGTGAGAAAGAGTACAGTTAGCTGATGTCCTGTGCCACTCAGTGGCCTGCTCCTGTGCACAGATTGCTTAATGTAAATAACTGCTCAACTATCGCCATTCTTTCAGGAGGAACAGATTTTAAAGCAAAAAAAATTATGGCTTTAATTTCACCTCAGGGTAAATATGTGCCTGGTCAGAAGAAACAGCTCCGACTTCAAGAGTAAACCTTTGCCAGCCTCTCCTGGCTGCCTGTCAACAGCACTAGCTGGGGGGCAAATGTTTGTCAGACCAGACAAACATGCTTCCAGCTTGATCAGTGGCACAGTGCACCTCCCACATGGCACCACGCAGCATGGCATTCCTCATGCCCAGAGGTGACCCAAGAACAACTCAGAGCTTTTGTGGGCATGTTTGCTCTGGAGGAGGTGCAGTGAATCATCAGAGTCACATCACGCACAGCAGCCTCAGCTTAGTCTGAATAAACTGCATTCAAGCAGAGGAACTTGGAAAATGCCTGACCCTTCCTAACAGTGTTTGAAAACCCACTGTCAAATATTTGCCTTATCTTTCAGTGATAATCTTCATCCTCTGTCTTTCCCTCTCCAATACAACATTTGTGTGAGTAGTGCTGATGAGAGGAGTTGGCATATTTGAATTCCAGGAGACAATGAGCGCAAGAGGCCTGGGAGTGACAGAGCTGAAGACTGACCTCTTTTAGTTATCCACAAAGCAGGCATGGGATGGGCAAGCTGTCCTGATAAAGCCCCATCTGTACTTCTTAGCCTAGCCTTGGAGGCATTGTTGCTAGGGTGAAAGAGGACATAAGTATCCCATGTCCTGTTCAGCTCATGGCCCCTCAGCTGAGCTAGGTAAACTCATACATGCCATTTCTTTGCATCTCTGTATCTCTCCTATGATCAGTATTATTAAAGCTGAAATTGATCTTTGAATAGACTAGGTGCCACAGCCAAAGCTAGATTTGACTTTGTGATGGATCCTCTACCCTCCCCTGTAAAAGAATGAAATCACTGTCATGTTGCTGCAAAGGCAGTCAGTCCATCCTCTTGCCTGCAGACACCTGAGGCTCTTGGCAGATGGGACAAAGTCTATGCCAGGTGGTGACTATCCAGTCTCTCCACTCTTTGCTGTACCCATCTGCCATCCCTCTTCCCACCCTCTCACTTGCCTTGTAACCTTCTGAGGACACACTACAAATGTCACAGAGGATGAATGTGATGTTCCTGACACCAGCATCACATATATGCACATACGTTCATGCAGCTGTGTATCTGCAAAGGCAAAGGGCGCCTTTAGTTTTTCACAAGGCCTTTTCTGTTGGTGTGGTGAGGGTACACAGGTGTCACAAGAGGGAGGAGGTGGACCATGTGGCGGGCCAGCAGGGGGTGCATCCACCTCACTGTGCCCAACCACCTACCAGGCTCCAAGTGCTCTGAGTACCACCTTGGGGGTGCCTCACATCTGGCCGACCCCTTTCCTGGAGCACACCCATGACCCTGGGTAGCAGGGGTGGGAAGAGATGGTATGCACCAGGACGCTTGAGTCTCCAGAGTAGCCTTGTTCATTTAATATTTTGAAAGTGCTTTAAAAATGTGACCGGTCATGATGGGAATGAGGAAGATGATGGTTATGATGCTGTGGCAGTGGAAAGTTAGAATTAGGGCAGGGAGTCTTTGCTGATATCCCAATCTCTTGTCTCACCCTCCACAGGTGTTATATAGAAGACAGAAGCTCCAAGGTGGCTTGGTTAAACCGTTCTGGTATCATCTTTGCTGGAACAGACAAGTGGTCCCTGGACCCTCGAGTGGAGCTGGAGAGACAAACCCCCCTGGAATACAGCCTCCGGATCCAGAAAGTGGATGTCTACGATGAGGGGTCGTATACATGCTCAGTGCAGACACAGCATCAACCCAAGACTTCCCAGGTTTACTTGATTGTGCAAGGTAAGAAATAAGAGCTAGGCAGAGGGTAAAGATGGAAAATAAGGGTCCCAGCTTTTTGCAGATGTCTGGGCTGTGAAAAGGGAATACTAACTTATTTGTCCCAGCAATATATTAGACCAGCAGTGTGGGGTGGGATCTTTTGAGTTCAGGTCATTTTCCAATATGATGTGTATGGACTGACAGTGCCTATCTTTCAGAGGCTTGTATTGCATATGACATGAATGACACTGGAACGGTTCCTATAGACTCTAGGATTACTGGCCCCTCAGTGACTATGTATACCTCATTGCTTCCCCTCCTCCTTTCCCACCTCTCCTCATTACATTCCTTTTCCTTTGTCATATCTCATCTCTTCCTCCCCCACATCCCTGGCTTCTATATTCCTTTCCTACTTTGAGCAAGGGTGAGAAATATGACTTCTGATGAATAATGTGCACTGCAGGCATTGGCTAATAGGGGACTGTAGCTAGATGTCTCTTCCTGCCAGGAGCTACAGAGTCATGGCTACCATGAAACAAAGTGACCTCCACTCCATGGTAATGATATCCCTTTTTCATGTCTCAGTTTCTCAGCTTTACCTCTTCCCTTTTAGGGAGAACTACAACCTTACTAGCCTAAATTGGTAATGAAACAGAGAAGATATGTAGTTTGGATTGGAGTGCCATCACTATGCTGATGATACTTGATTCTGTCATTGTTACATCAGACCTGGATGGTGCTTCTGTCCACTTTAAATATTTATAGGGTAGTCTGTATTAAATGTATACTACAGATAGGCTCAGATTCTGCATTATCATTCAGACAGGCATTGGTTATTTCTCCACTTTCTCGAGTAACCCAAAAGGCAGTGTATTTGATTTTAAAGTGGTTGCTGTTTGAAAAGCTCCAGTCTTTCTTTATCGGGTGTTACCTGGCAGGTTCTGTGCTGACTAGCATATTGAACATGTTGTATATGGTTTGTATACGTATTCAGAGATGATACTCTTCATGGGAATTGCAAGAGACAGAAAGCTTACGAAATGTCCTGGCATGCACAGGACATATGCACACGTGCGCAAATGCACACACAGCAGTTTTCAAGACCTGTTCAGCAATCTATTCAAATGCACAGTATTCAAAATAGACTTTGTAGAGGCCCTGAGATACAGCTAGGGTCATGATTCACTACCTGTGGGGCTAGTGCAAACTACCTCTAGGTGTCTTATTGCTGGTAAAATCTTACAAAAAGCATTTTCCATTAATCTGTCAGGAAAAAATACACGTACAAATGAGTTTTGGAGCCAGGCATATGTATTAAGAATACCAATCATGCTGATTTGAGGCAGCCCCAAGTAGCCATAGCTCAGTTTCTCCCAGAGTTTGGTGCTGTCCAGAGCCAAACTTCCCCAAATGCCAGGCTTGTCTCTAATGACAATAAGTTGCAGTTTAGATCTGGGTGTTGCCAAAGTCAGGTTGCAGATAGATAACACACCCTTGTATATTCTTTGCTGGCAGCTCATAATTTTACCACAACTCTCTTGCTCTGCAGTGCTTATTCTTACAGCCCCAGCTCCAGAAATCACATGATAAGCTGAGACTCTCAGCTTTCATTTCTTAAGTCAATTGGTGGTCTTTGTGGCTGCAGAAAAAGGAAACATGATTTGGGTGCACACTGAATGTTCAAAAACCAAAGGCAACTACAACAAATGTAAGAAAGTATTTAAAAAAATGTTTCCTGGTTCACAGGTTGCAGTCTCTCGATTTTAGAGCACTGTGATTTGGCATTCGTAAGCCATTGCAGAATCTTGTCTTTTTCTTTCAGGGTCATTTTTTTACATAACTTCTTTTTTCTTTTGGTGGGCCTTGGAACATAGTAGTAATTGTTTGCAACTGGTAGAACAACAGTAGCTTGGGCTACTGGGATAAGTCTAGGTAGTTTGCTTATATTCATTTAATTAATTCACTTGTTTTTTTATTTCAGTGTGTAAATATCAAACTCACTAACCTGAGCTCTAGGCCCCTGTGACAGATAATTAAAAAATAATACAATCCAAGGTAGGCTCAAACAACAGGAGCAAAACCTTGTTCTTAATAGCTTTTCTGCACCTTGCATTTAATATTCATTGAATAATATGGATAAACAGAACTAAGATTGTTTCTACCCCTCCAAGTCAGTTCCCATCTTACTGAGCCATGCATGGTCTGACTTGCTTTCCTCCTCTTGGCCCCATATATCTTTGCCTCCTGGCTGCCCAAATGGCCACCTTCAGTGAGGGTGAAAGATGGTCTGGCCAGTGCCTAGCCAGTAGCCGGGTGGTTGGAGCACTTTGTTGGGGAGCAAGAGATTCAAATTCAAACCCTTTCTGGATGAGGTGGGCCTAGAAGTGGGGCCGTCTACTCTGTGGACAAGTGTCCAAAGCACTGGAATATTAGATTGAGGCTCCTCCTCCTCTGCCTCCTCTCTCTTTTTTTCTGGAGCGGGGCACTTACCCAGCATTACATGTGTGCTTGAGTGATGCTGTTCTGCTCTGGAACAGCCCTCTGAGCATGCATCCAAACTGTATGGAAGTGGCAATAATTGCAATAATATCAGAAGTGTCACTTACGCATCTAAAGGTGAAACAGGATTTAGCCCTTAGTCTTCCTGTGCCTCAGTACCTGAGTTGTGCAGTGGGGATTATAGCACTGCCCTTCCTTCTAGGGGAGGACTCCCATTGGAAACTGTGACATGCTTAGGTGTGTTGGTGCTGAAGTCTGACAAACACAGACATCTAATCCCTGGCCATTCTCAGTGTCTGCTCCAGCAGATGGGCTTTGCTGCATTCTAAAGGTTTGCTGCCTTTTGGCTGTTTACAGGATAATGTGCTCAGACACCAGTCCTAGAAACCATCCTCCCACTAGCAACTTCCCTGGGGAGAAGTCCAGTGTGTGCAGCACAGCTGAAAGCAGGATGTCATGGGGGAGAGGCAACTGCTCACCTGGCAGATCCCAAGACATTGAGGACACAAAGGTTTCGAACCGGTTCCACCTTGTCAGCCTGTGCAGAACTAGGCATGACAGTCTGCTTAACAACCTGCCTGCTTCACTGGTTTTAATTCCCAGCTTGACTTTTGTGTGGCCTAATTCCACAAAGAACATATTAAAATAGCTTCATAGCACGGTAACCAAAAGACGGCAGTAGAGAAGTGTACACCTAAGACAGAGGAGCCCATGTGGAAATCGAAGAAAGCTGTTTTCACTATTGCTGCTGTAGGATCATCTGACAGTGCCTGGAACTCCTGACAAACCCCTTCATTCCACAGCTAGACAGCTTTATGTACAAGCAGTGGGCACACACTAGAAGTCCCAGTGGCCAGTACGGTGTTTGCCTTGCCTTCTGTCTGCTTTCTTCACCCCCCTACCCCCATTTTGCCCTAATTGTCTATAGTCAGAGAACTCTTTCATTACTACCTAGTCATTTTCAGCTACTGGGTGCCCTCTGTCACACTAAACTAAGAGATTTGCACAGTCTTCCTGTTCAAAACACTTTGTTGTTCAATTCTGGACTCTCTCCAGTATATCCACTTTTTTCTTAAAATGTGGTGCCCAAAACTAGACCCAGTATTCTAGCTCTGGCCTCAACAGTACTGAAAGAGTGAATATTTCCCTCCCATGATTTCCAAATGACACTTCTCTTAATATAGCCCAGAATGAGATTAGCCTTCTTTTTTCTGTGACATCACATTGTTGACTCATTGAGGACTGCTGCCAAGCCAGTTATTCCCCATTTTATAATTGTGAATTTGATTTCTTTTTCCTAAATGTACTACTTTACACTTGTCTTTATTGAATTTCATCTTGTTGACTTTGGACCATTTCTCCAGTTTCTGAAGATAGTTTTGAATACTGATCTTGCCCTCCAGGGTGTTGGCAACCCATAATAAGTTGGTGTAATCCAGATATTATGAGTGTACTCTCTATTCCACCATCCAAGCTGGTAATTGAAATGTTAAAAGGAACAGTGTTCACGTCTCATTTCTCTGGACATCCCCTAGAAATACCCTCTCAGTTTGGTAGTGATACTACTGGTAGTTGTTCTTAGAGTGCACTTTTTACATCTAGTTCTGTACCCACCTCCTGGTAATTTCATCTAGTTTTCTTATGAAAGTATCTTGTAGACAGTGTCAAAAGCCTTACTAAACTCCAAGATAACCACACTGATTGCCTCCCCATTCTCTGTTTGGCTAGTTAGTCTGTCAAAGAAAGAAATTAGATTGGCTTGACATGATTTTTTTTCTTGCCAAATCCATGTTGGCGGATTTTTATCATTTTGCTATCCTTGAGGTGCTCACAAATGGAATATTTAATAGCTCATTCCAGTATATATCATAATTTGTTCTAGTAATGCAAGCCATATAGAGGAAGGAGTCTGTGGCTGCCCCTCTCCAAATGTTATCTAGGGTATATATAGTCTCTTTCAGGGCCATATCTTGTACTCTTTATTCAGGTATGAATATCAGTGGAGAAACTGCAGTAATTCTTATGGATTGCATCAGGGTGGTAGATGTGCCACTATTACAGCCTTTCACAGGGCCCCCCACCCCAGAAATTCAGAACTAAGAGTTGAAACAGACATTACCTTTTGAAATCTGTGTGCCCTCATAAACAAATTTGATGGCAGCACAAAGGCCAAACAAACAGATGCGCATTACCCCTTTTTGTGCCACAAATGCCCAAGATTCGTGACTGCAACAAAGGTGGCATTGATCGGTGCTGCTATTTAGAAGCAGATGTGTATTTTCTCTGTAGTGGGAGATCCTGGGCAGCTCAGAGCTTGAAGGGGCCCAATCCTTGCGCCCCAGGAATTCCCACACAGGATCAGGCCCCTCAAGCCCCCCAAATGCCTGCCAGGCTTTCCACTCCTACAGAGGCACTTCCAGGGGAATCTCATGGCATGTCTGTGCAAGTAGGTCAGGGAAGCTGGGATTTCCTTACTTACACAGGAGTATCCCCAGGATATCCAGAGGCATTTCTCTGCACGGGAAACCCCAGGTTTCCCTACTTACAGAAACACACCTTGAGACTCCCCTGGTCACATTTCTGTAAGAGAAAAAGCTGAGAAGATGCTTCTGGAGCTTGAGGGGCCCCATCCTGCATGGGAATTCCCAGGCTGTGCAAAACTAGGTTCCTCAAGCCCCAGGAGAACACACTACCAATTGCCCTGAATGGTCAATGGGTGGGACTACAGGCAACGTGTCTTGCCTTATGAAGTATATCAGCTGCTCTGGACACATCCTGGATCATCTGACCTGCTTCATTAGGCAGTGTCTATTTCTAGCCTAACACTACTAGCACCCTGCCGTAGTTGAACTCAAGGAACTCCTCTGCCAATTCTAGGAATGTAGTTGGTGATTTTAATTACCGCCGCCAGGCTTTAGAAGTAGCACATGATCATGAATAGAGCTGGTTGGGATTATTTTAACCAGACTTGGTGGGGAGGTTAGTCAGAAAATGCAAGTTTCATTGAGACTGAAACTTTTCCACAGAAAAGTATTGGCTTTGATTAGACACAAGGCTTTTTGTATGCAGTTTTTTAAAATTGAACCTCAGGTGTCTTCCTCAGAGAACTGAAGAAGGGTGCTGTGGTACCCAAAAGCTTGTCTTTCTCTTCCAAGAATATAGTGGGTGCAATAGACATCATCCACAAAAATTCTTGCCTGTCACATTTTTCCTGGTTTTATCTTGCTGGGATCCTTTGACCTCAGCTGACTTCCTGCCCCTAGGGCAGGGGGCTGGACTCGATGATCTCCCGAGGTCCCTCCCAGCCCTAATGTCTATGAAATCTATGAAATCCCCCCAGCACTTCTACAGCATGGTTGGTTTTGATTAAACTTTTTTTGAGGAGCACTTTTAAAATCTAAGGCTGGATTTCTGGTCTAAAACGAGGAAAACAAGACAGCCACACCCCAGAGAGCCATAGCCCTGTAATTATGGCATTCACTTGGGATGTACAAGAGACAAATTTAGGACCATGATCAGATCCTGGGGACAGGGATGGATGACTAGAATTGATTCTGATCACCAGGCATTTGGCCACTTGTGGAGGAGGTGGTGAGGAGGAGTTTCATTCTTACGTTTTTGCAGAGTTATTTTGTTGTTTAAACACAAAACAAAAACAAGTCTCAAAACATCAAGTTCTCTTTCACAAAAGGCAGTTCTTGTTTTCTAGCCAGCCCTAATCACAAACATCACATTGGTGCATAACAGCTAAAGGCTAAATCCTACAGTCCCTTTTAAGACAAATTCACATATCTTTAGCATCTGTCAATAACCACGCGGCATAGCCTTTTGCTATTATGCATTTGATTTTGTAGGATGCTTGGCCTTTAAAGATCAAGAATGTTCTTTCATTGTTTTAGTGGAGGATAAAGATGCATTTATTTTCACTGGGTTGTAACCAATGCAAATTTATTATTAATTCTACTTGGTGGATTAGCTATTTCCCCCCTAATTTAAGTGGATTTGTGCTGGTGAATGGTGAAGCACTGGGGAGTGAAATCCATTTTTTATCTCCAGAGCAGACGGAAACAATGCAAGCTTCCCACTGTGTATGCTTTTCTCCTCCATTGGCTGTTGACCTTGACCCAGAGAGATCCACTTTTAAGGCTGAGAAGGGAATCAGTTTCCGTGATGCATCCATCCCTTTTTCTCATCCCTGAGGCTAGTGACAGGGGTATCAATTGTGATGATGACTTTGGTACTATGGACATTTCTCTACATGGAACTGGACTGAGAGCCACTAGCTGATTTATATGAGAGAGGTCACACATCAATGGTAATAATCTCTTCTTGCCCCTGACATCAAGCTCAAACCAATGGTTTGGTCTGGGTTCCTGTCATATTACTAGTCTTTTGAGCTTTCCATGCTCCTTTTGTGCTCTTTCTACAAAGTCCCTGCAGCAGACCTTGCCAGAATAGGTACACATGGAAGAAGCCTTCTGGGTCATTGAGTTCAGTGCCCTGCATTTTTCGGGCTGTCATTTAAATAAACAAATCACCCAAACTGCCACTTCAAAACTTTACCCACAACTAAAAGGAGCAGTATCCAAAACACCAAATACACTCTTTGAAGTGCCACGGACAAAGATGCCAGTACTGCCAGTGGGATACGGTGCTGTGAAAGTTCAAGTGTTTTGCTGCTGCTGGTCACCATAAGAACAGAGTGTGGTTGCTTTGTGAGGTCATCAGAACTTTGCTAAGTTTCGATCCCAGGTCAGTTATCATTTCTCCTCACTGACAAGGTGCTCAGGGCAGACAGTTGCTGGTGGAAGAGCTGTTTGAACCAAGCAATAAGAATCCTTGATCCCAGCAACATCTTCTAGGATAACCATCCAGCGCCCCACAAAATTGTCAGCTCACATTTTGCACTGGAGTTTAGAGGGAGCTGAGCATTGCGGTTGGGAGGCTCTGATTCCAGAGAGTCTGCGTTAGGTAAGAACTAGCACAGACAACACAGGTTGCAGTGGGAATGTGACAAAGAATTTGGCAGGCAGATATGAGGGGTACTGAGACAGCTCAGAAGGATAAGTTTTTGGGACAGGAAAAAAAGGAACATTTTGCTTCAGGGGCTTGGAAGAGATTCAGTTTGCTGGTTGGGGGGGGCGGGGAGGAGCTGGGTCAATCAGGCCATTTTACTGGGGTGGGAGGGGAAGGAGGCATGTAGGGATACAATCATTTTGCTTTGGAACTGAGTAGGGAACACAGAATATGTTTCATTTGGTGTGTAAACTTAAGAAGACAAAGAATCCCAGATTAGGAGCATAGCATTTTTGCTACATGTTATCTGGTATTTTTAGTAAATCTAAGTTTTTCTACCAGCAAATAAGCCCAGAATTTCAAACCCACAGTAACAAGGGCAATAGGCTTCTTGGCTTTTGTTTTGGCGGTTTGTTTCCATCTTGGCTCATAAACAGCAGAAAAGCGTACTTGGTATTTCATAGCTTACAAGAATGTCCAAGTTATTCTCCATTTAACATTTTATGGTCTCTGCACAGCATCCTGTGGCCTCCCCACTTGCATTAGCTTGGCTGGCCACACTGATGGGCCTCTTAGACTGTTACCATGCAATGAAGGTGTGAGATCTCTGATATATGTTGAACGCTCATGGCTTTTTTTAGCATGTAAGATGTTTTCTTAGAGATGTTTTGGTGCTACTTACAAAGGAAAACTGGAAACAGAGTTGTAACTGAGACTTCTCTTAACACATTTATGATCTTTTTGGAAAAATGCCACCTGAAATATGTGAAATGTTTCGTAGGGGCTTTGAATTTTATTGACCAGATCAGCTGATATAAATCAGTATAGCTCCTTTGGCTTCAGTAGACTATGTCAGTTGACAATCTGTGGTTACTTTTCCATAGCTGCGTTTCACAGCATCTAGTGATATTTGTCGCAGAGCCCGTCATTTTGTCTTGCTTACATAGCACTGGCAGAACAGGCTTCAGCTCCTTGACTGTGGCTCCTAGGGCTACAGAAATAAAAATGAATAATAACAATGAAACCAAAAGAAATGCTGGTTTGGTCATGCTGAAATGCCCATAATGACAGCAAAACTATCCAGACTTACATGCACTGAGATCATCTTGACTCACCCCGAGATGGTGGTAGGATAAAGCACCTCACAGGTCTGTGGCCTGATGTCATTCTCATCCCTTTCATTTCCTTTGGTCCATGTCTCTCATGGTTATATAAATCTCATGGAAGAGCAGCAACATACTGTTCAAGGTGCCTCTGTGGTAACTCCATTGCTGCTTTCTCACCTGACTTTGCCCTCTCTCCCTCCCTGCTTTCCATTCACGTGACCTTGGCTTGGAACTGCATTTGAATTAATCTCTGCCTAGCACTCTTGTCCCTGTCTCTGATTTTTGACCTTTGGATTAGTGTTCTTGAATCTAACTCTGACTCTTTGAGGTCACTGTCTACATCCCTGTCCTGACAGAGACCTGCCTTCACACTGCTTGCTACAAGACATGGAGTTTGTCTGTCCTGAGATGGCAATAAATCTTGGGGAGTACAGGCTCCTAGAGCACAGCGCACCCACACAAGACCACTGACTGCTCCAGAACTGGGAGTTCTCTAAGATTGTTCTAAGTTCATCTCTGCTTTCACGCCTGTAAGAGACTGGCCCAAAAGCAAGCTCTGGGAACAGACCTGGAACATCCCCACTTGCAAATTTCTGGATCTGGAGTGTCCATGAATTTGGATGAGCAGGACTCGCCTCCCATGCCACAAGACCAGCATGGGAGAGTCAAACTCCTACTCATCTACATAATCTGTTGTGCAGCATCCCATTGCTGAGTTCCCTATAAGATGCAGCTTCCTGTCTGGGGACAATGCGTGATTCTGGTGTGAAGTGCTTTGGGATCTTTGGAAATAAGATGCTAGTATAACTTCAAAATGTTATAGGCAGGCAAGGGTCCTTGAGTAGGTGTGATATCTTTTATTAGA
>NW_017728943.1:15969714-15976330 GCF_001723895.1 Crocodylus porosus
GACAGAAAAGTAGGGGAGGGGAAGGCAGGAAAGGTGGGGGGAAAGAAAAATGTAAGGGGTCAGGTGTTATTATACTCATTATTAATAATTGCTCTACAGTAATCAGTAGCTTGAAAACTTGGAAATGAACATTTTTTTTTCTTTTAAGACCTACAGAGATATTTTTTTTCTAGTTTAAAATGATGAGAAAAGATATAGATTCTTCTCCCCTAGAAACCTCCAGATAAACCTGCCTTGTCACTAGCAATACCATCAAAAGCAGAGTCTAATCACTCTCCAAATATTTCTGTCTCATATCAACCTTTCTGTTGCTTTATATGTCTTTCAGTTCTTTTCCTTCCGGACAAAGGGAGCACTGGCAGATCAAATTTGGCCAAATTTAATTTTTGTCAAATATGGTTTAATATATCCAAATTAAACACTTTTGTATTTTTCTTCCCTCTCAGGTGCCAGTGTGCTCAGTCTTGCAAAGCCCTGAACTCAGCTCTTCTAGGTAGCTAAGAGAAGGAGATATGTGGAGCTGGGTAGAAGAGAAGAAACTTAGAGGGCATGTGGCCCAGTGAGATGGATGTTGCACTAGAAGGGAACAAGGCCGATACTCTAGCCTGTACCATTGTTCCCAGTGTGGCACAGACTTCCCCTCTGTACTTTCCTTTGTCTGCTCCAGTGACTGACTACTAAATGCATGGTGCGGTCATTCAGTTTCAAGAGCAGAGCAGGCTAATGTCTAACTTGTGGCTGGGTTAGAGCACTATGTTGGGAAATCAGAGAAATGTAGGCTCAAGTCCCCTCTGGGACTATTTTTTAAATCGGGCCAGAATTTATGTGCAGTTATGAACTGCATACCTGCCTGTCCAAATCGTAAGCTAATGCACATGGCTCTGTATTTGTGTGAATGCTTATGTGAATTAGCGATCCATACTGCATACAGAATAGGATCACAAATTGCATGTCAGTGCCAAACCCAGCAGTTACGTGCTTTGGTAAACACCATTTGGGTGCTTAAAATAAATAAGATTCTGCCCTTGGTATTTTTTGGCCTGAAGTGAGATTCTACAATTGAGATTCCTTGTAGCTTTGTCTCAGTCCCTGAGAACCTACAGTGCAATTTTGGTCCTGTTGTAGTTCCTGGGAGTTTTGCCATTGACTTCAATGCAGCCTAGCTTCTCCTCTCACACTGAAATTGTCTAGAAACCTGAACTGGCCAGGCTTTTACTGCCACTGCTGGGGGAAATGCAGAAAGCAGGAGAAGCATCATAAATGTAACAAATGCAATCCACCATTTAAAATGTTTCCCATTTAACATCTTAATGTAGACTTAATGACAGAAGAAAGGAATTAGCTTTTGAGGAAAACAAAGGATATTCAATCTGGCAGTATACCAAGTGTCTTGAAAAGTGGGTGGAAATGGTATATGTCCCTTCCTTTTGTGCTCTGTGTGTCTTCATGTATGGGCTGGTCCTCATTGTCTGTTGTAACCTTGTGCTTCTCCATTTGTTTGCATATGTTTGTGGTCTTTCCTTGTACATATATTTTTAAATTCACTGAGGCAGAACACATCTTTCTGCACAGTAAGGCTTCTAGATATAACTGCCTTAACAACAACCCTAACATAACATCGCTTAAGGAATTTGGAGAGATTGCATCTTCTTTTTTTTACTTCAGGAATACTGACCCACTAGGTGTTCTTTTGGACCAACCATAGGGGAAACATAGGGCCAACATAGGGGAAACAATGACTTCCTATCACATTCCCTATGTAGCAGCAAAAGCATCGGGAGTGAGCTGCTGAAAAAAAGATCTCTGAAATAAGAGAGTGACAGCTTGGTTTAATAAAGTAAGAGATGTGGTAGTTGGGTTTTGGGGAGGGGACTTGACAAAAGTGTGTGCAGAAAAATAGACAAAAAAGAAACAGATATTTAGACATATGATTTCTATTAACGAAGTATTCAGGCACAGAATCCTTGCCCAAAACTGAACCAAAGCATTTTTGTAATATTAGGTTAAAAATCGCTCATCTCTATTAGAAGATAGGAAAAGAGGTATGGATTGGAGGCACAAAAGAATCAGCTGGATTGTTCCTGAGGAGGAAACAAGGAAGTGTTGTTGTCATTCTGGGAAAGGCAAAAAACAGTATTGTTAACAATGGCAGTTATGTGATCTCAGTATTGAAACTCAAACTATCATCAATACAACTTAAGACAAATGGAACATAACTCTGCTTTACAAGTTCTGTGGCAATGGGAGTGGGGGGGTTGTGGAAAGCAAATAAGTAGGTTGTATTTTTCCTTTAAAAAAAGAAAAAAGATCGGGGGGGGGACTTGCTCCCCCTAGCTTCATTTAAGGACTCTGTAGAGATTCCAGAAATGTGGATTTCATAGCCTTTAATTGAAGATTCAGGGCTGCTGAGTCTCTTACTGCTTATCAGTTAATCAGATCTCACTTCCATGGCATCTTTGATAGCACAGTCCTATAGCTCTCCAGTCATCCATGGAATTTTCCAGGAAATAAGCAAGTTAGATCAGACCATTATTTTTAATGTAAAAGCACAAAGTACAGTGGAGAACTGCCTTAAAATATATCCCTCTTTTGAGTTTCACCATAAAAGAACATGCATACACCTTCATTTTCATCTTTTTGCAGGTCACTTTTGATCTGGGGGAAAAAGGGGGCTAAGATAAGAGAATCCTATTAATAAACTAAGAACTGACCTTGGGTGCTAGCATTTAATTTAAACCCAATAATTTAATTGAAATATGTGTGCGTAGGGTGAAAAGGGCCTGCGGTAGCCTGTGGTCCTCACTTTTTCTTTCTGAACAATCCTGCTTGGTACTACACACAAATTTTAACAGCCTTTATTAAAGTGCAGCAACAAGGCAAGATGCTTGGGTCTGTGGCAGCGGGGCCTCATAATGTAATGCTATCAACACAGTGGCCTATTTTTTACCTTTCATCTTGATTCAAATACTGGTCAGCCCATGAGACACTTGAATCCCTTTGCACAGTACAGATGTATGTATGAGAATGCACCCACCTCACCTGTCTCTTCTTAGAATGGGCTAGAATAGGTGGTGGGTGGGGAGTGGGGGTGAAGTAAGTCATACTTATGAAACCTCAGCAGAACAGAGCTGGAGGAGTCTAGCATTGGACTTGCAGAGGATATTATGAGTCAAGGCTTTTGACACATTGACAGACTTGTGTGCGAAGTACAGGATTCAACTTGCAACTCCCTGAGGAGCTGCAAATTATGCATGAGGTGTGCTTGAAGGGATGAAGGTTCAAAACAAAAAAATATTAGAGGGTGCTACATGGCAGGATGGAAGAGGAGACTTGCTTATCCATGTGCTTGTGTGTGAGCATAAATAAGCATGGAGCCTGCTTGCACCCATGACAGCCCCATACATATTCACTCCATTTGCACTCCTATATGCTAAAGATATCCACAGGTGTATTCAAGGCCAGTGCTAATTGACAAAGTAAATGCACAGAGTGTGAGGAGCAATCTGAGGGTGAGAATCTGGAAACTAAAGATCTAACCATGAATTCCTCTTGTGTCCCAGCAGCAGCAGCATGTATCGAGTCTACAGAGTCCTTTCAGAACTGCTGCCCCTTCCAGACAGATACAGATATGCCTTTTTTGAGCAGGCTGCTTGTATAAAATGCAAAATACAAATTGCCTTTCAAGGAGTAGGTTACATCTCTCCCTCCCTCCCACAGTCCCAACGCAGATGTTCTGAGCCAGAGGCTTCATGCTTTTCACTCTACAAATCCAACAATAAGATGAAGGATTATGAACTTGTAGAGCTCCTGCTTCATGCTTTGATCAAAAAAAATAATCCATTTGTTGACCTACAGGAAGGAGATTAAAGATAAAAGGTTATAGTGAGACCATTCTTGGCTGAGGGCACCTGGCCTCTCCATTGCCAATTCAAATTTAACCCAAAGGCCTGTTATAATATAACATCAGGCACCTTGGCTACTGTGCAGCTTGCTTTGCCTGCATTACTTCAACTGACTCCGGACATAGTTGCTATTTCGGATATACATTTACAGCCTCTTACAAGCTAGGGACCAAATTTGCTCTTGAGGGCAACACACTTCATGTCGTCTGAGACCATAATAGTTTGTCCCTGTTTTAACAAATCCCTGGCTGTAGGTCATACACATGATTCCTAGGTGAGTCATACTCATGTACCTGCACTGGTGAACCTTAGTCCTTGCCTTGGCCACTTGGAGTTAAGGAGAACTGTCTTCTCTGATTCAGAGAAGATCCCTTAACTGATACTTGTGACCACTAGAGTACAGTGTTTTTCTGCCTCTCATGTGTACAGTGCAATCCCAGAACTTGCCTACACAGGATAGGCCTGAGTGACTATGCTCTAGTACAGGGTAGAGATGGGTGTGTTATAGTACGCTCTCTGAGGCAGTCAGTTCTGCAGTGTAGGTTCTTAGTTCAGACCCAAACCTGAACTTTGTGTCTTTAACTATAGAGTAACTATGCTGTCTCTTTCGTGTATCAGTCTCTTCCGTGATGGGTAATGCTTCTGTTCATAATCACCAATATATCCATTTCCTTTAAGATGTCTGTCTCCCTGTAAACTCTTGTACTCCCAATAGAAGCATAGTCTCTCAAAGCCTGTCATACGCTTATGCAGGCTTTCCAGTATGCAGTGTCTCACTTCTCCACAGCCTTCAGTTTCAGACTAAGCCAGAAAATAGGACATGATTTGAAATGGCTCCTATGCTCCTAGCTGACAGAGGTCTCGGCTTAGTAGAGCAAATGAGCACATAGTGAATAGTTAGCTGTTGAGGATGTCTGCTCCGTTCTTATTCCCATATTTCTCTTACCCCACCGGTAATATCCAAGCTCCTTCCATAACTGCACTGCATGGTGTAACCAGTCTGTCACAACTGGTTCTGTCTTCCCTTGTCTCCCCTACCATCCCTGGATGCTGCAGTGGCCAATGTGGTTTTTACATTCCAATGCCCCTTGCTCTCGGTGATTACTATAACTTTTGCCTCTGTCCATGGTGCTGTAGTTTCTGGTACCAATTGCAGGTGTTGCAGTGCTCAGCTCTGTCCACATTCCCTTAAAGGAAACCCAGCTCTACCTGCTTTTTGCTCTCTTAACTTTATAGACATGTTTCTCCCTGCAGATTCAGAAACTCCTGTATCTTGCAATTGAACAAGGGAAATGCTCCTGTATCTGGCTCCCACATCAAATGAAACTTGTTTATTTCATTGCCCCGCTAATTTTTTTATTAACTGTATTAGAAGAGGGAGGGGGTGAAAGCTGTTCAGAAATTTAACCTGGGCAGACTTCCCACAATTAATGGTGTAGCAGTGACCAGCGGGTATTTGTAAATTTACCAGTGCCAAGTGCTGGGAGCATTTTGCTGCTATGACAGCTGGTCATTGCTCTTGGACAACTGCTTCTATGTAGGGCTGAAGATCTGCATATTTGTATATTCCTTCCAGATGCAGAGTATGGATTATGTTTTGCACTGGTGTATTTAAACCATAAAGGCATAGCTAGGGGGTTGAGTGAGTAAAACACAGATCTTCTCCTCTCCCAATACTTAGCACAAATTTGAACAGAACCCCAACCTAGAGAAGATCTTGAGTTAATATGCCACTCAAATACTAGAGAAATATGGATTAGAAATTTGTAGCTCTGACCTATCTCTACCCAAACCCAGATTTTGTGCTCCAAAAATATTGAGAAGTCCTTATTCCTTTCTGTCACAGGTGGCTAGTCTCTTTAAGGGAAGCCAGAGCCCAGTCTTGGTTTCATTCTAGTCCACCTGTCAACAACTACCTGCCTAGGTAGCTGTTGGGGGAAACACCGTGTATCTCGCTCCGAGTGGGCAGGTTTTCTTAAGCCATCTCCATGATGACTGTTTTTCTGGCATGGTTTAGTACCTGCTGAGGTGTTGGGGCTTAAAGCCCATTTTATGGAAATGGGAGGCTCCTCCCTAGCTTGCTCCTGTGGCCATATGGCTGAGGGCAGGAAAAACTTGGGGGCATCTGAACCCCAAGCCTCTGGGCTTGAGCCTGCACATAGGATGCCTGCCAGAAGACACTGAAAACATTGGAAGCCCCTGGTAGGGGTGGAAGATGTTTGCCAGTTGTAAGGCCATGTATGGCTCTGGACTGACTAATAAATTTGGGCTTGATTTGGCTTGGAACATGAAAAATTTCTTTAAAAAAAAAAGCTGTTGGGCATGTAATGAACTAATAAACAACTGATGCTGATACCAGCTCATTTGGTGAGGACTTATCCTGAAGAGAGGAGGCTTTAAGGAGCAGAGCATTATCTGAGTGAGCTAACTCTTGGAAAGGAGCTTATGGAAGGACGTTGCCAATGGAAACACAAAGACCAGCCCATGAAAAATTGTTTGCAGCAGAGGGATTTAACACAGCTGGCAGAAAGGCCTGACTCCAGGGCAGAAGTCAAGTGTGAGTGTGCCTGTGGGTGAAAACCTGAGATTTGGGTGTAGTAGACTCATATAGAATTGATAGATCTAGAATATGCATGACTAAGAATCCTGGTTGGAGGCTTTAGAAGCCCCAGGCTATGAGAAGCTGTGTGCTGTCTAAAAAGAGGTGTCATCCT
>NW_017728943.1:15977175-16012170 GCF_001723895.1 Crocodylus porosus
CACAGTCCCCCAGTTTCTTAATGAGAACAGGGTGAGAGACAGTGTCAAAAGCCTTCCGGAAGTCCAGGAAGACTATATGCACTGCTACCCCTGCATCTAATGATTATGAGGTTGTAATAGATTCAGGTGGATCTGAAGCTTAACTGGAGCCTACCTTCATGGTAAAAAGCCGGGAGGAAAGCCTGCCTAGCATATCTATTTATGAACGAGGGGTGTGGTTGGATGTATGAAAGGCCTGGACTAGACTCATTTAGGACCCTGTTGGGCAAACTGAGGTACACAGCACCTGCAGTGCTATGTCTGACTGCATAGGGATATGTAGGAATAAACATGCCATTGGCACTAACCTTTTGTCTTCATTGTTTAATGTATGTATACTTCCAGCCTAGCGCTATTAGCTGCTGACCAGTCCTGGAAGCAGACAGTCAGTGTCTCCATAGGAAATTGCTGTCTAAGGGTAACATCTGTCCAACTGGGTGCAGCAAGACCTAGGACTAGCTGTAGCTGTAGCTTCAGTGCCTCCTTCTCAGAAGATTCCAACTCAGTACTGCAGACCCCCCACCCCAGTTTGGCCATTGAAAGACTGCTATGAAAGGAGTAAAGGCATTAGGCTTCCCCCCTACTGTGTGATAGCTAGTGGGGCATCCCAGACTATGATCACTAAGTCACAGTGTAGGAGCCAGACAGATCCTATGGGGCATTAGCTGTTAGGGGGAAAGAAAAATGTTAGAAGTGGGTCCACAAAAACATAATGCATGAAACTGCTTCTCATGGCTTCTCTGGTGCTTTACTTTGTCATCACTTCAAGCTGTATTCTGTAGATCTCTAGTTTTTTTTTTCTCTGGCTTGGTTTTTGTAATGAATTGCTCCCCAGCAGGAGCAGCTCCCCACTTGAGCTGCAAGCAAAAGCTAAGGGGGCATTCTGGCTGTACCTCAGTTCTCCTACCTATCCCTCCTCATGCTGCCATTAAGGCCCTCCATCTTCTCCGTGCCTTCATTTCATTCCTTGTGCTTGCACTAAATGGCTCATGCCCCAAGGTTAATCTCCTCATGACAAAGGCTATTCCCTAGAATTAGTCAGGCTGGAAGACAAGCAGGCATCAAGCACGCAAACCTTCAGAAAGGCTGTGTCAGGCCGTCAAAGCCCATTTGCTCTTACTGCCTGGGCAACCTGCTGGTTCTCTGCTGCCACAGGAGAGGAAGATATGTTTTAATGAGCAGCAGAGGGAGGGGAGCAAAGGAAGGCTCAGGATAGAAATGGCACTACTACTAGTCAGCAGACGTATGTGTTTGTGTGTGTGCGAGAGAGAGAGCGAGCATATGCATGCAATGAGGGAGGGAGGGTGAGTGGGTGGCTCTGTGTGTGTGTGTGTGTGTGTGTATGCACATACTTCATGTGGAGTTGGCCTTTATTCTCAGTGTGACCTGTAAAGTCCTAAGATTGGGTTCGTACAGGGGCTGAGTCTACAAAAATGGTCACTTTACTCAGGGGTATAGGCTGTAGCCATATTGGTCTAAGGACACAGGCAGACAAGGTTCTTTTGTGTAAATCTGATATCTTTTATTAGACCAACTAAACAGTTGGAAAAATTATTTGCATGTTTTTGGGTATAAATACTGTTTGTCAGGTATTTGTACCTGAAAGCTTGCAAAGAAGAATTTTTCCAACTGTTTGAGTTGGTCTAATAAAAGATATCAGATTTACCCAAAGAACTTTATCACTTTACTGAGATACAAAATATGGAACAAGCTACAGTAAAGACTTAAATCTGTCACCCTCAGCTCAGTGAGCAATACAGCGTTTTGTACTCACAAGATGCCATATTACTGATTCTGGTCTTGTTTACCCTCAAGTCTATTGCCAAGTTGTCTTTTTATGGCCAAATTATGCAACTGGCAACCAATTAGGCATTCCAGGGGTGCGTAAAAAGAGTGCCTTGCATTGATTCCGTGTTCTGTGGGGAGGAAATGAGCCCTAATGTCAAGGAGTGCAATCTCTTCATTGAAATTATCATCAGCACAGAAGTTAGCCCTGGGAATCTTGGAGGCTCTACAAGCCCAAGAAAATATGTGGGGGATACACATCATCCTCCAACCTGCTGTGAGTTGCTCTGCCCCTAACCAAGGATGTAAGAAGTCATTATGAGATGTGCAGCTTTGCCATTATGTCCATTTTGTGGCCAGTGTACACTTGATGTGTAACTTACACTACTGGAGCTTAAGGGAATCTGTTTGGCCTGAATTCTTTTCTTAGACTGAGTGTTTGAAATATCCATTGTGGATGCTGCACCAGAGGCTGCCCCATGTCTAATCTGACCCCCACTTCCCCTGCTGGAGCCTCCTTGCTGGTGTCTCTCATAGTTCTTTTCCTCCCATTGAAAGGCATTCTTGAAACTGGGGAGATAAATGTACTGTGGAAGGAGTGAATCACTCTAATGGATGAGAACTCCACGCAGTGCGTAGAAGTAGCATACAGCTGGGACTTGAGTCAGTATGAGACTGAGGAACCTTTGCTCAAGCCTGATCATCATTTGGCAGCTGTAGTAAGCCTTGATTGTAGAAGGGGATGGGGGAAGGATGTTGCAGCATTGGAACAAGGATTAAAATAGACATTGTGTCTTCTGCTTCTTTTGCTGTAATCAGGTAGAAAGAAGGATTTGCTTGCCAGCGCTGATAAAACTACTGTCCTCTTTTATCTCTTTATGGTCAGAAACCAGCGTGATGAGAGTTCTAGTGCTTAGGGCCCTGATTAACAGCAGTATACAGGGAAGTGAGAGGAAATGGGATTGTATTTCCTGGGAAGCTTGCATGTCATGTTCTTTTGTTCCAATTACCTAGCTCTCTCCTTCCTCAACCTCCCCATCCCCCTGCCTCCTTCCAGACCAACTCTTTCCAGGCTTAAAACCTCCCCCACACCTTCTGCATCCTCCTCCCTCAGGCCTGATGTTTCTCAGAAAAGTTTGGCCTTTGCTTTGTTCAGGGGCTGGGGGAATAGATTGGAGTTTGTGCTGGGTCCCATAACATGTTTGACAGCTGGATTACAGAGGCTGAATGAGAGGGAAACTATTAACTCCAACTCGAGTTTGACTCCATGCAGGGAGAAGGAAGTGCCGAAGACTTCTGGAAATTGACTAGGGACTTCATTAGTTCTAAAAATTTTAGTGAAGTGCACTTGAAAGCTTTCATGATGGGCAGTAGCATGAAACCCTCACCCGGGTAAGATAGCCTTCACCCATGAACAAAAGGAAAGGGGAGGAGGGAAGTGCTTGCATCTTCTGAGTCTCCTTTCGTGAGTGGCTGACTGTTGGCAGTGTGTCTGTGCCTGGAGGCTCTGCTGTGTAATATAAATCGCATAATGGCTGGTCTCAGCCAGTTGTGAGCTGTGGGATTCAGGGAGGACCCAGAGCTATCCAGCCTGTTAGGAGAGGTTGAACCACAGCTGCCTTAGTGCAACAAGAAGTAATTGGAAGCACATTGAGAGCAGTGGCAGGCCAACTGCAGATGCAGGGCTTTTCCCTCTGTGCTAAATTGATCTGGTATCTGGAAAGACATTCAGAACAGTCAGTCCTCACAACTGCCCTCTGATGGGCCTCGGCAATCGTATTACACGTTCTAACTCACGCAGGCACAAGTCTTTCCTTTCCTCAGCCATTAACCCTCCCTGTATTACCACTGATACCCATGGACAGAAGAGGAGAACAACCTATCACACATGGGGCCAAACTCCAGGTTAATTTACCCTTTTGAAAATCCCATTACCTTCCCTGGTATTTCAGAGGGGCTAAAATACTACAGAGAGTATCTGTGTCCTATCTGCTACTGTAGCTTCATCCAGGCCCAAAGGCTGTAGCTGTCTTAATTGAACTAGGACTCTGTAATTAGAGCTGGTTCAAAATTTCCCACTGAAACTATCTTTTCAGTGGAAAACTGGGTTTGAGTAAACAGGATTTTTCAAAAGGTGTAGCAGGGCTTCTTTGTGCCCTGAACAGCAGCGACACATAGAATCGTAGAAAATTGGAGTTGGAAGGGACCTCAGGAGGTCATCTAGTCCAACCCTCTTCTCAAAATAGGACCAGCCCCAGTTATATCATCCCACGTAAGTCTTTGCTTACTTGAGCCTTAAAAACCTCAAAAGATGAAGAGTCCACAACCTTTCTATAGCCTGTTCCAGCTTTATTACCCTCCTCATGCAAGATTTTTTTTCCTAATATCTAATCTGAACTTTCCTTGCTGGAACTTGAGACCATGATACCTGCCACCACTGAAAACAGTTTAGCTCCATTGGCCTTGGAAACACCCCTCAGGTAGCTGAAAGCTGCTATTAAATCCCCCCTCCGTCTTCTCCAGCCTAAGTAACCCCAGTTCCCTCAGCCTCTCTTTTTATAAGTGCTGTTCTTCAGCCCGCTAACCATTCTCATTGCCCTCCACTAGACTCCCTCCAATTTGTCCATGTCTTTTCTGTAGTTGCAGGAGGGTGGGGGGCAAAACTGGACACCGTACTCCAGATGTGGCCTCACCAGTGCCAAATAAAGGGAAAGAATTGCTTTCCTTGATCTGCTGGCAACACACCTACCAATGCAGCCCAGCATGCTCTTAGTCTTCTTCACAACAAGAACACTGTGGACTCACTTAGCTTATTGTCCACTGTAGCCCCCAGGTCCTTTTCTGCAGAGCTGCTGCTTAGCAAGTTAGCCCCCAGCCTGTACCAGTGCATGGGATTGTTCCATCCTAAGTGCAGGACTTTGCACTTCTTATCAAACTTCATGAGATTTCTTTTGGCCCAATCCTCCAATTTGTCGAGGTCCCTCTGAATCCTGGCCCTACCTTTCAGCATATCTACTACTCCATCCATCTTGGTGTAATCCACAGACTTGCTGAGGGTGCACTCCATCCTATCTACCAGATTGTTGATGAAGATATTGAACAAAACTGACCCCAGGACCAACCCCTGGGGCACTCCACTTGATACCAGCTGCCAGCTAGATATCGAGTCATTGATTTACTACCCTTTGACTCCAAAGATCCAACCAGCTCTCTATCCACCTTACAGTCCATTCATCCAACCCATACTTCCTTAGCTTACTTGTGAGAATGTTGTGGGAGTCTATATCAAAAGCCCTGCTAAAGTCAAAGTGAATCACATCCATTGCTCTTCCTGTATTCCCAGAGCCACTCATCTCATCATAGAAGGCAATCAGATTGATCAGCAGGAATCCTGGTTTTCTCTGATGAAAAAAATCCCCAATTTTTGGATAAAAAAGTATCCATTTTCCCATGATTAAAATGAAATGCCACTTATATATCTATAAAGATATATCTATAAAGTGGCACTTCATTTTAATCATGGGAAAATGTGGATTTGGGGTTAGTTTTTTATCCAAAAACTGGGGATTTTTTTTTTATTCAGAGAAAACCAGGATTCCTGCTGATCAGACATGACTTGCACTTGGTGAACCTATGTTGACTGTTCCTAATCGCCGCCGCCTTCTTCAAGTGCTTAGAAATAGGTTCTTTGAGCAGCTGCTTCATGATTTTTCCAGGGACTGAGGTGAGAATGACCAGCCTGTAGTTCCCTGGATCCTCCTTCTTCCCATTCTTAAAGATGGGCACTATATTTGCCCTTTTCCAATCATCCAGGACCTGTCCTGATCACCATGAGTTTTCCAAGATAATGGCCAACAGCTCTGCCATCATATTGGCGAACCCCTTCAGGTGCATCCCACTCCAGCCCCATGGACTTGTACACATCCAGCTTTTCTAAACAGTCCCTAAACTATTGTTTTGCCACAATTGGTTGCTCACCTCCTCCCCAAACTGCTGCCAGGTGCAGTAGTCAAGTAGCTGACCTTGCCTACAAGGGCTGAGGCATTGAGTACTTCAGCCTTTTCCACATCATCTATCCCTGGGTTGCCTCTCCCATTCAGTAAGGGATCCATGTATTCCCTGATCTTCCTCTTATTGTTGACAAACTTGTAGAAGCCCTGTTACTTTTCACATTCCTTGCTACCTACAACTCCAATTGCACTTTGGTCTTCCTGATTTCATCCCAGCATGCCCAAGCAGTACTCTTATACTCCTCCCTCCATCATTTGTCCAGGTTTCCACTTCTTGTAAGCTTCCTTTTTGCTTTTTAGCTAACTGAGGAGTTCTGTGTTCAGCCAGGCTGGTCTTCTGCCATACTTTCTAGTCTTCCTGCACATCAGGATGGTGCATTCCTGCACCCTCAGTAAGGCTTCTTTAAAGTATAACCAGCTGCCCTGTTCTCCTTTCCCCCTCAGCCCTGAATGAGTAGAAGTCTGCTTTTCTGACTGTAACCCCAGGTCCCTATGCTGTTGCTCTCCTTCCTTCTTTTCCTCAGGATCCTGAACGTGGTCATCTCATAGTCACTCCTGCCCAAGTTGCCATCCACTTCTGTGTTCTCCACCAATTATTCCTTGTTTGTGAGCAGATCAAGAAAGCACAACCTCTCCAACACTTGCATCAAGAATTTGTCCTGAACGCTTTCCAGAAACTTCCTGGATTACCTGTGCACTGCTGTATTGTCCTCCCAACAGGTGTCAGGGTGACTGAAGTCCCCCATGAGAACCAGGGCCTATGATCTGGAAACTTCCAGCAGATGTTTAAATAAAGCCTCATCCACATCATCCTCCTGGTCTGGTGGTCTATAGCAGCCCCCACCACAACATCACCCTTGTTGCTCTCCCCTCTGACCCTAAGCCAGAAACTCTCAACAGGCCCATCTCCAGTTTCATACTGGAGCTCTGAGCAATCATATGGCCCTTTCACATAAAGTGCAACTCCTCCCTCTTCTCCCCAGCCTGTCCTTCCTGAACAGTTTGTACCCATCCATGACAGTGCTCCAGTCATGCGAGTTATCCCATCACATCTCTATTGTTCCAATCACGTCATAGTGCTGTGACTGCAGAAGGTCTTCCCATTCTTCCTGCTTGTTTCCCAGGCTCTGTGTATTTGTGAACAGGCACCGGAGGTAACCAGTCGATTGCTCTGATTTCTCAGGAAGTATGAGAGCACCTCCCCTGTTTCCCCCTGCTGCTTGCTCTTCCTTCAGGTCTCCTGCTTCCCCACTTGCCTCAGGAGTGCATGACAAGAGACAGTGCTGGCTGCTATGGTGCCAGTTGCAGTGGTATAGCCACCTGCCATTGTGGGATAGCTATTTTTGCATTATGCCCTCAAAAATCAGTGGCCAGGGTCCGCCATGCCCTTCCCGCCACATGCACACATTGTTACTGACCTGCTTCAGCAGTAATTTATCCAGTACTTATCCTGAAATCTGTTTGCACAAAACCAAAAATCAATAACAACCAAATCAGTGTGCGCTGTGGGTGCTTTTTGTATTTGATATTTTTTGTTTTTAAATAAGGAGTCCTTAGAACATTTTAAGAACAATTTGTTTTCATGTTTATAAATTAAAAAAAGAAGAAGAAGAAATGCAATAGATCCTCCACCTTACTGAGCTAACAACTTTTTTGCCCCCTCATTCTCCATCAGTTTTACCATTAGGGTTGTGGACATGAAATGCTCTTTTCTACCTCCCTGCCCAAGTTACTGGAATAACCAATGGTGGAGTAAAGCAGGGGAGGAAGAGTCTGTCTCTAGGAATCTATTCCACATTATCCCTGAGCCAATTGCCTGCTACAACCACACTTTGGGAGTTTACTGGGTTGCGTGTAGATGGCAAAGCAGTATAGATATGATCGATAAAGCTGAGTGCTGTATTTGTCAGTATCTGTCAGAATCAGCTGAATGCTTGTGTCCTCAGTTACTAGGAGCCACTTTAGCCAACACAACTGTTCAAACTTGCTCCAGCTGGAGGCTGTTTTTAATATCCTGTTAGCTGCAAAGGGAACAGGTATATGAAGAGGAAAAAAAGATTTATAGAAAGGATGTGTAGTCACTAGTTCAGCCCCCTGACTCGCTCGCTCAGAAACTGGATTCCTCCTCTTCCCATGTTCCCTGAGACAAGATAGAGAGCAGCACCTACTAAAGCCAAGCCTGTAGGAGGTTTCAAAGAGTGTGGAAAAAAGTTTCTCTTCCTTTTCCTTTTCCTTTTCCTTTGCTTGAACAAAAAATGAGACTAAAATAATTTTTAAAAGTACATGACAAGATAGTCCAGAAAGGCAGAATCCATCATACTGAACACTCAGTATGGATATGCAGTGTTCATCCCTAAAGGCCTTATTTTCCTGTCACTTGTAATGTAGGAATAATCCAGCAGAAGGTGACACTCTACTTGGTGCAGCTCCAGGAGATGGGGAAAAAATCGATCTTGGAGGCTTTCTCTGCTCTTGGCTGCAGGGAAGGATGTTGAGAAGCTGATGGAGTTAAAAGTAGAGTGTGTCACAGGATGCAGAAAAAGGATTGATGATGTGGTAAAGAGCCAGGCCTTTGTGTGTTATGTTTGCTGTCAGGGGAAAAGAAGCTGCTTGCCCAGATATTGGAGGGAACTCATATTGTCACAGAAGAGTGAGTCGAACCTTTGAATACCTGTGGGCTAAATTTTCCCATTGCTTGGACTTGGGTAGCCTCTTTGTGTCACTGTGATATGTCTGAGGGTAGAACTTGGCCCTTTGTGTCCCAGTCCCTGACACACTTGAGTAAAAAGTATGAGTCTGGTGTTGATGGCATAGTGGAATAATGGCTGCATTGCAGTCGGCTTAAAGAAAAGTTATTCACCAAGCTAAAAGAGTGGGCAAAAAAAAAAAAGGTGTGGGGGGGTGAGCTTCAGTGTTGACAAGTGCAAGGTAATACCTTTGAGGAAAAATAACCACAACTATACATACACAAGATTGGATTCTTAACTACCTGTTACAGTTCAGGAAAGAGACCTTGGAGTAATTGTAGATAGTTCTTTAAATTGTCTAAACATGCAGCAGTGACCAAAAAAGCCAAAAAAATGCTTTCTATTTTTTTTTTAAATCCTTTTTTAATGATATCCAACATCATCCTCTTGTTATACAAATCCATGGTGTGCCCACATCTTGAATACTGTATGCAGTTCTGGTCCCCACCTCTCAGGATGTTTTAAATTAGAAAAGGTACAGAGAAGAGCAACCAAAACTATCAGGGGCCTGAAGCAGTTGCCATACCAGGAAAGACTAAAAAGGCTAGGGTTCTTCAGTTTGGGAAAGAGAAGGAAGGGTGGGTAATATCATAGGGCATTTATACACGTGATCTGGGGGGAGAGGTGAGTGCTTAATTAGAGAGGCTTTGAGAGCCACTCCTATTAAAGCTCCCAGAGTGTCAGGCATATCAGTGTCCTCGCACTGAAAAAAGGCAACAAGGACGCTTTAACTAAAGGTCATCAAACAAGCTTTAGTTAAAGTGCCTCTGCCGCCATTTCTCAGCATGGGGACACTGATACACATGACTCTGGAGTCTGCTGGAGCACGGTAATTACTATGCTCCAGCAGACTCGAGTCTGCTCAGATGCACAGTAATTACAGTGTGTTGGAGCAGCCTTGCTGCATGTATATAAACACCCATACAAGTCCATAAAAACATGAAGGGTATGGACTAAGTGAACAGAGACCTGTTTTCACCAGGTCCCAGAATACTACAATTAGGGATACCCATTGAAATAAGTAGGTAACGGGTTTAAAACTAACAAGAGAAAGCACTTTTTTAAAGCAACTTATAGTTAACAAGTGGCATTGTCGGGGGGGCAGTCAACGTAGCCACCGCCTCCCCGTGTCGGGACCGCTTACCGGTAGCCAAGGGAGTGGCTCACCTGCAGTTGGACGTCTGACTGCGCTCGCCTCACCTGCCACGACTTTGATGATAATACCTATAGGTTCAGATGGTCTGGCGCGTGTTGTCTATAAATGAGACTCCTTTGCTTCTCGTGGGTCCTGCATTGATGAGGGCTCCACCACCCCTACACCCTCGCCCGTTCCGCCGGGTGGTGACCGCTTATCTGAGCAGACCCCGGGTTGGGTCTCGCTCGAATTGTCCATAAAAGAAATGCAAGGATCAACACAAAAAGGCTAGGGCCAGGGATGTCCTAGAGGGTGGGGTGTGCTTCAACCTTCAGCAGACATCCCCCAATGTTCCCCTGGATGCCATGGGGGTTGAAACCCCTTTTTTACCTCCCCTTGGAATCTTCAGCCCTCCCTAGAGCTTCTTGGGGTGGATCTGCCCCTCGCTATAGGAGCCGCAGGCTCACAGCCCGTGAGTGCTCCTATATTACCGTTTATAAGGTAACCGGCCCCTGCCAGGTTCCAGCCGCTCCTGGTGGCGTCAAGCAGTCCTTGGCCCTGCTGGGCTGGCTGTCCGGGCTCACCAGCCCCGCTGGGGCTTGCGCTTACCCCAAAAGGTCCTGCCGCGTCTCTGGATGGGTCGCGGCCGCCCGAGTGTGCTCTCTCCGGTGGCAGCTCCTCCGCTGTCTCCTTCCGGTTCCGCTCCTCCACTGGCCGGCTCTGGCTCTTCCTTTTTGCCGGGTCTGGTCATCCCAGCTCCTCCCTCCTCCCAGCACCTGAACGAGGTGAGTTCCAGCCCAACGTTTTGGGCTGGGGTACGCATGTTAAGCGTAATTGCACCTGTGCGGGGAGCCTCGGAGCACCGGCTCCTTCTCTCCCTCACAGGAATTAATTGCCACAGGAGGTGGTGGAGGCAGGCAGCACAGCCAGGTTCGAAAAGGGACTGGATAAATTCATAGCGAATAGATCTGTTAATGGCTAAGGAAATGGTTGGAGATGTTCCCTCTGGCATCTCGAACCCAATAACTGGCGGATGCCAGGGAAGATATTGAATAGGGAATAGATTACTCTATAGATACCTGGTTCAGTGCTCTCCCTCTATAACATCTACTTCTGTAACTGTAAGAGACAAGATACTAGGCTAGATAGACCATTGGTCTTACCCAGTATGGTACTCCCTTTTTCCTCACCCCGTTTAATGAAGCCTATTAAATGCATTAGAGGTAGTTGGGAGAAATTGTGCTTTATTAATGACCCAATTATGTGCATATGTTTGAAACTTCCAGCAAGACAAAGGAAGGAAGAATTGACATGTCAGGGATCTGTAAACCAAGCAATGTCAAGAAAGGCAGTTCCATGATTACAGAGGATCCCCCTATTTCAAAACCTGGTTTTGTTGTGGTTTGAACAAGACCTCAGCATTTTAAACTCCCTCTACAAGAGGGGATGGAGCAGTGGATGCTGGCAGACCTGGTATTCTCCTGTCCCAAATCAGTCAGGATGGCAGGCTATCCAGGAGTGATGGCCCCTGTCAAGAAACCAGGCAGAATGCCAACAATTTACCTGAATCCTGCCTGTTCTCCAGATGGGCTTTGTTGAAACCAAGCCATGCTCAAGGAGGCTTTCTTTTTTTGTTTGTATTCTTTTTTTTACTAGCTATAAAATGTCAAATTTTGATGCAGCATCAATTTCATCCACCTTTTTTTTAGCCAATTCTAGGACTTAAAAATATATTCGTACCTTTTTTGTCCATAAGTGGGACAAACAGTTTACCCTGGGCCACCCTGCTGTTGTGTGAAACCTGCTCACATTCGTGACGTAAAATCTGATTCCTTTTGGCGCTGCAGAAGCTGCAGCATCTGTGGGGAAAGGAATGGGAGTCACTGTGCATCAGCAAGTAAAAAAAAAATGCTGAATCACTGTTACTGGTGTGATGCACAAAGAACCAGCTGGAATCTAAAGTTGCACTAAGGAAAATCATTGGATTTCCTAAATTGGGCCCATCTCAGAAGCTGGGAAGATAAATAAGGGATTCTACAGTGTCATTTTTATGACTAAATGGTGAAGCAACACTTAGGAGATTTAGGTGAGTTAACAAAACATTTCCCATTCCCCTCCTGTGACTGATATTGCCTTAGACTCCTTACTGCATAAGACTCTGTATGCCGAGAAGGGGGATGAGGGAGAGGCATGCTTCACTCTGCTCCCCCAGTGGACAGGTGTTCCCTCGCGAGTATCGATCTTCACGTACCAAGGCAGAGGAACAAGCCAGCATATACAATTGGTTCTCAATGAGATGTGAAATAGGTTCCAGGGTGGATGATACCCTTGAACGAAGTCACACTGGCTTGTTTGCCATTATAACGTATGGACACTCCTTCCGTAAAAGTCTCCTGTATAATTGAACTATGGCGCCTGGTAACCGGTAGCTAGTAAGTGAGTAATTTCTTTGTAATGGAGGTTAAACGCTGCCAGCCTTGTTCTTTGCAGTTTATTCAACTCTATCAATTGCTGTCCCTGCTCTTCAGGGGAGCTCTGAGTCGTGTTAATATCAGAAGGGTTCCTGCCTTTCCGTCAGACTTCCAGGGGACAAAATCTTCCCTCCCATGCAAGGCATGCCTGGCAAACCTGGCTGTTTCCCATTTAGTTTGGGGCACTTTTCTCTGAACAGCTCACGCTATCACATTTCCTTGGCAAAGATTCAGACGGCCCTATTCGTGCTGCTTATATTCTTTTTTCTACTTCACTTTCTCCTCTTCTCTCTTGTCTACCACCTTTTTTTTTTCTCTCACCCTCCCTCTTGTACTTTGGGAGACTGAACTCTCAAGTCCTATCCTGAACTTGTATCAAGTTCCCCTTCTCAGTATCTGAGTATTGGGGATCCAATATTGCCTACTTATCTCCTAGATCAGGGGGTTGCAAAGTTTAAATGGATAATATTTGCCAAGTGCTCTGAGACCCTGGATAAAAGGAAACATTAAAAGAAGGGGAAAGGTGGTAAAGTGCCTGAAGTAAATGCACAGTTACAGGAGGCCTCAGGCCTATGGACTACAAAGAGGTCTACACAATAGAACAAAGGCTCCCATCTAAAGCAACTTCCATTTTCAATTCCCTTTCATCAGGGTTGTCATCAGTTCTGATGGTTATCAGTATCCATATAGTTGAAATAAATGGGAGGGTTAAAAACCAAAGCTCCCCCCTGCACCCACCCTTCATACTTTAGTGAGCAATGGGTGGCTGCAGGAAACTCTCCTCTGCTGTCTGTAGACAGTGGTCCTTGGTGTCTCCATGCAGTAGTGTGCTGTCACTGCTATTTGCTGCCATTTCCTGGGCATGTTGTAAAAGATTAGCCCTTTTTTCTCTGATAGTGGTGAGTGCTCTACAAGCAAAAGAGGCCTAAATGGATCACTGAAAAAATCATATAACTTCATGATTTCTGTCTCCTCTCTTTCCTTCTTACTCATCAAGGGATAAAGGAAGGAAACGTGACAGGAAAGTTCTGTTAGCCTGGCAGCTGTTTGCCTGGTGTTCTCCACTCTAGGGAGTTATCTCAGTATGGAAGAGATTAACTTTCCTATTCTCCTCTTGTCGCCTAGCCAGGATCAGTGTTGGCCTGTGTCTCATAGCTGGAGAAGGCTTGCATGAGTGGGGTGACTTTGTAAGGGGATCTGCAGATGCTTGCATATCAGAGTCCTTCTTCAAATTGGCAGTGACATGGTAGGCAGGTAACTATCTCTGTACAGTGCTTGGGAATCAGGCTTTACCAAGGTAAACAGGTGTAAAGGGAATGTAGAATTGGACTTGCTTTGTCAAGCAAGTCAGTATGTCTTAGATGCATGTAGCTATCTTCATTACCCTGGCAAAAAGTTGTTGTAAGATACCCATGCAATTGCTACTATTTCTCAGAATTCCCCTC
Source organism: Crocodylus porosus (assembly GCF_001723895.1). Lineage (NCBI taxonomy): Eukaryota > Metazoa > Chordata > Crocodylia > Crocodylidae > Crocodylus > Crocodylus porosus. The sequence continues at coordinate 15,990,808 of NW_017728943.1, forward strand.
CCAACACAGTTCTGACTCTCAGGTTCACTTATGTCCCTCCTGTGCACACAGAGAAGCTGTTGGGTATTACCTGGGATTTTGAGAGCACTCGCTTGAGCATCCTTAACGTGTGAAAACTAGAAATGGTGCTCTGTCCTTTTGCCTTATTAGCATTCTCTGTGCTCTCTCGTCACTGGAATGGGGACCTCCGCAGACAGCCTCAGCACAGGCTTCCCTTATGCTTTTCCCAAGTGGTTCAAGCCTCAGCTGGAAAGGCCATGAGACCTTAACTGTACTGGAGATTTGAACAGGTAAAAGGTTCTGCTGAAAAAATCAGTGGTAGGGAGAAAAACTTGCCTGCTTTTCTGCCTCTGCCAACTCACCGTCTTCATGCAGCCTCAAGTTGTGGCATTAGAAAACATGGTAAGAAACACAGTAGGAAACCTAGTGTCTTGTGTGCTGCTGCCATAAGGAGGTATGAATTGCGAGCTGGATGCCATACAAAACTTAAACACCACTTGCTGGAAAACTTTTATGAGATTGTGCCTGAGGACTATAAATTTGTACATGGAGATGAAGGTTGTGGGGAGGGCAGGGAATAGCAGGCAGTTCTGCTGAGACCACTGGTGCTGGAACACCTGGTTGCTTATGGGTTTTCTTGTGTCCATGCTCTGACAAATTTACAGACAAAGATATGCTTAGTTCCTCCCCATCCCATGTCTGTAGCTGTTTCCTGTTGCTTGGTTATACCCCTCCCCAGGAGAGACCTATCACACTTCCAAGAGCCCCAAAGACTGGACATTTCCTGAAATTGGTGAGGTGAGGCAAGGATGGGAAGGAGATCTGTGTTCACTCTTGCTGCACAGTCAATCCTCCTGAGTCCCAATAACCACTGAAATAGCTGAAAACGACAATAACATGGAAGAGGAAACGCTGCTCATTTTAGATTTATTGGCAACAGCCTTTGTTTTGTTGTCCATGTGCTGGTGTGGGCCAAGGCCCCCTGTAGTACACCTGTAAGCATAGGATGTGCTTATGGCTTGGGTAAATGTGTGGAACAAATTAGGTCATTACAGGGAAGTATCTACTGCTTGCCAAACCCTTCCCCATATACCTAGGGCTCGTTCCAAATGGTACTGCGCATACCTCTTTCTGTTGTTCCTCCTGCATGTTCCAGCAGCCCAAACTCCAGGGCCTTTTGAGTTCTGGCCTTCCATCTAATCTGTGCTTCCCTAACTAGTGACATACACTAATGTGTGCTAACAGATGTCTGAGGGAAAATTAGCTGTGGTGTCCAAATCAATTAGACCAGAGTGGCAATGCAGGAACAATTGCTCAATAGGCTGTGTGGGTTAGTTTTTTCCCGTCTTAGAAAGGTGAAATTATGCAGCCCAGCCTGAGCCTTGCCTGCCTTGTAAACTCCACTTCCAAGATGTCTACCCTGACATTTAATGAAATCAGATCTTACCTCCAGATGCAGATTGCTTTATCAGCCGCAAGCCCACAGCAGCCACCATGTACAAGGAGAGGTGCCCACACATGTTCATCCAGAACCTTGCGTTAGCAGCACAGCAGGCAACTTGGAGAAAATTAAATTGTTCTGGCATTTTTCATTCACATTATGCATAGTCCATGTGAGGAGCAAATGGTGCTTTTGGGATCCAGCATGTGCGGGGGGGCCTTCCTGTGGAGAGATCAGAAGAAAACAACTGCCCAAAGGACTGCTTTCTGGAAACCACAAGGAATCCAGTGCAGGGGAAATGCCAGGGGGAGACTAGATATTTGAGAAGCCAGAGCCTTGAGTTGGGTCACTGGCTGTCTGGCAAATGGAAGAGTCTTCTGAAGAAATATTCTCTGCTTTGTGATTTTTGTCACCTTGCCTGCCTTTTAGCCAGCTTAGAAAATTGTAAGAGACTGGCTCCAGGACTTGGGGGCCATGGGGAAGGGACCTGACTACAACTGAATGCGAGTTTGCTGTTTTCCTTTTAATGGAGATATTTATTGGCTCCAATTTAGTCTTGCCCTAATGAAGCACAGTTCTGCTGAAGTCAAAGAGAATTGCACCAGCTCACAGTTGGTTGGAATTTCACTGATAATGGAGAACTGGATAAAGCCTGATAGTTCCCCAAGTCTCTCTTCCCAGGTACTGCTGCTGAATTGCTCCATTATGTACCCTTCTTCAGGCTGTGAAATTTAGTTTTGTATGTGATGAGGAAAACCAGTCAGAAATATTCTGCTTCATTTTGACAGGCAGTGCAACTTCCATAATATTGGAATTTTGTTTTGAGAAAAACTTCAACTTTACAAACACATTAAAAAAAATATTAGGAAAATGGAAACACAGTAGTTTATTACTGGCCCCAAATGTTGGATGCTTTGTGCCCCCATTCTTCCTAATGGTCTTAGCTCTTAGCTGGACTGCAACTCCCATGATGAACCATGGGCACCCTTGTGGTTAGATTAGCATGGTGCATCCTGGGAATTGGGTACAAACATGTTAACCCTTAACAGGAAATTGGACTTGCACCGACTGAGCTCTCCTGGATCCATCCCTGCCTTAATCAGTGATTCATAGCGAGATGTCATAAGGAATATATGCTAAAGAAGCTTCTTGTGACAGTCACCCTTTGATAACGTCAGCCTTGCTTTTTCTGTTACTGCTCACATCCAGGAAATAACACTCTTTCTGGGCTGCACATTCTTCAGGTGTTTGCAGTCAGTATGTAACTAAGAGAGCTATGCTATGACCCATGTGGGCAGTGGTGACTTCTGGCTGTTGATGTGCCACTGGCATGATTGTGTGGCTGTGGTGGCAGGTGGATTTTCTTCCCATCCCACTCTAATTACACTGTTGGCAGTGTCTCATGAACCCCTCTAATGTATACGTGAATGTAGGACTTCATAAAGAGGAGTGCTGCCAATGGATTGGTGCCACAGGTATGACTGTAGCCACCACTGTGGGCAGATTGTGCTGCAGCAGCTGATGGACTTCTCTGAGTCCCCAAAGCAGGTCAGACTCCACCACACTTTGGGTACCCTGTCCCCTCCTGTACTTATCAGCAGTGCTCTTTGCCCAGTCCCCCTATGTGTCCCCCACTGGATGGAAGCAGGTGCTGGAACTGAGGAGCCATCCACCAATGCCCAGCCCAGCACTCCCCACAGCTGGAGCCCCTGGAATGGCAGGGGAAACCAGGGGAGAGAGCAGGGAGTGGCAGCATCCTGTGCAGCCACTCCTGGCAGTCCCCAACTTGAGCAAGGCACAGGTGGCCTGGGACTTCCCTCACCCCTAGTCAGCCAGGGACAGCAATGGTAGGCAGCCCACCCCCTTCCTCACCTTCTCCCTTTTTGGTCCCCTTGGGTATCCCTTCCAGCCATGCCTGAGACTCCACAGGGGATCTGTGGCTGAAGGCAATGGGAGCTGCTAGCAGGTGAGTTACACTATTGAAGGGTGGGTGCGATCAAACTACTGAACTCCCCTGGATCCATTCCTGCCTTAATCAGCACAGCACTTCATCACATCTTTTAACTGCTTTTGGCACTTCAGCAGGCCCACTGATGTAAGCTGCTTGAAGCTATGCACACACTTTGCTAAATCATGGCCAGGGTGCATTGGTTGAGTCTTGCTCACTTTCAGCATCCAAATTGTGCATCAGTCTCATTGGCTATAAACCCCCAAGCCCCAATTCAGCTTCAGTATCGCACATGTTGGCACTTTTTCATACTTCCCCCTCTCCCCTTCTCCCCCTCCCCTCCTTTCCTGGTTAAGTGTATGCACTTAATATGGAGTTTCGTTAGAAAATGCAAGTGGATAGCAAACAGATTTTTATTTTGCTTGCTGCTGGTCACATTTATCCTCCAGCTAAGTTCTTTTATTCTTGCTATTTGGAGAAGCTGGTCTTCAAGTACAGAACCATGCAGTTTTCCAAACTCTCCCATTCCCTCCCCGCTCCGTGCTGGGCTCCCTGAGTGCATGCAGTGATGGGCTGTGAACGCACAAGCATTGCGCTAGGTTCTGTCAGATAGGCTTCTGAGCCACATTTATCAAAATTATCCCATAGTCCCTTGCAGAGGCGAATATTAATAGGGTTCATTTAAAACCAAGAGTGTTACTAATGCTTTTTCCTATGTGCTAAATGGGAGGAAACAAGAATTACCCAAACAAACGCACAAAGAAGCAGTGCTGTTAGGAATAATTAGTAAGGTAGGTAAACTTTCTGGCTGGAGGGGGTGCAGAATAGACAGCAGGGACATGCCTGCCCATTGGCACATCCTGTTTCTGAGAGCTTATGGGGACAGTAGGAAATCCCTTCTGGTCCTGAGACCACATGTGCAATTAGCTCCAATACAGTCTTTACAGCAAACCCTGCTCCAGAACTCAGGGTATTTTGATGCCCATTCCCTTTCCAGTCAGCTCTTTTATTAATGTTGAGGAAGAAACTAAAGATTGGTGATGGAGAGCACAAGTGGGTTACTTAGCCTGCTGTCTTCTGCAGGTGCATTTCCTTCCCTTAGGGCTCCTCAGTCTCTCCTCCCAAGTAATACACAGTCTTTAAGCTGCAAATAAATAGACAAATAAACAATCCAAACCAAATCCTTCTGCCCTGTCCCAGGCACTGGGAGCTCTGGCCTCTGGCACAGCAGCCTGGTCCCTCGTTATAGCAAGCTGAGTTCATTGCGGTGGAGAGAAGTTAGTATCCAAGCAAATAAAGGAGCTTTATTGCCTGGTGTGCTGATGTTTAAATTCCAAGCAGTAGTTATTTAAAATGGGTGTGGAGAGAAGAGAGAATAATAGCAAGTATATGGCATTGGTCAGGGCTGAAAATAGTCACCGGTTATTAAATCTGAGGCTCATCCTATGTCTATATAGACATAAGTCCCTGACAGATGTCACATTTAAGACATGATTAACTAGATAATCACATCTTAAGTAGTGACCTGGCTGCACTCTCAGTCAGTTAATGGCATGATAAAACAGGGAATAAGCCACAAAGTCATTATAGAAAATATGTGTAATAACTTTGTGGCTGGTTCCCATCACACCTTAAACTGAATGTATGGCCAGTGCTCCCAGCCTAAGGAACTCACTCACTGTCCACATTCAAGACTCCTGCTGGACTCCTGAGGTGGGATTATCAGTCAGCTGACTGGGGCTCCCAGCCTGAGGAGCACATTGAAGCCCTCAGCTCCCATCCACTCCTGCAGCTGGGAGTACCAGGTGATTAGTGTATGAGAGCTGAGGGCTCTGTGCATTCCCTTTGCAGGGGGCTCCAATCAGCTGAATGGTGTTCCCAGCCATGGGAGTGGAAGGAGCTTAGCTTGCCACTTGCCACTACAGGGAAAGCCTGGGATCATGAGCCCAGGCTCCCCTTGCACAGGCAATATGGTGCAATTGGGAGCTGATCCTTGATCCCATAATCATGCCTCCTGTCATGCACATGTAGCATGGCAGGAGGTGTGATTGTTGGGATTGTATATCAGATCCCATCATGCCTTTAATATCTGTCAGCAACCATCAAGGCCCAAATTTTCTTCCAAGCTACTTGAATGTAATAAATCAGTTTTGATCCTGTTGCACTGGGTTTAAGACAATGCACAAATGAGGACAGGTGCTTTCCCAGTTCTCAAGCACTAAGTTAAGGAGTAGAAAGAAACAGTCACTCCAGGGGAAGCCCATGCCACCAGCTTCAGGCATGCTGGAGATCATGGGCAACTGGTGCCTCTAGAGCAGCCATGGGGATGCTGGGGGAGCAGGCAGGGGTCAGGGGCTGGGGGAGCAGCAAGGGGATGGGGCCTGGCAGGGGTTCCCCCATGGTCCCCTCCCCGTCCCTCACCCCCTACTTACCAGCATGGAGTCTGGCTCCAGCTCCCCGCTCCAGTGGGCGGGGACTGCCCAAATTGCCGGAGCTCTCTGAATCTTTTCCAAATCAATTCAGAGAGCTTCAAATTGATTCAGACCTTTTCATTGGTCTCCTGATTTGATTTGGATTCGGAGATTCGGCCACAAATTGGGATGAATCTCATCCAAATTGAATCAGCACCTGAAACCTCACACTGCCCTACTGAGCAGTGCTGGAGGCAACCCCAAGATGGCTTCCACCTTTCACTTCCCTGTTTGGCAGGGGCAAAGTGGAAGCAGATGGGTGGGGCAGGCTCAAATGCAATTGCTGGGCAGTGCCCAGGACAAGAGTACAGGAAAACCTGGGAGATATCAATATTCGGATGGTTCACAGCTTGCTTGCTTTTCAGCAGGTTGCAGAATTAAGGACGAGCCAGTTGCAAAGTTCCTGCCTTCCACTTCTCCACCCAGCTAGAGCTCCTCATGGAATGGATCAGAGAAATGGTGCCATTTGAAATAACTGCAGAAAACAACTGACGCACCTTGGCCATCACAGGCTGAAGCTCTGTATACCCCCCTGGATCTTGCTCATCCTCCTCTTGGCACAGAGATTTGGGATCTTACCTTGCAAAGTGCTCTAGTTTGATTGTATAGAACATGGGTCAGCAACCTTTTCAGGCTGCAGCTGGATCAACTTCACCTGAATCAGATGAAGGCAGATGCTAGGACCCAGCCATTGTCATTGCTGCTCTACCCAGTCACTGCACAGGGAAAGCACCTGGTACCACTGCTTTTCTCACAGTGTCATGGGGAGAGAGCCAGCAGCTGGCACCCATCCTTGTGGCAGCATGGGAAAGCGACTGCTGCCCAATTCCCCCCCCTCCTACTGTAGGGAAAAGTTCTGGCTGTTGATACTCACCCTGTGCCATCACAGGGAAAAGTACCCATGCCAGATCATTCCCTTGGGTAGCCACTGGGAAAAACAGCAGTGGCTGCGTCCTAGCACCCATGTACCATGAGCCTGCCTGTCTCTGACCTAAACTGGATCAATTGGCAGCTGAAGCCCCACTTCTGTGGGCTGGATTAAATGGCTCCACAAGTCGAATCCAGCCCATGGGCCATAGGTTGCTAACCCCTGGTATAGACCAGTGGAAGCCAAGCTTTTTGGCATGCATGCACAAATTAGCCCTGCACCCTCCCCAAGTGCCACTCCGATCCCCTGCTGCTTCCCAATCTGCTGTTCTGCTTTCTGCTCCCTGCCCTTTGCTCCCTCCTCGACTTGCTGCATGCCACACACAAAGGCAGCCCAAGGGTTGACTCTCTCTCTACTATAGACATACTCAGTACTCTTGGGCTATTTTCATTCTGGGCTCCAGAGCTGCTGGTTGAGCAATGGGGAGGCCCCCTGTACTTTTCCATGCATCATTGTTTTTCCAGTTTATTTCTCCCTGTCCAGGGCTGTGCACAGATTGCTTGCAGCTGTTTTGACCAACTAAAACTTAGAGGTGTGGGGAGGGGATGGAAATATCTCAAGACCTTCGTTTCACAGGAGGGCAGAATTTAATTGCAAAGTGAATTGGGGAGACTGGAGCAGAGGTGGCTGCAGGCAATGAGTGGAAGTGCAGTGCTAATAAATGTAATGTCCCTCGTCCAAGGAGAAGAAATAATCAGCACCACTATAGGACAAACCTGGGACATGACACCGACCAGCAGCGCCCATCACATTAATAACTTCCCTTTTATTTTCGTCTGGCTGTCCTAGTCCTTTCCCAGAGGCCAAGTACTATGAGCTGTGCTGACTCAGAACTGAGAGGGGAGGTGGCCCATGAAGGGATCTTGCGCTAAACAAACGATCCATAATGTATTGAAAAATTATGAGAACTTCTGCTGGATTACCGTGTTTGGAAAAACAGAAACAAATATTTCAGATTTCTAGGAGCTGGTGCTAGGGTCAGCATATCAATGAGCTCCCCTGCAGTGCTGTTACATTTCTCACTTCTTCAGAAAGAGGCTAGAGCTGGAGTAGGTTAGAGTTGCCAGCCCCAAAATGACATCCTTCTCTATCCTTGATGCCAACTTCAAGTCAGAGACCCTGAGATGGGCAGAGCTGAGAGTTTCCCTTCAGCCATCCCTCCTTTCACCCTTCCATGCACCCATACTTTGCTGAAGGAAATGGAGAATTTATTTTTACAGGGTGTTAAAATGTAAGCAGAGCCACCCCACTCCAAAGGCCATAAGCTCTGTTTGCCAAGTTAAACTCTTGCTTGCTTTTTCCTGTTTTAAGGAAATGTATATAAATATCCCCCACCCCAGGGAACTGGAAACATTGATCCAGTCTGCAGAGATTTCCAAACTGGGGAAATAATAAGACAAAGAAACACCTTGCATTTATTCAGTATTTTGTCTCATGGAAGCAGCACTTTACAGCTGTTGTAAATTCCCTGTGCTTCATTTGCTATACTTTTGATATACTTTTGTTTAGGAGACCAACCTAAGACCCTATAAACTACAGAGTGAGTGCTCACAAGTGCTGATATGCCACCCTTTTGTCCTCACAAGCTACAGTATCTTGACTAACTTGCTACTGGTTATATTATGGCAAATCTGGAGTAACTCTGTGGAATCGGAAGTGTTGAGGCTAATGGTGCTTAAATTGTGAGCATCTTCACATTAAAGAGGGAAAACAGGTGCTAAGTGCTCTCTGAACATGTCATATTTAAACCACTGCAAGCAAGGGTTGACTCTTAGTTGTGCTACCCATCTTGTATTATGGTCATGTAAGACAAGCCATCTATAGTCCTCCAGCATCCCAGGATGCACCGTTCCCAGCCCTCCTATGCCTGTTCCATGGACAAACTTTTTCAACCTCCTGAATTCTTACTACCCAGGGACTGGGACTGGCCCTGAGCCAATACCGTCACCTGCCCCCAGCCCATGTGGGACCACACAACTCAGCTGATCCCAGGGAGACTCTTTTTAGGGATTCCAGGAGACCCCTTCCTGCCCCCTCTCCCCCATAGGCTGGGAGCTAGCAATGCAGCACACTTCTCAGAGCTGGGCTGGAGCCCTCCCCTCAGAGCCCAGCCCCAGTTACCCACATTTAATTAATTTTTTCTTACCCTGCCTGGCCACATTTTCCCCGTATCCTGATGTTTCTCCCCTAACCAGGCAGCTTGGGGGCAAAAGCTGTGGCTTCCGTCCCCAGCCATCCACATTTCCACCCTGGAGGAGCACCCTTACTTGGGGGAACCTGAGTGCAAAAAGTGCCCTTGGAGAGCTGCTTGCTACGTCTACACTGCCAGCACTGCCTTGTCAGTCTGGCACTGCTGTCACCGTGGCCTCCAACTGGTGCTCATCTCAACATTTTCAGAGGGGAAAGCAAAGCTTTTGAAAGGAATTACCCTCCCCTTCCTCTTTCCTTCATCGCCTCCCACCCCCATCTGCCCTCCTCTCCCCATGGGCAGGTCCATGGATTATTCCGGCTAAAGACAGGAGTAGTATTCATGCTCGCATAGGTCGTAGCAGGCAACACTGAGCACCCCATGCTCAGCAAGCCAAGCACCGTCAATTTGACAGGCCTCAAAGGCAGCTGCAACATCAGTGGCAGGCTCCGCTCTGTAGGGTGAGCTCTCTGAAGGCTCTGCTCCCTGTCTTCAGAAACGTGAAAACATTCCCTGGGTTGATGTGGATGGAGACAGGCTCTCTCTCTAGTCTGTGCTCACCCAGGTGGAACAAACCTCTCCGTACAGCAACACATACCCTTTCTTGTTGTTACTGCAGCTGCTGCCACTGCCGCCTCCTCATTTTGTTATCCAGTGGCATAAGCTTCAGAATGCAGGCTCTTGCTCTCTTTTGCTTTTTTTGTTTCTCCCTCGCTGCCACACATACACACACACACACACATACCAAGAAGTATCTGAGCAGGAGATAGAAGGGACTGGAACAATTCTCAGAGCTGTGCAGATGAATGTAGCATTAGCCCTGAGCACACCTGGTCAGAGAGAGAGGCAGGGATCTCCATGGAGAAAGGAAGGGAAGGGCTGAAGTACACACTGGCCACCGAAAGGGTAATAGTCAACATGCCTTTAGGAAAATAAATGCACCTGCTGTTCCCACTGTGCCCAATTTGCTGTTGCCTCTTTTCTCTCCTATGCTTGCCAGGCCCTGGACTCCTAACCTCTTTGTCAAGCAGGTCAGCTTCACTCCCTTCAAGGCTGCTAAAATGAGTGGGGACAACACAGGCTGTCTTTAAGATAGAGGGAGAGCCCAAAGTTGAGCAACAAGTTTGTTCAGCTGCAAATCCAAATGGAAATCACCAGGATCTTTAAGGTGGCAAGATGGAATTTTTTTTAATCCAAGCAGCATGTCAACATGCTGGACCTGGGGACTCTGTCAGGCACTTAGGTACCCAACCTGGCTATTTGGAGACTTGTAAGAGTAATGAAAGCTTGGAAATCAGTTTAACACTATTCTGCATGCATCTTCTTGCATTTCACTAAAGTTACAGGCTCACAGAGTGTTACCTTTGCCCTCAGTTTCCGGGGACTGTGTTGTCTAAGCATAGGATTAGGGGTACAGGGCCTCCTTATCCTGACTCAAACATTGGCTTGCTCTGTGGTTCTCAGCAAGTTACTTCATCACTCTGCCTTAATTACCTCACCTTGAAAATGGGAGTGATGCCAACCTACCTCACAGTACCTCGTCATTTTGCTTACTTTCTGAAGGAAAACGTGTGACCTTTGGGGCTGAGATATTATGTTTTGTCTCAGCCTAGAAGCAATTAAAAAATGCCTGGTACGGTATCTGATTTTGTTTGGCCATTTGGCAATGATCAGCCTGGATTTAAAAGCATGCTGCATGAATTCTGTTTCCTTTTATTTTTAGCACGTATCTAAGAAGTCCATTGATTATTTTTTAACTTCCAATTTGGCATGTGCACAGTTCCAGCTGAGAATGTCATGTTATGATTTGCACCCCTATGATGCCTAGAGACCCTGGCCAAGAGAAGCACGCCCGTGGCATAAGGCAATGATACAAACAAATACAAAGGGATTGTCCCATCCAGAGCCAACAGTGTAAGTAGGTAAGGCTGCCCAAGAGATTGGAAAGTAAGCAGCATGGTCCTAATTTAACAGTGGGGGAAACTGAGGCACAGAAAGTTAGTGACTGGCCCCAGATTAACAGCAAGTGAGCAGTAGAGTTGGGCCTCCAGACTTTTAGCCTGCTGGTGCAGATGTTGACTTACCAACCTGTCTTGCATGCCACTTTGCTCTCATTCTCTTTCCCCTGCCAGTTGAGAATCATAGCATAATATGTCTTCAGTGCTTTGCCCAGTCTAACTTTTTGTATCCCCAAGTGCTGAGGCTCTCATTAAGTCTAGCAGGAGGCTACTGAACAATCTGCCCAGTCTCATTGTTAGGAGATATATCCCAGCCACTCAGTCTCATCCCACTGTTGTGCCTTGTGCAGTTCCAGCTCTTGCTTCTCAATGTACACCCCACAAATACTTGTTAGCACAGTTATGCTAGTGTATGCACATGTACATCTGTACTCATGTGCATATATGGGTGTTTGTGCACATTACACTCATAATTAGCTTAGTGTAGCATGGACAACCTACGATAAGGTTTCTGAAACTGTGTAGGACCTCAGATGCTATGGTGATGGATGCTGAGAACCTGGACAGGTAGGCAGGCAGGGTAAATATTTCAATCCTCCCAGTCATTCCTGATAAGTTATTCCCCCTTAAATCCTCCCCTGTATTGTTTTTCTCCCCTGTAAAATAACTAGGATAATTGAGAACAAAATAAAAGTAAGTGAAGATAATTATAGTTGCCATTGCTGATTAATAGTAATTACAATTTACTGCCTTGTTAAAGGTATGCAGAATATTTGAGTTGCAAAGGAAGGATTAATAAGTATGAATTAGTCACTAATTTTCATGCAAGGTGGTATATGTGTTATACATTTACAATTGAATGAAGATTGTATATTCAGGGACAGATTTTCAAAAGTGTCTAGGATTAAGTGGGCATTGGATTCTGAGCTCTTCTCTGACTGTCAATGTATTATAGAACGTCAGTGTTTATCCCAGCCTGGGATTGTTGTTTATGTTCGTTATCCATGTCTATAATGTCATGTTGGACAAGTCTGCTTCTGTGTAACATGCATTGATTAGAGCCTGGTCCTCTAGGCTGAGATTGCTTAAGTAAATTTGGCACACTGTCTTTATTCACAGCAGTTTAACAAACTTTAAAAGTGCTCCCCTTACTTGAGTTGCTTTAAATTTGCCTGTATCTTTTTGGCAAAACAGTTGCCAGACCTAAAGATAGTGGTCTGGTGTGTAGCTGCGTGTACACCATACCACAGGGCCACAATGGTGCTGCATCTCTGCTCTCTGACATGATGCCTCTGCAGGGTGCGACTGAAACTTGTTTCTTCTACCATATAACTTGCCTTACTCATTTGGAATATGAGGTGTTCTACTACCCTGGGTCTCTTTTTGCCCTCATCACTCTTGAAAATTGTTCCATCTCATTAAATATATGTGTTCTTTGTGTATTCTTTCCTTCTGGCATATGGTTTGAGGTCCTGCTTCAGGAAAAAAAAACATGCTCGACTCTTTAAGTGCAATTCCTTTGCCTTTAACATCACACCATGCAGGTGAAGTCTGTCTAGAATGGGAATATTATCTGTGATAACCTCCTGCAGGTTGTGATTTCTTTACTCACAAGATGGAGCAGCTACTTGGCCAGAGTGCTGTTAATTTTTAGAGATTCCTTATCCCATAGAGTAACTACTTGAGGGGGTAAATACTCCTGGCATTGAGGGAAATGTTCACCATCCATCACCAATAGTTACATAACCACCATTATTGCAGTACCTGAGCACTTCTCAGTCTCTTAATAAACTTATCCTCACAGCGCTTCTGCAACATAGGGCAGTGCTGCTGTCTTCATAGTACTGATAGTGACCTGCAGCACAGAGAGAACCTGGGTATGTCCACACTGCATCCTTGGCACATGTGGGGAGGGCTAGTCTTAGCATCACAGAAAAGTAGGCCTTGGAAGGGACCTCCAGAGGTCATCTAATCCAGTTCACTGCCTGAGGCAGGATCGGCCCCGTCTAAACCAAATTAATTGTCTAACCTGTTAGTAAAACTACAGTCAACTGTGACACAGAAACAATATGTAATACCTTCACCTGCCACAGGTAAAATGAGGGACCACTTGAGCACTCCCTGCCCACTGCAACACCTAAAATTTAAAAATGTGTCAATGAAGCCATTTTTGGGGCACTGTTCTTGCTTTCCCTCTCTGGTGAGCTGGAGAGCAGCCACAGGAAGCCCCTGTAGAGGACTGGACCCCATTTTGGGGTCTGGTGTACATAGATGTGAGTGGCTGCATGGAGCATGTTTGAGAGCTGTGCTCCATGGGAACACTGAGGACAGGTGTTCAGGAGCCTAAAGATGCAGAAAGACATCTAATGAGATTTTTGAAAGCACCAAGGCAGATAAATTTAAGCTGTTCCCAACCGCTGCTAATTACTTTGTTTCTCTGCCTTCATAGGCTCCACCCTGGATAGCATCTTCTACCACTTTCATTAGGGAGCTGCTGTTTCTTCAGGCTCGTTAATAAAGACATTAAATCAAACCAGACCTCACACAGATTCTTGCATAACCTCTCTGCAACTTTGCACACACATGCCCTTTATCATTATCCTTTGTTTATGGTTCTTCAAGCAATTTTCAATCCATGACGGTGCTCCTCACCCAAGACGGATTGAATTAAATTTGCTAGTAGGAGTTCATGAGGCACTGTATTAAACGTAACACCTTCCGCATTCCCTTCAGCCATGAATTTTAAAAGCAGTCTAAAAATAGTATCTCAAAACATTACACAGAATGTGTTGAACTCATGCAAGTTGCAGAGATAGGGTGGGATCTAATAAGTTGTGATGGCATGATCAGCCCTGGGGGGCAGTTGTGCTTGAAATCATACTCAGAAACTTCATAGTCTTTGTGTCGTAACATCACGTAAGATCAATTTATTTGGACTTCAATTTTAGTTTGTAAGTCATGCCAAATCATGAATTTGGGGAAAATAAAAAAGTGGCTTAAATAATGTTAATGAGTGTGCAAGGCTTATCATGACACAGCCATATACCAGCCTAGGATCCAATGTGAGAAATGAACCAGTTTTATTGCACATTGTTTCCAATGGAAGATGGTCTTATCTAATGCAAAAGTAGCCTAACAGAATATAGCCTGATTTGGGGGTGGGGGATTTCGTGCAAAAGTAATAATCTTGAGCTCATGAATTATTAATTCAGACTGATGCTTTATTCATTGACAGTAGCTCCCATGACATGCTAAGCTTCTTTCCAGGCTGTTAAGATAGGATGATCGCAGCTCCAAGGAGTCTCATGGTTTCAATACAGAGGGAAATGAGATTAAGGAAGGGGAAACCACAAATAGATACACATTTGCCTGTTTACAGAATGAAATCCACCTCAGTTGGAGGGAAAACATGTCTTCATATGATACATCCAGACTTGCGTGTGATAAAGCTGGTCCTAAAAGTTTAGGTGGCAGAAGTTACCACTGGAAAACACAGTTCTGTCAAAATGTTTCATGAGACCATGTATACTATAATAGACGTGTGGTTGTTTTTTTTCTTTGAATGGAAAGTGTCAAAACACATCCTTTGGGCTTTCTCATTCCCTTTCAACAGTGTCAAAATATTTAATTCCAATAAGGCAAAATGAAAAATTTCTCACCTAGCACTTAGTATAATTTCATATAGAGTACTATATTAATTTTTAATATTGTATATATATATTTAATAATGTGTTTTACAGGGTTTTGATAGGATCAGAATACATTATCTCTGCTTTATGGAAACAGAATGATGAGGTATTGACAAAATTCAACAATGTTGGAGTCAGCCATGGTGCCTCTTGCTGGGGACATCTAGGTCTGCCTCATCCCTCGGTGGCACAAGACAGCCGTAAGACCAATGCTGCTTCAGGCTTCAGATGCATACTGGTACTCTGTGACTTGCCAAAAACAATTAGTAGTTGCACAGTGAATTGATCAATTAATTTCTTCTTGCCCTCAGATGCATTTAATCCATTAGGTGATGATTTGCAGAGACTTATTTTTTTCCCAAGCATTTCCTCACCTGTGTTTTATCAATAGTTACATGGATTAGATTACTGTTACTTACTGATTTGGCCAAATTACAATTCTTTGGGGTTTTCTTGGGTTTGTTTGTTTGTTTGTTTTCTCTCATTCAAGGCTATGCAGTATGTTAATATGCTAGTTAGCACTTTGGTCCTTTAAGCTGCATCATGAATGCTATTTCTTTTTCATTGTTTATTAATGAGCAAGCCTAAAATCTAGCAGTCTTTTCCATCTTGTAAATACAAGTCCATCTGGTCCTTCCTTTGGCACTTTGGTAGTGTGAATACATCCTTGCCTACCACTACCTTTATCTGTTGCTTGAAAGCCATTTGTGATTCACCTACTTCCTTTCTCGCCTCTCTTTTTCTGGTACCACTCCCTTCCTCCTCCTCAAATTGTGCATTGGTTCCACCTTGACTGTTTAGAATGGGCTGTTTTGCTGATGGTTTCCTAGCCTCACTAATGCTGGTTCAGCTCCACTGTAGACTGCCCACAAATTGGACCATCTAGCTCTTACTGAAGCAGAGCAGAGACATAAGACTGGTCTTTATGGTCTAAGTGCAGGCCTGAGAGCCAGGAATCTTGAGATGTTTAGATTATGGGACAGTCCCAGCAGGGAGACGGGGATACCCAAGTACTACAAGGAGAGAGCTAGAGACAGTTCCAGCAGGTTGGACAATAACTTTTTTGGACTTTTTTTTCCTCCAGAAGGACCTGCTCTAAACCCTGCATTTCAACATCTCTAGGGTGATTCCAGAAGGTACAATTCTAAGCTTTTCTCTCCCTGCCCTGTGGGTGCCAGAGAGGAGAGGATGGAGCTTGTGCTCAGCTCCAGTGTGTGGGTCATTTCATCTGACTAGACCTCAACTCTCCTCTTCAAGCTGACTAGCTGCCCTACCCTGCAATTTTAGTCCATGCCATGTGCTGTGGTGGGAGTTTGGCTCCTCTCCCTCTGCTCCCTCGCCTCTTGCCAGGTTTTGCAGAATAGTACATGTAGCCTGCACTGCAATGAGCTCAACTCTCTCCTGTGGGGAAAGCTAAACAGCAAGAGGCAGCTGCAATAAGGTCCCAGCATGGAGACAGATAATAAAATGCCGGGCACCTGCTACCTTTGCCTCTTACCTCTCTGCAAATGAGTCCATACTGAAACTCTTGTGAATCCAGAGATCTTAGCTTAGCCCTCAGGAAAAGTGATATCCAGCTCATGCCCAACTGAGGGACTTGCTGGTAATTTCCCAGAAGGCTGAGGCCTGCTTTAACTGTGCAAACAATGGAGCAGGGTAAAGCTGCCCCCAACTTTAATATGATGGTGCAGCCTAAGGGCAAAGATGATTGATCCAAGCTGGAGACCGCTCAGATCAAAATGAAGCATTGTATGCAAAAACTCTGCTGCCTGTTCTGTACAAAGGCAAAGGCAGCCAAAGTGTCATGTGATGCCATTTAGGGACTGTACTTGGGGCAACTCTGTATTAGCATCCTGACATATTGCAAACTTCCAGGTACGCAAATGCTTTTGAGAAGATGGATACAGGTTTGGGGAGTCCTACACATAAGCTATGGAGGGGAAGATGGATAACTAGTGTAACTGACACAAACTTGGGCAAGGCACTGGAGAGAGCGAAGTCTCCACCTTTTAATTTTAACTCAGAGCAGCCTTACGATGTGCTTTCTCCTTCTGTGAAAGATGCACATTGCCTAAATCCATCTCATAGAGGTATCACTTTTTATTCACCTGAGAGCCTTCAGCATCAGCAGAATCAGTAGCTGGAGGGGGGACAGGGAGGATTTGGGCCCTGAACACAGGTTATCTTGCTTTCATTCTGTCTCTGAAGTCTGGCAGTTACCTAGGATCGGTCCCCATGATGAGAAAGGGTCAGCAGATATGTCTTGTCATATAAATGTAGACATCTCTGGATGGCTACAAATGAGGTTGCCTGGGTCCTGTACTGCTTCAGAAATCACCCTGCGAAGCTCTTGGGTTGTGCTATTCACCATTCTTTGTAGGAATTGATCATCTCGCCTGAGCACAGGTGCTGTGCGTGTTTGTGTGTGTGAAATGGTGAGCCAGGGGAGAACAGCAAAGGGCAGAGCTTTCTCAGACAGCATTCACAATGTTCATTTCCTTGAGAAGTAGAGGTCTAAATAGGATAGCACAAAAGGCTTCAGAAACAGGGAGGGAGGAAGCTCTTCGTGTTTTCCTTCTCTTGCCTGCCCCAGGCCCTGTATTCATCTAGTTGTGATGAGTGAGAGCATGTCCTGGTTAATTTTCTTTTCTTCAGTCAGGGGTGAAAGATTTCAGTGGAGTTCTGCAGAACAGAAGTGGGGGTGGTGCCCTTTCATCACAATATGAAGTGTGAGGATGTCTTTAATAGTGCCAGGTGACAGACGTTCAGAAAAGTAGGAGCTGGGATCTCAGTGCTGTATGTTGATCACATCAGTGGTGCCAGCTCTGATCTTGAAAAAATGTATATGACATTGCATAGCTTCTACTAACAGCATTTGCCCCAGACTGTGGAGAATCACTTTTGGTGCTGAGATTAAAGCTCAGAGCTTTTTGGCCCTTTTTCTGACCTCTCTGCTCTCTGTTGGTATCACAGTGTGTCTGTCCTCTTTGTCCCCAGTTGGTCACAGCAGGTGTTCTAGTTATTTTCTATGTCCAGAACTACCGAGGACCTTGCATCTTGCATCAAGGACAGTGAGGTTCAGAAAGAGCTGTTTGAAGGCATATTGCTTCTGCTGTTCCTTGTTGGATCCAGCGACTCTTCCCACCTCTCTGGAGCTGGGTTTCCCAAGAGGTCTACTGAACCAAGAGAATGTAATTGGTTTGAATTGAAATCCTGATTCACCACCCTAAGGGCCAGGGAAGCAGCTTCATCCTGTATGTCTCAGTGCCCAGCCTCTTCATGAGGTAACTAGTAATTGCTTTAGGTAAGGTGCCTTCCAGATGCCCAGACTTCCTGCAATTCAGCCCTGCTTTTTACAGATGTATTGGTGTATGACACAGTACACAGGTGTTGCCAAAGTTAACAAGTTAATACATCAAGTGCGTTACATCTTTCTCCTTTCTCCTCCCCCTCTATACACACACAAATGCACACGCTTTTCCTTCGCCTGCTCCTCTTTTTCCATCCCTAGTCCTCCCCCGCCACCTTTCCTTTCTTTCCCTAATAGTCTCCCCAGGTGATGGTTAGCTATCTCAGACTCAAGACAAGCTGTCTCTCCTGACAAACGGAGCCATCACTCAACACAACTCACCAAAGGGAAGGGAGGAGATGGGGAAACAGTTGGTCTCTACAGCACATGGCTGATATTTTCTTTGCTTCTCAGGGGATGGGGGATGTCAGTCTTCATGCTCTCCTGGAGCTGCTATATTTCCTTGAAGGCTGGTTTGTGACTCAAGAAGAATAAGAGGGATTTTTTTTTGAGGTAATGAGCAAAGTAACTAAAACTTGTCCTACTCACATCCCTGCACCCCACACCGGTCAAGGAGAAACCCAGCAGAGTTGAGTAGGTGGAGCTTTTATTTAAGGAAATGTTCCAGCTATTGATGACTGGACTTTAAAAAAGCCTTTCTGGACCTAATAAAAGCTGTTGACCTGGTATCCCATGACCTCCTCATGGAAAAATTGGCCAACTGTGGCCTCAGCTACACCACAGTTTGATGGCTGGGAAATTGGCTCTGAGGTCGGACCCAGAGAGTAGTGGTTGATGGTAGTGAATCATTATGGTGCTCTGTGACCAGTGGCGTCCCCCAAGGCTCTGTCCTTGGACCAGTTTTCTTTAACATCTTTATCAATGATGTGGACATTGTTGTTAGAAGTACACTGGCCAAGTTCGCCAATGACACTAAACTTTGGGGCATAGCGTTCACATCTGAGGACAGGCTAGTGATCCAGGCTGACTTGGATAAACTTAGTAATTGGGGGACACAAACCTGATGACGTTCAATACTGATAAAGGTAAGGTACTCCACCTCTGGGAAAAAACACCACAGCATGCTTATGGGCTCGGCAGCGCTACACTTGCTAGCACCACTGCTGAAAAAGACTTGGGGGTCATGACTGACCACAAGATGAACATGAGCCACCAATGTGATGTCACATCTGGTAAAGCAAACAAAATTCTGGCTAGAATCCATATATGCTTCTCAAATAAATCCCAGGATGTCATCCTCCCACTGTATTCAGCCTTGGTGAGGCCGCAGCTGGAGTACTGCATCCAATTCTGGGCTCTGCAATTCAGGAAGGATGTGGAGAAGCTTGAGGGCGTCCAGAGGAGAGCCACGCACATGATCAGAGGGCAAGGGAACAGGCCTTATCAAAAAAGGCTGAGAGCCACGGGACTTTTAAGTCTGGAAAAGCGCAGGCTCAGGGGGGGACTTGGTGGCTGCCTATAAGTATATAAGGGGTGTGCATCAGGATCTGGGAGGACATCTGTTCACCAAAGCGCCCCAAGGTAAAACAAGGACCAGTGGTCATAAACTCCTCCGAGGCCTTTTTAGTATGGACATAAGAAAAAAATTCTTTACTGTCCGAGCCCCCAAGACCTGGAATAGACTGCCTCCAGATGTGGTGCAGGCACCTACTCTGGACTCATTCAAGAAATGTTTGGATGCTTATCTTGCTGGGATCCTTTGACTCTAGCTAACTTCTTGCCCCTGGGGCAGGGGGATGGACTTGATGGTCTTGATGATGTCCCTTCCAGCCCTAATGTCTATGAAATCTATGACAAAACCTCTGCCATGTGTGAAAATCTCTGTTGAACAGAGCAGGGAGTACTCTTGTTACCTCCCCTTTCCAACAAGGCACCCAACCCCATGATTCTTTGCCAGTGCAACAGTTGCCAAAGTATATAAAGAAAGAAACATCCCTTAAGTGTCTGTCAGCAGTAGATACAATCTGCCCAGGACAGTGTGTTTGGCATTCAGTCCCCCATACATCAAACATGACCAGGATATAGTGTTATACTGTATTTCAAGTAGTATCCCTGGGGCCCATTTGTCATTAGTGCCCATTCCTGATCTAGCACTAGGTTGATCCACTGTATGATGCCATCCTTGTTGCGTGTCTTTGCTTTTCCCCAGGGTCAGGCACACTTCATCATTGCTTTGTGATACAAAGTTTTTATCCTTTTATACTGACACATTTGCTCTACATGTGCTGTCTGTGTGCCCAAAGCTGTCCTGCGGCATCATATTATTATGTCCATTTGGGGGTGACAGTGCATGTAGCGATGTAGAGACGATGTGAATCTACATAGCATGGACCTGGAGCAGTGTATCCTTCCTCTCTGTACACTGCTTTGTCTCCCCCAGTTTCCACCACTTGTTTTGGGGGTCGATTCTCCATTGCTTGCCCTCTGTGCAGTCATTTCCAGCTAAAACAATATTTGAATTTATACAGGCAATGGGGAATTGGGTTTATTGGTTCTGTCTTTGGTCATCTTCTTCTTTCTTTTTGCATGTTTCACTGCAGTAAAGAACTTTGCCAATGTGATCATTGCCAGCAGGGATCTTTTACTCTCTAGCACCTTGCTGATTTTGATTTGTTCTTCCCAGTAACTCATATCTTGGTGTTTCTAGGTGTTGAGTGTCATTTCTATTGAGACACTTAAAAGATACCTATCATTGCAGTACTGGAGTGCCTTACAGACTTCATCATCTTTGTAACACCTCCCTATGATAAGAAGGTGTTATCAGTTCCACTGTTACGTACAAAGTAAGTTGCCCAAATTCCCACCCAGTATGTGGCAGAGTCAAGAACTAGACAGAAATGATCTGTCCTACTACTTTACTGTTTGGGGTAGAGTTGTTCATTCCATTTGCCAGGAGATTAGAGGAACTGAGACCTACTTGCAAAGTTGTAGTAAAAAAATGTGGATAGTGTTGGAGTTTGGATTTGGATCTAGCTGTGACAGAAGTTTAGGCTCCTTTGATTAGTTTTCTATTTGTATATAAATTACTAGGGGAAATCACCCCATTCCAGTTCTGCAGCAAGCATTGGTGTTAATGGTGAGCATTAGGGGTGTGTGGAACGGGCCCTATTTGATTCAAATTCGGATTTGGCCTGAATTGGAGGCAGTGATTCAATTTGTTGATTCGGATCACTGTCCCCAATTCAATTTGGCTGAATCCAAATCTGAAGATTCAATGCTGATTTGGAGAATCAGTGATTTGTCCATAGACACAGCATTAAATGTTTTTTTCTACATACCTCGAAGTACCAGGTGTGGCTCATGAATGCTGCGATGCTGGGAAAGATGAAGCATCCCACAGGAGCGCCGGGGCCCCCCCTCACATGCTTGGTGGTGAGCCCATAAGTGGACCAGAAGTACTTCCAGTCCATTTCCAGGTCCACTGGGGAGC
>NW_017728943.1:16012270-16032871 GCF_001723895.1 Crocodylus porosus
GGCTGCACCTCGCAGGCTTGGCAATCAGCTGTGGGGGCACCCTGGGTGCCCCCTCAGCCTCAGGAGGCACTAGTCCCTGAGCCAGAGAGGATGTGCGGGGGGGAGGTATGCAGACCCCAGCGGATGCAGAAGTGGATTGATAGTGCTTCTGGTCCACTTCCAGGTCTGCTGCAGAGCATGCTGGGGAGCCCCCCGTGCTCCTGTGGGATGCTCCATGCACCCCAGCATCAGTGTTGATGAGCTGCCTGGTACCTTGAGGTGTGTGGAAAAAACATTTAAAGCTGTGTCAATGTCTGAATCGATTTGGAGGGTTCCAGTTTGATTCATAGAAATTAAAGTGTCTCCTGATTCAATTCAGATTTGGAGATTTGGCCACTGAATTGGGTAGAATCTCTGTGGAATCAAATCAGGGACTGAAGCTTTGTGCAGCCCTAGTGAGAATCTGTTTGCAAAACTTTAGCTGCAGGACTTTCCTTAAATTTCTTACCAGATGCTAACAGCTAATTGTACAGTCGAATGGAGCTGTCCATGTGGAGATGAGGATTTGAATAGGCTCCATCAGCTTCCTTGCAATTCTAATCTAAAATATGTGAGCTAAGTGGCCACTTCTGCTCATGCTGAGATTAATGACCTTATCCTTATTGACTTCAAAGGCAGCAGAGTTGAACCCCAAGAGAGGGAAGAGAATTGAACCCCAAGAAAGGCAGTGGGCATGTGTGCAGCTTCTCTTTCTCATGTACTAAACCTTCAAAAGAGACACTGGTGCAGTTCCAA
Organism: Crocodylus porosus; assembly: GCF_001723895.1. NCBI lineage: Eukaryota > Metazoa > Chordata > Crocodylia > Crocodylidae > Crocodylus > Crocodylus porosus. The sequence goes on from NW_017728943.1 coordinate 16,013,045, forward strand.
GGCCTCAAGATGTTGCTGCTGCACATGGCTGAGCTAAAGCAAAAGCTCTCTTTTGGCAGGGAAACCAGATGGACAGAAACACCATGTGCAGAAAAGCATGATCCAGGGGGGCCCTGTAGGAAAATGGTCACGAGAAGAATGGTATTGCCCAGACTACTGCATGTTTTGCTGTGGCTTGCCCTAGGAGGTTTTGTTGTTGTTGTTTTCTTATGCTCTGTTACACCTGTGCAGAAGAACATATGTGACAAACAGAAGTCCTTGCCTTGAATTCTGCTTCTCTCATAGGACATGATTGGTCACAGACTCCCAGTGCTTAAAACACACCCTTGTTTCATCACTCACCAACCAGGAAACCAGCTACCATTTGAAGGTTTTACATCTGGTATTTCTGACCCTCTTGCTGTTGTCCTATGTCTGCTGAGCAGGGTTACCATCCGTGATATGAACACAATGGAATCCCAGGTGAAAGATCAGGGTCTGGACACTTTGAATCCCTGTCCTGCTTAGGATTTAGGGTTATTTGGGTCCAGGGATTTGATTCAAGCCAAATTTACCTGACCAGGCTTTTAGCCTAAAAAAGGAGCCTGCCTGCTAAGGCATTAGTTTTCTGATTGTTGAATTAGCCACTCAGTGGAGTGTACCCATGGTTACTTGCCTTATAGTTTGTCTCAGAGGCAAGGATTCTTTTGGGTGATATCTTTTATTGGGTCAACTGCACAGGTGAGATAAACTTATACATGCTTTCAAATGTGAGGCATTTTTCATCAGGTGTGAGGGAAAAGAGAAAATACAGCCATGATTTAACACAGTGTCTAGGTCTGTGGCATTGGAAAAGAGAGATTCCTAGGGATAGCAGACAAAACATTTACAAAATAAAAGAAACTTGATTAATGGGAGATCAAGACCTTTGAAAAGGGAAGATGGTCATCATCCCCTGTGGCATGAAGGAAGCATTTCAGGAATTAATATCAGTGTTCGGTCTTTGGGTCTTCGTGTCCAGCCAGCTTATGTATTTTTGTTCCCAAGTTCACTTTTAAAGGTGTGAAAGCATTAAAGGGAGTGATTGTTCTGAGAAAAATGTGCCCTTACTGGCATCTTTGTTTCTCTGTCCTCTGTATTTTTTTTCTGTGAGAGTTCATTCTGATGCATAGTTTCTGTCTTGCGTCACCCACATAATTATCATGAAGGCATTTGGTGCATTGGACCAGATGTATCACAATTTGGCCAGGGACAGACATTCAAAAAGTCTGAGCCTGAATTGATTCAGTCTTTGCAGGTTAGTCTAACCTAGCTAGGCTGAACCAGTTTACAACTGTCCATACATTCCCTCTGGGCTGAAGAAATGCAGGCACATGCCTGCAGTGGCTAAGGCTAGAAGCCGGGGGGGAGGGAGGGCTGGGGGGAGTGGTGTATGGGGCTACAGCAGCCCTCCCTTCCCTTCGACAGTGATGAGCTGAGGGGGGCATGGCCAGGCCCACACAGGAGGCTCTGATTAGGGAGGGGCTCCCCCTTCCCCCCTGCTGCTTCTGACCAGAGAGAGAGCCATCAGGGAGTTGATAACACAGCATTTAGCCTCTCTCATTAGTTCAAGCTCTTCTTAAACAACTTTCTCCAAGGAAGGAATGGAGGGACATTACTAGCTGAGCATTTGATTAGCTTCAAAAAGCCCTAAGTGAACACTGTCCTGTCTGCTTTTGTCCTGTCTGCCTTACACAGCCACCTCTCAGCATTAGCTAGCATACCACATGCTGGCTACATCTGTGCAGGTTGTGGGGAGAGAATCCCTGAAGGGTGGGGCAGAGAGAAATCATGCAGATGCTGCTATACATGTAGTCTCTGCCAGAGTTCCAGCCAGGGAGCAGAGGGGTGGGGCCAGCCCTGCTCCGGAGCAGAGAGAAGAGTCCCACCCAGGGCTGCAAAGCATCTGGGATGCTGGGAGACACTGTTTTAAGTTAAAGCAAGAATGGGTCTGGGACAGTTATTGCATAAATCGGCGTGATCCAAATCAGTTAAGTCGGATACTACATTCAACCAGGTTTATCTCAAACCCGTTTGAGCCATTTTCCAACTGGTTGATGTGCACTGAACATCTATTCTGTTACAGGTTTAAACCAGTTTCCAATCACTTGGGTTTATGTGTAGCGTCTATCCCTAGCATTTGGGAAAAGCATGTGTAGAATCCGTGGATTCTGATGGGTTTGTTGTAGGTAGGTTTGATTGTTTTAGCAGTGGAGATGTCTTGACAAGTTTTGCATTTATTGTTAAAGCAAGGCTGCACCCCGTTTGATGTTTGTTGAAGAGTGTGGAGTTGTTTTCTGATTATGTGTTGGGCATGATCTGGGGGTTGTTTGGAAACCAGGAGCAAAGGGCTTAAGAATGTTTCTCTCACAGTCTAATCTTTGTCAAGTATGGGCTGTCATTGTTTGATTCTTTCCACTGTAGGGTGGCGTTGCAAGTACTGTCCTTGGAGCAGGTGCACTGGTATCTAAGAATGCCTGTACACATGCTCCAGGGTGGTGGGGAGAGCCTCTCTAATTAAAATGAGAGCCGCTCTAATTAAAACGCCCACAGTGTCTTGTGCATTCAGTATCCTGTGTTTCAAAATGGTGTGGGGGGACTTTAACTAAAATTCATTGAATGAGTTTTAGTTTATTTAGTTCTTTAGTTCCCTTTTCCTAGGATCTTCTGTGTGTTAACCAACTTCTTCATTTTTTGTTGCACTGGAAGTGTTTTCAATTCCTCTGTTTTTACCTAGGTCATTTTGTAGGGGGTTCCTGATGTTTAGAGTTTTTGGTTTTGTATTGAGTGTGAGTGTATGAAGTGGGGATTTGATGGTGAATGGTTGCCTTTGAATGTGGGGGACCAGATTCAGTGGCCCAGGAGGCCTCTTCCAGTTGTATGCCCCAGAGCCATGTAATTGATTCTGTGGCACATGCAGCTCACCAGTGAAAATCACAGCTCAGAGTTAGCTGCCCTGTGGTTTATCAGTGTGGTGATGGAACATGTCAATAGCAGACATACGAGTCATACGAGGGGAAAGAAACAACCATTTTTTTTTTAAATGGTGTGCAAATTTCCACAAGGTGCCATGGAAAGGTACTTTTGACAAGGCGATCTTACCACTCCTTACTATAGGCTTAACCAGAGATGGATCCAGAGGGAGTGTGGCAGCACAATTGCAGCCCCTTTGGCTGTACCACATGTGAGTTCTCTGTGCAGGGTCTGCCCAGAGGCCCTGCTTTCCTATGCTCAAAGCCCAGAGGGTGAGCACTGCCACCATCACTTGTGCTCTTCTTTCCTTTGCTGCTGAAATCAGCAAGGTGGGGAAGGGCAACCAGCAGCAGCATTCACCCCAGGGCTCCAGAGACATGCAAAAGCAGAGGTGCTGGCCACACCCCACTCTAGTTAACTGGTAAGCACAGAGCTCACTGCTCACATGGAGCTCCAGCAGGGACCTGCACTAACTGGGCAGTAAGCTCACCTGGCAAAGGAGGTTAAGGACAGGAAGAGGTTCTATAAGTGTCTTGGCCAGAAAAGGACCAAGGAAGCTGAGGGAACTCTGTTAACAAGCCTGGGGGAACTCCTAACTCAAGATACAAAGAATGCAGTGCTACTCAACAGCTACTTTACCTCAGTCTTCACACAAAAAAACAACTGCCAGACACCTAACAGGGTTTGTCTAGATAAAGAAGGATGGAAGCTGAGGAAGGAGATAGCAAAAGAGACAAGTCAGAGAACTTTTCTTGGATCTGAATGAATTCAGGTCAGCAGGGCTTAGTAAGCCTTATCCAAGGGTCCTCAAAAAATCATGAAGTCATGGAAGATAGGTCATTTACCAGGGGACTGGAAAAGGGCCACTGTAGTGCTCGTCTTTAAAAAAGGCAGGAAGGAAGACCCAGGAGGCTACAGACTGGTTAGCCTTATCTCAACAAGGAAGTTACTGGATCATATCCTGAGGAAGGCCATTTGCAAGCATCTGGAAGAAAAAAAACACTGATCACAAGCAGCCAGCCTGGGTTTATGAAAAACACAAATCATGTCAAACAAACCTGATCTCCTTCTTTGACAATGTAATTACTTTGGTGGATGAAAGGAATGCTGTGGATATAGTGTATCTGGACTTCAGGAAGGCTTTTAACAAGATCCCACATGGCCTTCTCATAAACAAATTGGAGAAATGTGGGCTGGATAAAAATCCAAGGTAAACAGATAACTGACTCAATAGCCGTAAGTGAAGGGTAATTATTAAAGCGTCCATGTCAGAATGGCAGGAGGTTTTGAGTGGAGTTGCACAGCGGTCTGTTCTGGGCCCGATGCTGTTCAACATGTTTATTAACAATTTGGATGCTGGCAAAGAAAGTTTCTTGAGCAAGCCTGCAGATGACACAAAGCTGGGAAGGATTGTGAACACACTGGAGGATGCACACACAATTCAAAAGGATCTTGACAAATTGGAAAGTTGAGATAGAGCTAACAGGATGGAAGTTCAGTGCAGACAGAAGCAAGGTGCCATACCTCAGAAGGAATAATGAACAACTCAAATACAAAGTGGGAGCCACTTGACTGGATGACAAGTGGCTGTATGTTGGAAAACTTGGTAGATCACAGACTCATTATGATTCTGCAGTGTGATGCAGCCACACAAAAGGCCAATGCAGTTGGCACTGGCTAGACCTCATCTGGCGTACCACGTGCAGTTCTGGGCTCCACATACTAAAAAGGATCTGAAGAAGTTAGAGGAGTCCAGAGGCAAGCAAGAAAGGTGATAAAGGGCTTAGGAAGCAAGTTGAAGGAGCTAAATCATGCCTGGCAAACCTGATTGTCCTCTGTGATGAGATAACTGGCTCTGTGGATGTGGGGAAAGCAGTAGACATGATATACCTTACTTTAGTAAGGCTTTTGACACAGTCTCCCACAGAATTCTGGAGCAGCTCTGCAGAAAAGGATGTGCGGGTTACAGTAGAGAATAATCTGGAAATAAGCCAGCAATGTGCCCTTGTTGTCAAGAAGGCTAACAGCATACTGGGCTGCATTAGTAGGAGTGTTGCCAGCAGATCAAGGGAAGTAATTATTCCGCTCTATTCTGCATTGGTGAGGCTACGTTTGGAGTACTGTGTCCAGTTTTGGGCCCCCCACTATAGAAAGGATGTGGACAAGTTGGAGAGAGTTCAGTGGAAGGCAACAGAAAGGGTGAGGGGATTAGAGCACATGAATTCTAAGGAGAGGCTGCGGCAACTGGGCTTATTTAGTCTAGAGAAGAGAAGATTGAGAGGGGATTTGATAGCAGCCTTTAACTGCCTGACAAGGTGTCCAAAGAAGATGGACCTGGACTATTCTCAGTGGTGACAGAAGACAGAACAAGAAGGAATGATCTCAAGTTGAAGCAAGGGAGGTTTAAGTTAGATATTAGGAAAAACCAGCTGCTACTGGTCCCAGGCATGCCTGACAAGGAGCCCAAGGCACCATAGGGAAACCTGGCTACAAAGTAACCAGAAAGAGCTCCTGAGAAAAAGGGGACCCTAAAGGAGGGGAGCAAAGGGGGTGAGGAAGTGAATCCTTATTCTCCAGTGCTCGGGAGCAAGCTGCTCACCACAGGGCAATGGTGCCCTGCCCTGCTTAGCCTGAGCAGCATTGAGTTATTTAGTCTCTTTTGCATTAGCCAAAATTCAAAATACAGTAGAGCATGGCGAGTGGCCATGACCCCAACATCATATTAACTGCACACTGAACTACCAGTGACAAACACCTAGGCACAGCCTGAAATCTGCAAGAACACCTGAGAGGAAAGGGATGGGGTGCAGGGGAGGAGGATCCCCACAGAAGATGCACCAGAAGGAAGCCTCAGAGCCAGTATGAACAACTGCACATCATTACTGGGGTAGAAGGCACCTCCCAAAAGTTGTGGTGGGTGAGTAGGCTCAGGGCCAGTCCATCCCCCTGGTGATAGCACGCAGGCCTGCCACAAACACGTTTTCTCTTTTGCTGCAGAGAAAAGTACATAGACCAATGGCTTAAAGTTGCAGCATAGGAAGTTTAGATTGGATATCGGGAATAACTTCTTCACTCTTAGAGTAGCTGAGCAGTTAAATAGACTGCCTAGGAAGGTTGTGGGCTCTGTATCACTGGAGGTGTTCAAAAAGAGCTTGGACAGTCAGTGGCTTATCTCAGAGTCACTATGCCTGTGTTCTACTATGGGTATTTCCTATCCTTCTGGGCTTTGCTGGTTGCCCATGCCCCTTCCAGCCCTACTTCTCAGACTCCATGACTCAGAGCTCACTGCACAGTGAAGCGGAGGAGCTGCATGCCCTTGCCCTATTTTTTGTTCTGGTACTTGGCTGAAATGAGAAGCATTCAGGCTGCAGCCACTGAAAAAACCATGAAAACCAGTTCTGTAGCACCAATCCCAGAGCTGTGAGTGAGTGCATTACACTCATCCATAGACATGTGCATGAGGGGAAACTCCCTTCCCATCTCAGTCCACCTATGTCCTCACTTCCAGCTTCAAAATACAGCTTTTGCACTTCCTAGTCTTCTTTTTCTACTTCGTTAATCAGAAAAGTCATCTACTTTGAGCAGGGGTTTTCAACCTTTTTTAACACATGTACCACTTCTGTCTCCAAGTTTGAGCTCATGTGCTCCTTTATATTTTTTTCTTGTCCTTAAGAGAGGGGTGGGCGGAAGATTGATGTCCCTACAGAGAGGTAGGAAGTGGGGCTGGGGCAGGTGCTGCACAGCCAGGTCAGGGCGCAGGATGGAGCCATGAGCGAACGTGGGGGGGGGGCCCAGGGCAGCTCCCACCAGCATTCTCTTTAAGCTGCATGGTATACATGGCTGCACAGGCACGCCTGGCAGCGTGGCATGAGTGCACCTGCATGGCTGTGCATGCAATTCAGCTTAGAGGGAATGCTGGCTCCCACCGCTGTGAGCAACTCTGGGAAAGCATGGGAGGCATGTGCGACTGGATCTGCATGGTGGGCAACAGTGGGCTGCTACTGCAGTGGGGTGGGGGGATGGGCAGATCGAGGCCTCAGCTGTGTGGGAGGGAATAGGGCTGGGGCAGGTGCAGGGGCTGCCCAGCCAGGGCAGGGCATGGCATTGAGCTGCATAGGGGGAGTGGCTCTGGGAGGGCATGGGGGGGGCATGTGCCCCCAGATTTGCACACGGGGTGAGGACAGGCTGTGGCTGGTGCCGGACTCTACCCGGTAGGGGCTGGGCCAATCTGTGCTTAGAGTGGGCAGCGGCAGCACTTGGAGGGGGGGTTGGAGGGGCTACAGTGAATTCTAGAGTGCTTCCCATAGTGAGGGAGGGAGTGGGGCTGGGGCTGGGGCAGACACTGCCCAGCTGAAGTGGAACGTAGGATGAAGCCACAAGTGGTTCATCCAGGGGGCGAGGAGGGTAGTGGCTCCTTTTGCTGCATGTACCCCAGGAGGGCATGTGGGGCAGAGCAGGCTGGAGTTGGGGCTGCACTGGGCTCTTCCTGGTGGGGGCTGGGCTGGGCTGTGCTTGGCGCAGGTGGCAGCAGTGCTGGGAAGGGACCCCGCCCCCCGCATAGCTTAGTCCTGCACCCTGCCACAGCTGTGGCTGCCCCAGCCCCACACTCTCCCCCATAACAGATAGGGGTGTGCAAAATGGGCCCTATTCGATTCAGATTCGACCTGAATTGGGGACAGTGATTCAATTCGTTGATGCGGAATCCGAATCTGAAGATTCGATGCTGATTCAGAGAATCAGTCATTTAGACATAGACAAAGCTTTAAGTGTTTTTTCTACATACCTTGAGGTACCAGGTGCTGCTTGTGAACGCTGCAATACTGGGGTAGATGGAGTGTCCCACAGGAGCATGGGGGGCCCCTTGTGTGCTTGGCGGCGAACCCAGAAGTGGACCAGAAGTACTTCCGGTCCACTTCCAGGTCTGCCAGGGAGCTTGCGGGAGGCCCTCTGCATCTTCCCAGCTCAGCAATCAGCCACGGGGGGACCTGCAGACCCAGGAGGCACCAGTTACCAAATCAGGGAGGTTCAGGGGGCCCCCCGCATGCTCCTGGGGGCCCCGGAAGTGGACCAGAAGTGCTTCTGGTCCACTTCTGGGTCTGCTGCTGAGCACGCTGAGGAGCCCCCTGCACTCCTGTGGGATGCTCCATGTGCCCCAGCATCGCACCATTCACGAGCCGCCTGCTACCTAAAGGTATGTAGAAAAAACATTTAAAGCTATGTCCATATCCGAATCGCCAAATCTTTCTGAATCAATTTGGAGGGTTCTGATTCAATTCGGAGAGATTAAAGTGTCCTCTGATTCATTTTGGATTTAGAGATTCAACCACCAAATTGGGCTGAATCTCTGCCAAATTGAATCAGGAACTGAAGCTTCCCATAGCTCTAATAACAGACTTACCAGCCAGAGCTGACTGCTTTTCAGGTAGCCAGGCTGTGTTACAGCTGTGCGCATGCACGTAGCAATTATTGGCCACATCAATTCTGCATACCCCCATGACCCTTTTAAGTACCCCTAGGGGTATGCATACCCACAGTTGACAACCACCGACTCTGAGCACTGGGTCTGCAGCTTTGTGGATTCATTCATACCATCTAGCCCAAGGAAAGGGTAACAGCCAGCAGCATGGGACTGTCAGGTCTCATTGAAAACATGCCTTTGATCAGTGTTCCTCCCACTGACCAGTCTCCCTTCTCTGGGTACAGCAGGTTTTGAGTGCTGTGTCCTCTCCCAGTTTGAGTCTAGTTTAAGACCCGTAGCATCAAAAGCAAAGACCATCATGGAATAAAACCCCATGGGTCCTGCTTAGTGGGTCAGGCCCTGAGGGAGCAGTGCAATAGGATTCTGTTACAACCTATACAAACCTGATTTTTTTGATACTTGGATTTGAAGGCTGTTTTTTTTCTACAGTTTTAGGAGGCTTTTTTTCCCCTTACGTCTTCAGAAATCCATTTCTGGGACCAAAATGTCTGGAAATTTGCTCCTCTTGCTGTATTTGTTTTCCTCAGGGGCTTAGAATACCTTGAGATCTTGCATTAATTCAGCCTATATAAATGTAATTTATATTTGTATATATGATAATGCATATCAATTGTATTAATATTTAAATAATAGCAATGTAAATAAATACCCTCTGGTATTAAAAATAGTAAAAGACTAAATCCTACGTACATCCCTAGTCCTCGAAGTGTTTTAGGATTTGTGGATTAGGCAACATCCCATGGGTTAATCCCTTGGAATTAGTTTAGCAAACACTTTTTGCTGTTGTTGTTTACACATGTCTTGCGAACAATGCTGTGCATTCACAGCACGCCTCTGTGTGTTTTACTCAAAAAGCGCTTGGCATCTGTTCTGCAGGCTGAAAGCCCCAAAACAGCATGAATTGTAAATGTATAGAACATGCCCTTTAGAGAGATGTGCTGTGGATAACGGAGTTGCTATTGGCCAAGCTAAGATTTTGGTACTGTAATCAAAAATCAGTCTTACATCAAAGATACAAATACTTTCCATGCAGTAGTCCAAGTTCATCAGCAAATGGACAGGCAGGAAGAATTTGGCCTGTTATATTTTTCTTTCATTAATTTTATGTATCCATACTCAGTATATTGCCAAGACATAAATCCACAGGTATAGGTTTATAACATCTCTATCCTTCACCTTGTGCCTTGCTAGACCAAACAAAGTAAAGTTATGAATGGATGAACCTCACTGGTAGGTGAGTCCTCTCCTAGAACTAAAATTGGTTTAGGATATAGGCTTAGGGTCTGAGATTTGGGCTGCATGGTTGGCTTGAGAAGCTAGACTTCCATCCCACAACATCATAACACTTCTAAAAAATGCCAGGGTTGATTTAAGATTTGGTCTAAGCTGTTTCAGTTTACCTTCCAAACAGTACTGAAATAGCTTATTTGAAGAAATATCTCGATTATATGCATACAGCCTAAAATTAATGAGATAATGATGGAGGGATGGGCCTAACCTGCAGAATTCAAGTCTGGATCCTAATATTTCATTGATTCAGGGTCATTCATATCCAAGGAGACTTGCTTGGCCTTCTCTCTGTTACCCAGAAGTGGTTCAGTCACACTCTTCATGCAGACAAAAGACCTAGTCCTCTAGGTCTAGCTGGAAGTCACAAGATGAAGCCTTGCTTTGACCAAGGGGTGTTGCAGCTTGTCAGCTGATTGCATCATTTTAATGTGGTTAGTTGCTTGACACCACATAATCCAGCAAATGAATTGTGCATTGCATGTTTTCATTCCAACTTCCTATTTTGTGTTTAGAGTCTTATTAAATGCAAGGTAGTTCCAAATCCCCTGCACCCCTTCTGATGTAAGTACTCTATAGAATGTCAACAGCGGTAGTTTTGCTTTGGCTGTACATGGTTGATTTAGCAGGGAGAGGACAGGGGTGACTGCGTGGCAGACTCAGTGACAAAATAGGGTTAGCTTTCACACTGTGACAAATGCTCAGCAATACCTAATGAAAAGCATCTTGGTTGCAAGTGGGTTAAAAATCTTCAAAGCTTCTGCCAGCTTGAAATATTTTTGAGGAAGAAAGGAGAGGCGTAAAAAAGCAATTACAAAAGCAGACCGCAAGATTGAGAGACTGCAGAAGGGTTTTTATTTATTTATTTATTTTAAAGTTTACATTATTTAACAAAAATCAGTTTTAGTAACTACCAGCAGGGATGTGATCTTATAGTCCCATGGCAAGCTCTGTCTGTCTCTCAATCAGAAGCTGTTGCATGAAGCAGCCCGGGCAGAACAATACCTAGCATTTGTGTAGTGTTTAGCATCTTCAAAGTACTTCAGGAACATTAGCAGGCTTCTCCCCTAAGCCCTGGATTTTTTCTTTCTTTCTAGCCCTAAGCCTGTTACTCAAGTGAACCTGAGCAGCATCAAGCTGTTCCTTGTTACTAGTGTAAAGAGCTGTGATTAGCCTGCTGCACACACAAGAGGGAAATTAGCCATTAGGTTGTATTTACCAGCTTCATCCCCTCTTGAAGCCCCCTGTCCCCACTCATACTTTAACTAAACAATGGCTAATGAGGCCAATTTGTGCCAATTAGATGCCCTAGAAAAGGACTTCTAATTGTGGTGGGCAAGGTGACAACTCCAAAATGTTCAAGGTGCCACGTGATGGGCAGTATGCTCATCCCCCCACCTTGGGGCTGATTAGATTTTTTGTATTTGTTTTAAAATGTCGTTAATTAGAACACCCCCACCCCCAAAAAGGAAATAAGGGCTGTCAAGGTCTAATGGGAAAAGTACCTGTGGAGGCTTTAGTGGCTGAAAGTTTCTTCAACCTCAGACAGAGGGCCTTAATGGTTTTCTTCTTGACCTGAAAGTGTGGGATCCCATGGGTGGGGCCCTGTTTTTCCCTGGCACCATAGAAGTGGTACCCAGCAATGGGGAAGAGGAAGGGAGGCTATCAAGCAAATGACTATCCTGCTTCTTGAGACCCGTGGTTGGAGTGCTCATTGGGGATTATGGGCTGCTGGGTTCCCTTTCTATGTCTGTCCTTGAGTCTTTTGTGCCTGTGGGTGAGTTACTTCCCCTTCCTGTACCTCAGATTCCTCATCTGTGACGTAGGATGTTACCCTTTTTTGGAGTGTGCTGATGCTGAAACATGTGCATGTTAAGCCTTAGCACAGTTTCATAGACCAGAGAACAGTAGCCCAGGACCAGAAGATCATAAATAGAAGTGATATGCAAGGAAAATGCCACCTCCCCAAATGACACAAGTTACTACACTAACCAAAACACTTCTCGGTCAGCATGGCTGTATCCACAGCAGAGTTTTGCTGGCTTACCTAGATTAGCCAGGGCAGGGGTAGGCAACGTTTTTTGGCTAGAGTGCTGAAAAAAACCACAATGACTACCTTGAAAGGTGCCGGAGTGCCAGCATGCCAGAAAAACAAAATGAGGACAGAGGGTACATGGCAGGATGCCCAGCTTGTGCCCCTTTCCCCCACGCAAAGCCTCTGCCCCCCCAGTCCAGTTGCCCCATGCCCCCCACCCAAAGCCCCTGCACCCCAGCCCTGCTGATGTCCCTGCCCCCCAGCCCTGCTGCCTCTTGGCCCCCACCCAAAGCCCCTGCACCCCAGCCCAGGCTCCATGCCTATCAGGAGCTACCCAGAACCTGGGCCGGCTGCAAACAGCTGCTGCCTCCCCATCCCGGCCTGGCCCCGGCCACCTCCCAGCCCCAGCCCCAGCCCTGGGCTCCAGGGAGGCAGCAGATACCTTCGTTGCTCCCTGCTGTGCTGCCCTCGCTGCCGCTTCTGCAGAGCAGTGTTGGAACCCGGCGCAGCAGGGAGCACAGAAAGCTGCCTACCGCTCTGGGCTCCCCGCTGCCCTGGCCACACTTACCCTGAGGCAGGGGCAGCAGTGAGGGGCACAACCCTATGTGCTGCCCACACTGCTCCCATGCACACAGGGGATGTGTGACCCAGCAGCACGAAGCTTGCAGCAGCAGGCAGCTTCCCTGTGCAGCTCCTCTGTGCACTGCCACTCCGGATCACACACGCACACGCCGTGCTCTGGAGGACCCAGGGGAGGGCAGCAGAGCCAGGAACACACCATGTGCGACTTGGGGTGGCAGTGCACAGAGGGGCTGCACGGAGAAGCTGCCTGCTGCTGCAAGATCTGTGCTGCCAGGTCACAATTCCCCTGTGTGCATGGGAGCAGTGCGGGCAGCACACAGGGTTGTGTCCCTCGCTGCTGTCCCTGCCTGCAGGGTAAGTGTGGCCAGGGCAGCGGGGAGCTCAGAGTGGTAGGCAGCTTTCTGCACCCCGCACTGTGCCCTGCTGTGCCAGGTTCCAACACTGCTCTGCAGAAGCGGTAGTGAGGGCAGCACAGCAGGGAGCATCGACGGTATCTCCTGCCTCCCTGGAGCACAGGGCTGGGGCTGGGGCTGGGGCTGGGAGGTGGCCAGGGCCGGGGAGGCAGCATCTGTTTGCAGCTGGCCCAGGTTCTGAGCAGCTGCTGATAACCATGAAGCCCAGGCTGCTTGCAGCAGGGCTTCCATCCTCCCAGCCGCCTGCTGGGAGCAGCCCGGGCTCCGTGGCTATCAGCAGCTACCCAGAGCCTGGGCTTCCTGCAGCCAGGAGGCTACAAACAGCTGCTTCCCCCCTGCCCCTGCCCCAGCTGTCTCCCGGCCCTGGGCAGAGAGGCAGCACATGCCAGCACTGCATCTCTTGGGGCCTGGGCCTTGGCAGGGAGGCAGCAGCTGTTTGTAGCCTCCCATCTGCAGCCAGCCCTGGCTCTGGGGTAGCTGCTGTCAGCCATGGTGCCCGGGCTGCTCCCAGCAGGGCTTGCAGCCTCCCAGCCACCTGCCAACTGGGAGCAGCTACCCAGAGCCTGGGCTGGCTGCAGCTGGAAGGCTACAAACAGCTGTTGTCTCCCCTCCCAGGCCCCAACGCATGCCAAGTAAAATGGCCTTGCATGCCATGCTTGGCATGCCTGCCAGGGGTTGCCGACCCCTGAGCTAGGGCATGGTGATATTTCACACTCCTGACATGGCTGCACCATCAGAAATTTCTGTTGACCAGGCCTCAGGCCCCCTTAGCCTGCTTGGCTTGAGGAGGTTGTGTGAGATGATGTGATCTAGGCTGGACAAAGCCAGCCAAACAAAGGACACACCTCTTAGAGGGATGGTGAAGAAGGAAGAGATGCTATAACCTAATCTGAGCAACCCATCTGAGGGAAGTTCCCTAGTCAGACATTGACATCCTCCCCTGTCTGGTTCATTAGGGAATCATTACTTCTGTGCAAAGGTGTGTATCTCTCTCACCATTGACCAGCACACCCTCCACTGGGTCATCTTACTCCCTAGGAGAAAAGATCATCTACTGCCCTCCCTGGCAGCCTCTTTGGTTGCTGCTATTTTGCTGCAAGTGACAAGCTGGCCCATCACACACATTCCAGGGAGGTACTAGGGAAGGGAAGGGGGGAGCTCTTGATCTCTGAAAGGCGTTGATTATAAGGAGAGGCAGTTTGGAGACAAATGTTGTCTATGTTTCTGTTGGTGGTTCCCCTGCTGCTCCCTTCCCCTGTACCCCCGCCCCCCCCATCCGTTTTGCTAATAATGGTTGTAGCAGGCTCTCTGGAAGCACAGTTATGCTTTGTGGAAACCAATCACTTTGCTTTCAGAGTAACAGTGATTGCACTGAAGGAGCTCAGCTGAGTCTTTTTTCCCCATATCTTGTTCTTTTTATTTTTTAAATGTGCATGAGTTGCAGTTCTGTGAAAGGGAGGGATTGACAGCAGTTAACTATAGTCAGTGCAGTACAAGCAGGTTCTGTGCAAGCCTCTCCAGCATGACTGCAGTGCCTCTCGCTCTTGCCTGGCAGCAATCCTCTGCTGTCCCATCCCTGGGCTCCCCACACAGCTTTGCCAGTGCCCCTCACTCCTGTGTGCAGCACCCTCTGCTATCCTAGCTCTGGGCTTCTCTTGCACAGAGACTCTTAGCCGTGCTTAATTGCCTGTGGTATTCTTTCTCTCCAGCGGTGCTTAAGCCGAGATGTTGAGCTGGTATCACGAGTGCCTCGTGGACAGGAGCCAGAGAGGAAAGGCCGTGACCCTGCATACATCTTTTTCCTCAGAGCTAATTATTTCAAAACACCCAGAATCTGTTGCTGGCATCTGTTCCACCTCCAGGGGCAAAGCAACATGTCGCTGCATGGTATAAACTTTTGTGGTGACCGCTTTTCCCAGATGTGGTATTCTGCCTACTCAGCTCCACGTCACTGCATGCAAAGTAAGACTTGGATTGTTCTGTGATCTGCTCATGGTGGAAAAGAGGCAGGAACTGTCCTGTGCCAGTCTTGACTTGCTTGGCAAAGGTGTCCAGCACTCTGTGGTGGCCTCCTCACCAACTTTCTGCTCTGAAAATCCCAAAGAGGTCTTGTTTGAGACACTGGCCATGCCTTTTCAGTTCTCTAGCCCCAAAAAGTGTTTGGCAGGAGTCACCACTTTGCCATGAGAGAGCTCCCTCCAAGTTCAAGTAAGAAAAAAGCTCCTTTTCTCTCCATGAGTTGGTCCCTCAGAAAGCAGATTGTTTCTCTGTCTGTCATGGGATTCGTACGCTTGCGTAGCTTTGACAATGCTCACGGCTTCAAAACAACCCAGCCTGCATTCTGTTTTGTGCCCAGCAAACATGCTAATATATGACAGTCACTGGGAAAAGGCTAGGTGAGGGCAGGCTTAAACACCCAGAGGTCCTTGGGGCAGAGAGGCATTCTCAATCTCCTTGCTTCCAGCCACCCCAGAACTGAGAAACTGCAATGCAAACCACGTGTGAAAATTAAGGTCAGAGTATCTCATTTTAAGACTGTCTTAAAAAGCTGCATATGAAAAAGTGACAGGCGCCAAGAAAGCAAGGGGTACAAAAGAAGCCATCGTGGGTGGTAACACCTTTGATGTTTTAACACACTGGCTTGACACCCTTGGAATTAAAAAGTTTCCAACTTTTACATGTGTGAAATCAGCTTGTGCACTAAGATCCAGTAGCTTTTAGCACTATGCAGCTTTGGATTCTGAACATGTCAAACAAAACCATGTTTTCAGCTCTGGGCTAGCTGTGAAATTTTTTCCCCACCCCTTCAGCCCTATCCCCAGGCTAAGGCAGCAGCTGGAAGAAACCAGCAGCAACGTTCCCAGTTGGATTTCAGTATTAGCATTCCTCTCTCCCTCCCCCCACCCCTCATCCGAGAAGTGGCAGCCAGATGTGACCATCTGGTTACATCTTCCTCCTCCTGGGCATTTAGATTGCTTGGTAGGCGAGACCTATTTTTATTCCAGGGTTTATTTTGGTGCTTAGCAAATGAAGATGAAACAATAGCTCTGGCAAAAACCAGACAGGCACAGTGCAGAATTCCTCAATACAGCTCCTCTACTGAGCTCTGTTATCAGTTTTTGAGATCCCCTGCTATACCACTCCAACTAGCTTTTGCACAGTTGTGCCAGAGCCTCACTTATGACCTGTTGTTCCATCATGTGCTCCTATCTTAGGTTAGTCCAGAACAGATTTTTGCTTGTCCTGTTGTATGGATAGAAAGGGGCAGCCCCTTGAGTTTAAGGTAAGGACCTAAAACATGGCATAGCTCCTGTATTTAATACCTTCTCCTCTTCTTCCTCCTCCTCCCAGTTCTTGTGTTACCTCTCTGGAGGACAAGCTTAGTTCTTCTATCACTCCCCCTGCCCTCAAATCTTTCCTCCTTTTTTTTCTTTTTTTCATATCCTTGAAGACCTCACATCACTTTGAACCTTCCTGTCAGTATAGGGAGGCTGTGGTTAGGTCCTTACGAAATCTGTGTCTATCCTGAATTAACTTCAGGGGCTGAACTTTGAAAGATATTCCTGTGACAGGACCAGTCCTCCAGAGGTGGCTGTGATGCCCCCTGTCCTGCTCTGGCTCTAGACTACTCTCCCTTTGCTCCCTCCTGCCATGTCTTGATGTTCTTAGTTAGAGCTTTGGAAGGGAAGCTGCCCAAGAGCCCAGGAGCAAGCTTCAGTCCTTCTGCTAGTGGATCACTCTCAGACCCTGCTAATCCCAACCTAGTTCTCATGTTAGGTGGGCCCTCCTGGCCTGTATGTGCCTCTAGGGCACCAGTCACCTTATGGGCTATGCATGGCCTCTGACCTTCCCTATCGCCATACCCCTGCCTTGCAGGTATCCCCAGTCATCACTTAGGTGGGCACTTTGCCCCAAAAGACCACCAGCCCATCTCAGGCCTCCAGTCCCTTGTTGCAGCCTCAATCTTCTTGGCCTTTGCCTTTCTGCTTCAGCTGGTCCCTTTAGCCTAGAGCCACTGCACTGGGCCTAGCTTCTTGGGCTCCAGCCCTTGTTTGGGCTCTTATCTTTGTCCCTCTTGGGCTGTGGGTTTCTGGCCCTAGTCTTGGCCCCTCTCTTGCCTGGGGCTTTCTAGCCCTGTCTCTGCCCCTCTTGGGCTGCGGGTCCCCAACCTTTGCTGTGTCTCTTACAGGTGCTTATCCCTTGGCCCTGTCTCCGTATAGCTCTCTTTACTGGTGGGCCCCCAGCTCTGTATCTTGCCACCTTGGGTTAAACTGCAGCTTGCACCCCGATCCAGGGGTGCACACAACTCCAGCCTTGTGTGCCTTTCTGGCACTCTAGGACCTCCTCTTGCCCCTACTAGACCCAAATCCAAGCCATAGGTTTAAACTTAAATGGAAACATAAGCACAGCAGCTATAAACCAAACTCTAAGCCCGCTGTCTGTAACACAGCTCAGTGCCTGTTGACTCTATAACAAAATCTTCCTCATCCTGGGTCCCAGCTCCCTTCAGGCCCTCAGGCCCTTGTTTGCAGCTCTCAGGGATAACAGGATCCCAGCCAGTTGTCCAGCTACAGCCCACTCCTGGAAGAGCTCTTTCCTCTGCAACCTGCAGAGCCAGACTGACTGCCCTGGCTCAGTCCCTAAACTGATGTGCGTCTTGGGCCCTCTCCTTACTGATCAGGTGACTCCCCCAGTTACCCATCCTTGTTTTCTAATTAGGCTGGCTACCTGGCTTCCAGTGCAGCCTACTGCTGCTGGTTTAGCTACTGCATCAGGGCCCCTGCATCCCCAGGCAAGGCTTTGCCCTGCTGGACTACTGCAGAGTAACGAGCTCTGCAAGAAGGATTTCTAGCCTCTGTCTTTCCCCCTGGCTGACTAGTTTCCTTCTAATTAGCTCAGCCTGCTACTCTATGTCCTCAAGTAACAGGAGCCTTCTGGCTCTGTTACAGTCCCCCATTCACCTCTCCAGGTTGAAGTCCATCGATCAGTGCCCTCTTTAGCATGGTCTGGTCAGTCAGAGATCTTAAACTCTGACCCCCAGTGGGATTATGTACCCGTCTGATAGCACTAGCCTGATACCCCTATCCTCCTTTTAATGAGAGTAGCAAGTTATACTTCTAAAACTGAACTGCCACTTCTCTCCCTGTCTGCAGCTGGGCTAATCTGAACAATGATTCTGTCACATTTTAGAAGCTAATCAAAAACCCTCCCCAGTTCAGTGCATTGAAGAGACTCAAACACTCATAGTATGGGAAACAAGCAGGAGGAACTTACCCTCCTGCTAGCTGACACCAACCCGGGCATAGTGGGGATCACTGAAACGTGGTGGGACCCAAGGCATGACTGGGCGGTGAATGTCAAGGGCTATAGGCTGTACAGGAGGGACAGGATAGGAAGGAGAGGTGGGGGCGTGGCACTCTACATTAAGGAGAAATACACATCCTCATCAACAGCCCTAGATTTCAGGAGGGCGGACTTCAGTCAGCTAAGGAGAATAGTCAGGGAAGCACTGAGGTCCCAGAGGGGAGGGGAGCCAGGTGTCCAAGGAGAGTGGTCGCTCCTTAAGGAGACGATGCTCCAAGCCCAAAGGGAGGTAATCCCAACACAGATCAAAGTGGGCAGGAGGGCGCAAAAGCCCCCATGGCTCACCAAAAGCATCTGGAAATGTCTCCTAGCAAAAAGGGAGGTGTACACCCAATGGCAGGGAGGGGCCATCACCAGGGATGACTATACTGCGGTGGCTCAGGGTTGCAGGGGGGCAGTCAGGAAGGCCAAGGCAGCGATCGAACTGGGACTAGCTTCCTGGATCAAGAACAACAAGAAGTCCTTTTTTAAATACATTGGGGGCAAAAAGAAGGTACCGGGTAACGTGGGGCCCCTGCAAGACACGCTAGGAAATTTGGTCGTCACACCAGATGACAAAGCCAACATGTTTAACAGTTTCTTTGCCTCCATTTTCCTAAGCAGGGACCAGAACAGCCACTCCCCCTCTGGGCCCCCCTTAGACTCCAGGGGAGGCGCACCTAGGCCAAGGGTTAGTGAGGAACTAGTTAGGGAACTTCTGGAGGGACGGGATGTATTTAAATCAGCTGGTCCAGATGATCTCCACCCCAGAGGGCTGAGGGAATTAGCTGAGGTCATTGCGGGATCCCTGGCACGACTTTACGAGCACTCGTGGTGCTCTGGTGTGGTGCCAGAGGGCTGGAAGAGGGCCAATGTGGTTCTCATCTTCAAAAAGGGGAAGAAGGAGGACCCGGGAAACTGTAGGCCAGTTAGTCTTACCTCGATCCTGGGCAAGGTTTTTAAGAAAATTATTCTGGTGCATGTCCACGAGGGGCCAGCAGGGGAGATCATGCTTAGGGGCAACCAACACTGGTTCATTAGAGGCAGGTCCTGTCAGACCAACCTGGTGCCTTCTCTGACCAGGTCACCAAATTGTTAGATGCAGGGGTAGCAGTGGACATAGTCTTTCTGGACTTTTAGAAGGCCTTTGACACTGTCTCTCACCCCGTTCTCATTAAGAAACTGGGGGACTGTGGTGTCAACACCCACACAGTCAAATGGGTTGCCAACTGGCTGGAGGCCACATCCAGAGAATGGTAGTGGACCGGGTCATTTTCAACTTGGACGGACGTGGGCAGTGGGGTCCCCCAGGGCTCGGTCCTCGGGCCCACACTGTTGAACATCTTCATCAGTGACTTGGACGAGGGGGTAAAGAGCACCCTGTTCAAATTTGCTGATGACACTAAGATGTGGGGGGATGTGGGCATACTAGAAGGGAGGAATAGGCTGCAATTGGACCTAGACAGGTTACAGGGGTGGGCAGATGAGAACAGGATGGGTTTCAACACTGACACGTGCAAAGTGATGCATGTGGGGAGGAACAACCGGCACCATACCTACAGGTTGGGGGACTCCCTTCTCGTCAGTGCAGAGGCAGAAAAGGATCTTGGAGTCATCACTGACTCCAAGATGAACATGGGCCGGCAGTGTGTGGATGCAGTCAGGAAGGCCAGCCACATCTTGTCAGGCATCCACAG
>NW_017728943.1:16033006-16061282 GCF_001723895.1 Crocodylus porosus
ATTTAAGCTAGATATCAGGAGGCGCTACTTCACAGTCAGGGCGGCTAGGGTCTGGAACCAACTTCCAAGTGAAGTGGTGCTGGCTCCTACCCTGGGGGTGTTTAAGAG
This sequence comes from Crocodylus porosus, assembly GCF_001723895.1. NCBI lineage: Eukaryota > Metazoa > Chordata > Crocodylia > Crocodylidae > Crocodylus > Crocodylus porosus. The sequence continues at coordinate 16,033,115 of NW_017728943.1, forward strand.
AAGGCTGGATGAACACCTTGCTGGGGTCATTTGATCCCAGTACTCTTTCCTGCCATGGCAGGGGGTCAGACTTGATGAGCTGCTCAGGTCCCTTCCGACCCTAGAAACTATGAAGCTATTCAGTATGCAGTGTTCTTCCTCCTGACTCAATGTGAGGTCATGTGCTAGAGGGCCCAAGAGGCATATAACCAAGGCCTCAACTGTGTTCACTCATGACATTTTTTTCCCCCCAATGACATCAGGATATGAGATCCTGCATCCCACCTCATTTCCAAATGGGGTAGTTGTTTTCTGGCTCCCTACAAGCCTTTTTGTGGTGTCAGTGGTGTAGTTGTGGGTAGTTCTAGTTTTGCACTGTTAGGCAGCTGTAGTGCTACATCCCAGATGGAGTTGCTAGGAAGAGGAGGATGAAATGGGTCTCTAAACTAATCCATCATTTTGGAATGCTAGTCTTCATGTACTCCACAGCACAGTGGAGCCAAGTTCTGTAGCAATGGCCCCTCAGTGCCATGGCAGTAACCCCTCCATTCCCCAACCACAAAAATGCAGTCTGCCCCGGGGCACTACTCCTCTTCCCTCTCCCCCCAGCACAAAACTATGGGCCCTAGCTGGATATACTTATTTGATGTAAAATTGCATAGGATTTATTTTTGATAACATGGGTCCTTTGTAGGCAACCTGACTTGCTTTCCTCCAAGCCTTGGCTCCAGGCTGTTGACTAGCTGGTATAGCTCAGCATCCCCTTTCTTCTCCACATGCTGCAGGGGAGGGGGCAGCTATTTTAAGACACCTCATCTCCCTGGATCTTTTACCCCAGGCTGCTTTGCTATTCTCCAGGAAGCTATTTCCACCAGCCTGCAGTTTTAAGTACCCAGCTTCTTGGCTTCCTCCCTACATGCTGCTCAAGTTGACTCCAGAGAAAAATGCTGAAAGCAAGCACAGCTGTCCCAATAACTCCCTTTGTGGTGGATGCTGCAGAGCAGTAGGCAGATCCTAGCAGGGTAGGGAGGCAAGAGAGAATATAAATACCATACTCAGTCAGACCAATGGTCCATCTAGCCCAGTTCCTGTCTCCAACAGTGGTAGAAGTGGATTCTGTGGAGGGAGAGCACTGAACCAGGTATCTCTAGTGTGATCTATCCCCTATTCAATACCTGTCCTGGCATCCACCGTAATTGGTTTAGAGATGCCAGAGGGAACATCTCCGACCATTCTGTTAAATAGCTACTATGATCTATGGATTTGTGTAGTCCCCCTTTGAACGTTGCTATGCTATCTGCCTCGTCCACCTCCTGTGGTAATGAAGTGGTGTATGTCTGACCACAGCAAGCTGCCATATTCTGTGGCTGACAGATGCTGGGGGTCTCCAAAATGTAGCTTTCAGAACTATTTTTTCCAGCTACTAGCAGGCTCAGGTATGCATTATGCTCTAGGCTTGTTACTTGACTCATGTGGCGCAGGTGATCACTGCTCAGATTTTAGGTTCAAATTATGCATGGAATGGTAATTCTGTGCCTCTGAAATCCTTGAAAACAGGGGCCCTGCCTGTATAGGTAAATGCAGTATTATTCACCCCCTTAAAATGCCCCTGACTGCATTGAGATTTCATTTCTGTGCTTGCACCTCCATTGACTTCAGCTGAGAGCTCACACATGATTGAGAGCAGACTTCATTTTTACTGTAATCCTATCTAACACTGCTGCCCTTGGTGCAGAGCACTTCAGGAGAGCACCAGAAAGGTTATGACGAGAGAACACCAAAAAAACAAAAAAGTCTTTTAGCACCATCCTGGTGCAGAAAGGAGGTGCCGTGCTGTCTGTTCAGCTTGACCTGACTCCAGAACACTGGCCATGAGTTTGGTGCCTATAGAATGGAAATGGAGGCATCATGGCCTGTTCTTAAGAGTGTGGTAGGACCAGGTGGGAGCGAGCCGCCCCTTCTGGAAAGCCTTCCCTCCTCCTTGTCCAAAGCTGCCTCCAAATACCCATCCGTTCCTGCTGCCAGCGATGGGGGGAGGGGAGCGTCTGTCTGTTTACTCTGTGGTAAGCAAAGCAGAAAATGATCTTGTTTCATTCCTCACTACACACACATTCTGAAGCTGAGAATGAAAAAAAAAAAAATTAGATGATTCCTTTTTACCGAACTCCCCCGTATCCTCTTGAGTATGAAGCAGGGATGTGAGACATTAATGTGAGAAAGGAAAGATTGGAACAGCCTGTACTGCCTCAGGGGAAACCTTAGAGGCCTAAGCAGCAGATACTAAATACCTGGAGTCACACATTCAAATCCCAGCAGGGTCAGCTCAGCCCTTCAGATTTCATCAGTAGATGATTTAAGCTGCCTCTTTGGAGGATCTTTAGGACTCTCCTAAAGCTAAGTCCTAGTCCTGTCAACCTTTACAGACCTTAATGATGCCATGACAACTTATAAGGGTGCAGTTACCCATTATACTTAAGTCAGACTTAAGAGCACTTAAAATGTGAGCATTCCTATTAGGCCTGTGTGAAGCGGCTAGTGTTTGCTTTGGATTCAGATTTGGCTGATTTGGGGAACAGTGATTCGATTCGGTGATCTTAATCACTGTCCCGAATTGATTCAGCCAAATCTGATTCGGAGATTCAGCTACCGCCGAATTGGCCCCATCCTCCACCCGCTCTCTCAGCCCTGTCAATGGCTGCCCTGCCCAGCCCCAGCTCTTTGGGAAAAAAAAGCCCAGCATGCACCAGCTGCTGCCAGGCAGGGGCATGATCCCTGCTGCCCCCCACTGCCCCATGCTGCATGGGGGGCTCTGCCACAAGCCCCCAGAGGTCCTGATGGCCACTGTAGTAGCTGGTGAGGCTGGGGCTTTTGTATTTTTGTATTTTGTATTTTTATTTTTTTTAAAGAGCCAGGAGCTGGGGTGGGCAGGGCAGCCATGGTGGGGCTGGGAGAGGGGGCAGAGGTCGGGGGCCACTCAGGAGGTCTGGGGGAGCAGGCAGGGGATGGGGCCTGGCAGGGGTCCCCCCATGGCTCCTTCCCCCTCCTCCAGCTCCCCCCCACCATTTACCAGCACGGAGTCTGGGTCCCGCTCCCTGTGACAGTGGGTGGGGACTGCCCGAATCTCCAAAGCTCTCTGAATCTTTTCTGAATTGATTCAGAGAGCTTTGAATTGATTCAGACCTTTTAATTGGTCTCCTCATTTGATTCGGAATCAGAGATGCAGCCCCAAAATTGGGCCGAATCGCCTTCGAATTGAATCAGCACCCGAAGCTTCGCACAGCCCTAATTCTTATGTTTACTCATGCTAAGTGCCCTCTGAGGGTCTCAAAGTTATGCTACTTCAGGGGAGGGTTAACCAGACCTTGCAACCTAGTTTGTGTTAGGGTAACTTTATTCTACTCCACAGAGATAAAATAAGGAATTCCCAGGTTGCATCGCTCCCAGCCTTCTCCCTCCCCCCAGCCCAGAGCAGGGATGGAGTCCAGGTATCCTGGCTCCTAGCCATGCCTCTGCTCTCCAGTCCTCAGGTGGCAAGTCAGAACTGTGCAGGCAAGAAATGGTGTTGAGTCTTAATATGCAACTACTCACGGTATGTTCTGACTTTAAACACAGCTTTAACATCACAGAGATTAAGTGTGGTCTAAGTGAAACATGTAACCTCACTCAAGAGACAGGGGCTTTCCTCCATGGACTTAGTTAAACCTGTCTTATTTTTCCCCACTACCCCTATGCTGCGTTGCACGCTCCTATCTGATCGTGGCTATTACTTACTTTTGCAGACAGCTCATTGAGTGCTTCTGGGTGAAAGATGCTGTAGAAGTTCAATCATTATTACTAACTGTAATCCTCTGTAAGGGAAAGGTTGTTTGGTTTTTTTTAAGGTAGGGAGGCAGCTCCCTTCTCTGGTTCCTGTGCTCAGGTTTCAGTCCAGCTGCTTTGGTCACCAATGAAACACGTTCATTTAGTGTCAAGTTCATCTTGAGCCGTTGTTTACAGCACCAATAAAGCAGTCTCTGGTTTAGCAGCATGGATTGTCTCTGCTCAGGGGATGTAACAATAATTAATACATGGTCTGGGCCTGTGCCCAGAGTGTGCTAGGAAATGCGTGCAGTGCCTCTAGGCTCTACAGACGCAATCGGAGCTGCAAAGGGCCCAGCTGGGATGTTTTGAATGTGGAAATGAGTCTGAAGGACTGTGATTCTTGCAGCACTGTACCCATGCTTTAGTGCTGCTGTGGGCCAGCCACGTGGGTTGCTCACAAGTTTCCTTTGAATGCCCATCTCTTACTGCACATGGAGTAACACAGCAGCCCGCTAAAGGCTTGAGACTGGGGGAGATAGAGCTTACAGGGGACTGCGGTGCAATACTGTTGTGACCCACGGGGGAGATCTGACTTCTTATGGAATAGTAGAAAAAGCAGCAGGTAGGAGGCTGTGGTGGCAAACTGTCCTTTCTGCCCATCCTTCCTCACATCTGGGGTTCTTGCATGTTTTTCATGCTGTCTTCCTCCTTCTCAGTGCCCTCCTCCTCCATACATACTTTCTACTCATTTAATATGCTTACATCCAGGCAAGTCCTGTTGTTTTTACAGCCTGCACCTGTTTTTTAACCCATCAGTGCCATTTGCTTCACCATTGGATTTTAGCTGTTGGGTATTAAAGGAACTAGATAAGGCAATATCCTAAGTTAACGCAAAATGCTTCTTGAGGCATTGGGCCCCACTGGGTTTTTCTCTGTGCTTTCCAGTTTCCCTCTAGCAGTGCTTGTTTCTTCTCTTTGTTTCTCTTTCCCTCCCACCCCTGTGCTTCTTACTTAGCCAAGCCCCCAACAAAACCATCCTCTGTATCAGTCCCCACCTCTCCCTTTCAGACCTTCCTCGAGCTATCTCCTGCACAAGACCTCTCTCCTGCATTTGGTGCTTCAGGTGGCCATCTCTTCTTTCAAATCCCAGTTTAAACCCATCTGTTCAATGAATCCCACAAGCAATGGCCTCCCATTGCAAGCCTAAAATGCTGCCCTTGGCATACTACACAAAAATTAGGAAGCCCACAAACAAACAAGAAGAGACTCTCTTCCCTGGAAAATCTCCTCTCTTACATGACTACTCTAAAGAAGGTTCCTAAGATTACCGGGTCAAATTCTGCTCTTTTTCCTGTGGAAACATCACCTCCAATAAGAAGTTTGTTTTTGTCAGTACCTCAGAATTTGCTCAGGTCCATTCTGTGCTCTTGGAGAAGAATGACTTCTAGCTCACCCAGGGTACTTCGTGCCTGGATTGCTTTGTGTGGTTATTCAGACTGCACGTTTCTTAGAAAAGGCTTGTAACTTTTCCCGTGTTTAGGGTTCTGTTGGGCTTTAAAGAATAATCGGGGTGGGATGTGGTGATTGTTATTATATTGTATCTATCTAAAATAATTAGCACTGCCTGTGTAAGGGGTCAGTGGCTAACTCTGGTTGACCGTGCTGCATATGAGCCAGGCTCCCTGTCCCTCAGACCTCTAGATAACAAGGTCCAACCACCTTTTGTCTTCACAGTTCCACCAAAGATCTCCAACATCTCCTCGGATATCACCGTGAATGAGGGCAGCAATGTGACCCTGGTGTGCATGGCAAATGGGAGACCTGAGCCTGTCATCACCTGGAGACACCTCACCCCAACAGGTAAGTGACCCAGGAAGGTAACTTGCAACCCTTGCATTGCTCCCCTCCACAGCAGGCAGAGGATATGTCAACAACACCTCAAACAGCTGCAACAAAGGGGTAAGTTCACATGATGAGTAATGTCAGAAAGCCCTTGAAATGCACTAAAATTCTACTTTTAGTCTGCAACAAGGGGGGAAGCCAGATTGGCTCAGGGAACTGACTATTCTCTAACTCTTTAAATGATGTCTGCTGGAGCAGTATACTCTTGACCCTGTGGTTGCATTTAGTTACTATCTTAATCTAACACCTGTAGTTCCTACTGCTGGCAATGTGCCCCATCAGAGCAAAGGAAACACATCTCCATTTAAAAACTCTTCTGTTTAAATAAGCCCATGAAAATCCTTTGAAACTTGCTGAATCCCCTTCCAACCTTTTTTCTTTGAAGGAGGAGGCAGGTGGCAATATGAGTGACTAAATGTGACTCCCTCTATTTGTAGGCACCAGCTTCCTGCCCACATTAGTGGGGGAAGAAGGTATTTTCTCCAGGTTTAAAGACAGCAGAGCTGGACAGGGTGTAGGACACGATGAGTGTGAAATCACCCAGCCTGCTCAGTAACTAATTGCTCCTTTGACTCCACACCACTTGGCAGTCTTGAAAAGAGAATAGTTCTGTCATTAGCCTGACCCTACAGGGCAGGTAGGTAAGAAAACATTGAAGCATCCTGACAAGCCATTCCTTAAAGATTTATCAGTGGAGAGGGGAGTAGGATCCATTTTCCCCGTTCTTCCTCCTTGTGCTTCTTCTTTGAGGAGAGGGGGATTTCTTTCCTGGTCTCATTTATGGTTAGCTATGTCCATTTAGATGAAGGGGGAAACTCCTATTGGAGCAGAAGCAGGCCCCAGATGTGGGATTCTAAGCAGTATGTTGTGCTGTTTACAGGTGTGGTAGCAAAGTGGTGAAAGCATCTTGCAACCTGAGGCTGGAGTTCGAACCTTGCTCTAGACCCTTACCAAGGCTGCCCTAGCTGACCAACCCGTGTGTACCTGGTCACTGGAGCTGGGGAGGCAAAACTGGTCAAATGTGACACTGGCTGCACCAATCCTTTGTGTACCTCTGGTTCCTTTTAGCCATGCTGGCTCAACAGTCATGCAGGTTTGACTAGGCCTTTGGCCTTGACTGTGAAATTATTGGAAAAGGGATAGAAGAGGTCTCATGACTGCCAGTGAAGAAACTCGCTCCAGGTGAAAAATACTGTGAAACAAATCATCTAGTATAAGTCGGTGGCCACAAAAATAGGCATGGTGCGATACAGGGAAAGAGGGAGATGGAGACAGAGAAAGAAGAATGGGGAGACATAGATAGAGAAGTTAGGAATTGGACTCTGCCCAGATGCTATGACTTGGGGAGATATTTAGATTCTGCTCCAGACTTCCTGTCTAGGCTCTGTTGGCCGAGCCAAAATACTCCAGAGCTAAACCACTTTAGGATGTTTGAAACCCAGATCTATATTTTGTGGCTTTGGCACATCACTTGCAGAAGCAGAAGGAGAAATAATGTAAAGCACTGCCAGGAAAAGATGGAGGAGGAACAGAACCCCAGAGAATGAGAGATAATGTGATTTATTTCCAGTATTATTATATGTCTGGCCTTTCTCTTCTGTTATTGTCAATATTAAGTATGGATGTGCCACAGATGTGTGTGAGGAAAATATGACCTATTTTTTTCTTTTAATTAAGTTATGTATTTACAATCTGCTAACTTCTGAGGGGCCATTTCACTGCAAGATGCAATTCTGATTAAACATTTGATCTTCCTGCTGTATCAGATGTTCAGTCTGCACTTCCATCTAATTCTTTCTCTTTGTATTCAAGTGGGAGCCATATTCGAGCATTGCCCAGTGTTGGTTGAGTTAAGGGAGCCACATAGCTATTTAGTTCTCAAGAAGATTTAATCCAAGAGTTCCCAGGTTTGAGGTATACCACATATAACCTTCAGCACACTGGGACAAAGATCATTTTCCTGGTTCATCGCCTCACTATGTTATCCTTCTCTCTACTGGCTCCCCCTCCCCCACCGTGTCAAACACGGGCAACGTATATTACCTTTTAAGACCCTTCACAATGTATCCCCACCTCACCTACCCTCTCCAAGACACAAATGAAATATTGACTCCTGCCTCTGCTCTGCTAGGAATACCATCCGTCATTGCCCATTGTATAAACTCTTCCTAGCAAAGAACTTCATGCTTTCTTTCTGTGAATAGAAATAGTTCCCTGGAGATAATCGCGAAGTGCTCTTATTACCCTTCTTCATCTTCCTCCTTAAAACCCTCCTCTACCTTGAATTCTTGACACTGGTAAAGCTGTGACTGCTGGTCACCTTATTAGTCAATATTGTGTCATTGTTCCCTTGTGCTTTATACCTGCCCATCTCTTTCTGCTGCCTCTGGTCTTATCTCTAATTTGGAATGTCCCAAGGGCAGGGATCCCCTTTTTAGTTATAAATTTTTATGGTGCCTAGCCCAGTTGGGCCAAGATCTCTAAATAGAGTCCCTAGCCCTCAAGGCAAATAGTGGTGTGAATTTAATTGATCCTTCCAGTCCATCAAGGAGTTTTCACATTTACATCAGATGGGCTGTCTTGCTAGCATAGATCTGGATCTCTTTCTTTTCCACAGTTTATAAGGTTCTTGTCAAATGGATCCAAAGAGATTTGGTTTTAAAATCTCTACATTGTTATGCATTAAAAAGTCATTATAGGTAGTTTTAAAGGTTTCTATATATATTGGGTATCTATCCCTCTCCTTATGGAGCTGAATTTTAATGATGACTAAACTATCTGGTTTCACAAAGGGAGGGTTATAGAAAGTTGTTTCAATATGTTTTAAATTTCTGGAATGTTTCTGAAGTAGTTGTTCTGTATCATGTGGCATATAAAGAACATGCAAGCCAGGGACATGCCATAAAAGCGTTATGACCATCCATGTTCCTTGCCAGGAGGACTGTTAGACTCTTGTCACAGCAAAAAAAACCCTGTTTTTGGGTGCCATGTAAAGGGAAGTCAGGGCCTGGAAGACCCTAGGAAGGGCTTCTCTGACTCCATGGAAAGCTGGGGCAGTGTGGAAAGCTGTATGATGTCCTGGTGCTGGTTTCTGAGGTGTATGAGCTGAGCTGCTGGATCTGGGGCCAGTGAGTGAAAGTTCTCCCCCCACATCCCCATCCACAAAACACTCAATTTGTGCATGTGGAAGACCTACTTTCAGGATAGTAATGTTTTATATGGTGATCCATCTCCCTGCAGCTGCATACTGCACAGGTAGTGGGGCCAAGCCTGGTGAGCGCAACAGGGATTTTACTGATATCCTAAATAGTGAGATGTGTCCTACTGTTGAGAAGTCCTGTGCTGATGTTCAGAGTGTTATGCCTGGTCACTTGGCTGCCTTATTTATAGCAGCATGCAGACCTCCTACTGACAGAAATATTACTACCTTCTAGCTTTCTTAGAAAGCCAGGAGATATGATTTTCGGGTCTTACATCTCACAAGAAGGCTGGCCGAGAAACAGATGCTTGATAATTGCTGGGAAGACAGATCTCCCTTGAGAAAATGCTCCTGTTTCCTGCACTGTCAAGGCAAACCTTAAAAAACTCCCAGTGTACTATACATCCTGGAACTCAGATTAATGTAGGTTTCTCATCCTTTTATTTGATCTAAACAGCTTTGGCAGACTCTTGTCTTCTGAATAGGGTTGGTTGGGCACCTGCTATGGTGACATTAGAAACAGCCCTAGCAGAAGAAGTAGATCAGTGAGCTTAAGCGCAGGAGAGCTGAACAAGAGCTGACTGATGATGAAATTTTGGACATGGCTCCATTGTGAATTATGCAACTTCAGAGCCGAAGGAATTATGTTCTGCCTGTTAGACACATAAATGGGCTTAGGTGCCTAAGTACCATCCTATTCCACTTTGCTCATGTCCCTAACAACCTGTTAATACAAAAAAGATTGGTGGATCTTGCTCCTCACTGCTTTTTTGTGAGTCAGTCTTAAGGGTCTGATGGTGCATTTCAAAGTGGATGAATTATTGAATTTTGGGGGATTGAACAGAGTGGAATAGAGTTGCACTTACATGCCTAAGTCTAAGTAGATGCTGAATAGATAGACCGGTATCTAGCCCTATATCTCTGAGTACAGACTTACCTTTACACTTATTGCCCAAAGAAAAGGTATCAAAAGCAAGGTTAAAACAGGCCAGTCTTTCATCCTGCTCAGTTCTGGTGCCCTTTGGCTAATTGTCAGGGCAAGGTGTTGGAAGAGTGGAATTCTTCCTCCTAGGAAGCAGAAAAGGAGAATGCAGATGACAAAATCTCACAAACCAGGTGAATGGTCTTGTTGTCCATTCAAAGAAGATGGCTACATATAATGTCTGGGGTAATCATGGTGGGAAGTCTAGAGCTCCCGTGCCAAAGCAAACACACCTTTTGGAAGTACAGTAATACCTTGGTTAATGAAGGAGATGCATTCCATGATGTCACTTTGTTGTCAAAAACTTCATTACCAGAGGTAGAAATAACATAAGAGGCATAGAGATGCATTCCAGGACTTCAGAGAAGGAGCAGGGTACAGTAGGAAAAATTCATTAAATACTCACAAAGATAAGTGATAAATACTCACAAAGATACCCAGCTGCCAGGACTATGGACCCAGGTTCGCAGCCCCCTGCCTCTCCTCCCCCCTGCTACAGGCTCAGACAGGGTGGATCCCTGCCACTGCACATGCTCCCAGGGGATAGGGGGGACTCACGCCCCCCAGATCTGTATGCGGGGCAGGTGCAGGCTGTGGTCTTGGGCTCCTGCCCTGCTTCCCTCCCCCGAGGCCTCCACAGCCCAGCGGACATGACCTGCTGTGGCAGGGAGCAGCCAGGCTGTGTGGGGATCTTCTCACTGCTGTGAGCTCCACACTGCCCTGGTGACATGTCTTCTGTGTGTGCCACTGCTTTGAGGGGCGCAACCCCACGCTGCTGCTCTCACTGCAGCCCCACGCACAGCAGGCACATTGCAAGAGCAGTGCTGGGCTGTGGAGACCCTGGGGGAGGGAAGCAGGGCAGGATCCTGAGCCTGCAGTCTGCATCTGCCCCAATACAGATCTGGGGGGGCGTGGGTCCCCGCTGCACCCGAGGAATGTGCGCAGCACTGGGGAGTAGACTCTCCCCCTCCCCCGTGGCCCTGTCCTGCTCCCTGCTGGGGCCCTGCAATCACACATTGCGGCCCTGGGCCCCAAGCCCTTTGCACTGCCCACCTGAGCAGCATCCCCAGCTCTGCCCAGTACCCTCCCTCCCTCCCCACAGGGCCCTCAATCCCCCTCTCCCCTCCACATACCTGCTAGAGCTGCTCTGCAGGCTGCCTGGGGCCATGTGCATGTACATGCATGTGCCCCTGTCTCACCACCTTCTCCTGCTCCCGCCCAGCTCCCTGCAGACTGAAACTCTGCCAGCCTACAGGGAGGTCATTGCAAAATTGCAATATCCATGCGTTTCTCTAGTAAAATGAGAAATACGTGTTTGCCTCAAAAATGTTTTTAATTTTTTTGCAAAAAAAGGCTGACTTTGTTATAAAGGAGCTTCGTTCCCAGAGGATTTATTAACCAAGGTATTACTGTACTAAAGCACGGTGCAGTAACTGCTTGTACTGTGCTGTGCACGCGGTGCATGATTAGTTTTAGTTGCTACTTTGCCATAGCAGCGTGCTAAAATGGAGGAGTGTGCTGCTACAGCACAGTAGCTGCTGGTGACATGTAAATACATTTGGTCGCTACAGTGACTTAGTACATCACTACGGTGATGTAGCAGGACGTGTAGACACACCCACAGTCATGCAGAAGTAAAATTCTCACCGGATCAGTTAAATGGCACTTCTTTTCTCCTCCTTTCCCCTGCCGTCCGGACACATCAGAGATTTTTCTCACATCAGCTGCCAGTTGCCAAGCCTAGAAGCCGCTTATAGGAAGGCCCCTTTCATTCCCCCATGAGATTGCTTAACTGCGGCTGTTACTGTCGACTGTAAGTGCTGAAGCCCTGGGAAAGGGGAGATAAGGGAGAAAGAATACTTAAATAATTTAGATGGCAAATATCAGTGTAAATCAGCTTTAATTCTTGGAGGTGTTTTGGTAATGAAAGCTGAGATGTCATTCCTCAAGATGACACAAGTTCCCGATTCCTTCTCTATTGCCACTCCATTGCTCTCTGGGTGGTTGGGTTTAGAAGAAACAGGTGAGCTGGTAGAAAGGCAGTTCCCCAGCAGAACAATTTTCCTTGTTATCCTCCAGGCTAATATGGCGTAAAGTCAAGACATCCTGCCTATCTAGTTATGGATACTAGAGTTCCAAAAGACAGACAATGTCTACTTAGGGAGCTGTTTCTTCAGCTGAGATAGTAATGATAGAGCTTTCAGTTGTGCATGGAAGGGTTCCAATCCTGTCACCCATCAAACTTCTCCCTTACAGTTTAATTGCTGTTTGTATGGCTCCTGGTTCACCAGTAAGGTATCAAGCCTTCTCTTCAGCATTTTACCAGACCTCTTGCTCTGTGATTGTAACCAACGGTAATGAGGTGGTAGCCATTGAGGTGGGGATGAGGGAAGCTGCCTTGTTTGCTTAGAGTGGAGATTTCCTCTCTGGTGTGGACATATTAAGCATTCCATAGTCAGGGCAAGGAGTATTTCACTAGTGTTTCTCAGCTGCCTTACTGATGAAAGGATGAAGAGCTGTAGTGGCTGCCTCTTCTTGTCTAAAGGCATATTGTAGAAAGGGCTGGCCCCAAAGAGCTGTCAATTTGTGTAAATGACAAACTTCACTAATCCAACCATGGCCCTCTGGAGTCTCCCAGAAAATACTGCTTCTGGGAGCACGCAAGAATGGTGGGATAGATCTCCACTGGGTGGGTCTACATGTACCCCTGACTTTGAGTCGGTACTGCACAGTCATTTAGTACTTGCTTTAGCAGTTGGAACTGCACAGGCTCAGTGGCACATGAGTTGTTTTCAACCCTGTTTGACAGTAGCTTGTTGCTACAGAGCAGTAGCAGCGGCATCATGGCTAGTGCCTGCCAATGCGATGTCACCATAGCATCTCGCGTACATGCGCCCACTGAATCTTCCAACTTGAAATCGTGCAGCAGAGAAACAAACCTGTATCAGTCTATAAAATATGAGGATAAACTAATATTGTTTAAACTGGATTGATGAAAGAAACTCAGCTGTAAGCAGTCCAGTTGACAGTGTAGTTTCAGGGTAGGAAATCTTCTCTAGATCTGTAGTTTCAGGGTAGAAGATCTTTGAGATCTTGAGAGTCTCTAAAATATAGGGATGAGGATATCAGTCTATAAAATATGAGGATGAACTAATATTGTTTAAACTGGATTGATCAAAGAACAACATTGCTCTTTTCCGATCCCTAAAACTACCCAGCATCAGTGTCTCTACTTACTTGATTTGCTCAAAGAAGTTGTTGAGTTTCTATGATGAAAAGTGCGACGTAAGATCCTAAATAGAAGATATGCAAAGTCTTTGCAAAACCCATATTCCATGCAGTAGCAGCAACCAAACCCTAAAAGGAAAGAAGGCAATACAAGGCCTATCAAACACTTGGCCAAATTCTCTCCTGATGGCACTTGAGAAGTTCTCATTGGCTGCATCTACAAGAGGTGCTGAATGTGTAGTCATTACTGTGCAGTCATTTATTACTTGTATACACCAATACTAAATGACTGCACAGTAACTGGAATTACTGCATAGTAGCATCATTGAACAGCTTTTGGGTGACAATGAGTGTGCAGTGGCTCATTACTATTGCACAGTAGTGTCACGTCACACTTCATGCTGCACGACGCTACTGTGCAGTAGTAATGAGCTACTGAGCAGTTAGCGTCTTGTGTAGACGTGGCCATTGAGTCATATGGGTGTTAGCCATTCCTTGCAGCATGTTGACACAGTAGGGGATAGGGTGGGGCCCCCCACCATGTGTGTAATGAAGAAGATATGTATATAATCCTTTTACAAATAACACGTTACTGAGCTGTGAAATTTACTGCCATAGGGAGTCACTTAAGCCAAGAACTTAGCCAGATTTTGCAGGAGATTGGATGTCTCTATGGACAAGAAGAATGTCCAACATTAAAACTAATAAAAAAAACCATGGAAAGAATATTAAGCTACATACTGCAGGACTAAATCAGGAAGAGACCAAATATGCAGGTCAGTGCAGATTATTTAACACTCTGTCTCAGTTATATTTGTGGAGTAGATGCAGGTCCTTTCTGCAGCAGAACTCCAAAGAGGAAGGAACCAAGGGCCTTTGTAAAGGCATGGAATTGAAGGTGCTTGGTTTTCCCACTGGGATTTCCCTGAACTTGCTGTGCAGTATTTGTTTCTGTTTTATTGCCCTTTAGATGCAAAGTCCCATCACTAAGCTTGGTGCTGCACAGGACACCAGATAAAAAGACAGTTTCTGCCCTAAAGAGGAGATAACTGGGGGTGGGAGGAAGACCTTCAGCCTTGCTACAAGGCTACCCTGCAAAGAGTGGGTGATGGTACTGGGTGAGAAAAGGATTTTATGGTTATTTAGGTTTAGCCCCTGCCTCTGGTATACTCCTAAAACCTTGAGAAGGAAACCCTGACATGGAAGATGGTGGGTTGGGGATGTTTCTTCTGCAGTTCCTGGCCCTCCAGGTTCCCACTCCACCCCTTTCATTGCTTTTGCATGAACAGAGAATGTATTAATTATAAAGTACTGGACTGACCCCTGATTTTAGAGAGTTAAAGGGGTTAAAGGCCCATCTCATTCCCCTTTCTATTATGCATGTGGTCTCTCATCCCTGCTCACAGAGACTCCACACTGCATCCTTTGCGACCTCTTTTTTAGAGTTCTTGCAAAATGATTTTTTTCTTTCTCAGGCCTATATCCATATCATCTGCTAGTACAGAGAGGAATGCTGGTTCACGAGGAGGCTGGGATGCCAGGAAAACCTAGTCTTTCTCAAAGGCCCTCAGAAGACATCAGAAGTAGCTTTAGCTTCCGTATTCTCTCCTGTGAACATCATTTCCTCCCTCCTTTCTCTTCTCTCATTGAGTGGCCTGGGAGTAGAGAAGTATAATCAGTTAGGCTTGTGCAAAGTGGCTAGTATTCACTTCAGATTCAGCTGATTTGGGGGACAGAGATTCAATTCGGTGATTTGAATCGTTATCCGGAATAGATTCGGCCAAATCTGATTTAGAGATTTGGCTGTAGCCGAATCGGCCAAATCTCCAAATTGGCCCCATCCCCCGCCCACTCTCAATGGCTGAGCCGCCCATGTCAGCTCCTGGCTATTTGGGAAAAAAAAGTCCCCACTCACCGGGTGCTGCCAGGTGGGGGGCAGTCCCTGCTGCCTCCCTCTGCCATGAACCCCCAGAAGCCCTGAGGCCACTGCAGCAGCTAGTGAATCTGGGAGGGTGGGGTTTTGGGGTTTTTTTTAAAGGGCTGGGAGCTGGGGGGTGAGGGGGGCTGGGGGACTTCTGGCAGAGCCCCCATGCAACAGGGGGCAGTGGGAATTTCCCCCTCCTCCCTGGCAGCACCCAGTGAGTGGACGCTTATTTTTAGAGCCGGGAGCTGGGGCTGGGCAGGGCAGCCATGGGGGCGCTGGGGGAGCAGTCAGGGGTGCTTGAGGGGGTTGGGGGAGCAGGCAGGGGATGGGTCCTGGCAGGGGTCCCCCCATGGTCCCTTCCCCCCTCCTCAAGCCTCCCTTCCCCTGCCCCAACTTACTAGCATGGAGTCTGGGTCCAGCTCCTTGCTGCAGTGGGCGGGGACTGCCCAAATTGGCAAAGCTCTCCAAATCTTTTCTGAATTAATTCAGAGAGCTTTGAGTCAATTTGGACCTTTCAATTGGTTCCCTGATTCAATTGAGATTCAGTGATTCAGCCACCAAATCAGGCCGAATCTCCTCCAAATCGAATCAGGACCTGAAGCTTCGCACAACCCTAATAATCAGCCCTTCTTTTCTATGTTATGTTCTTTCCTCAAACTGTATTTTCTCTACACATGTGGAAGAGAGCTTGGATTTCCTCCTCATGTGCCCAGAGATCCACAAGCTGTTCACAAATTTCTCCTATTGTAACAGTGCCCCACCTGGCCCCACTGCCTTGAATGATGTTGCAGTACAAACACTGGTGATGCCTAAAATATTCATTATCTTAAGTTTTGATTTCCCTCTGCTGTTCCAGTGAAAGAGGGGCTAGGGCTGTCTTGGCAGAGCACACATTTGGGAAGTTTGGGAGAACAAACTAAATAGACAACCCAGTTGGCTTCAGTGGAGTTACACCCAGTTATGTCTTTTCTCTGGCGTTCTGGGTAATGTTTTGCTCTGTAATAGCTGATGTCTTTGGTGTGCTTTGGCTGAGGGAAATGTAATAATGCTCAGCAGTTTGTCCATTCACTTAGAAATGCTGTCTTTAGGTTACCCTGGGAACACAGGTTTGATTCCTGTTCAAACCAACTTGTCTCCTACTCTTTTGCCAAGTAGGCATGGGTTTCAGACCACTGACAGCATGAGTGTCTCCTACCTCAGACTTTGAAGACCGAGGTGCTCTGTGCATATGTCAAAAATCCCATGAGCCTTTGTAGAGTATTAGCATCCTCTAGGGGACTGCCATGCAGCTAGCTTCCCTCCATCCCACTGTACCCACATTTCAGTGGGAATGGGCCTAGTTTGTAGTGTGGTTTGGGGTGGAAATTGGAATCCAGGCTAGCTGAAGCAACAACACCTTAGCTGTCTCCAACCACTGGCTTATGAAATTCTTGGAAGAATGGAGAAGAGGGTAAAAGCCACATATCTCAAAAGAGAAGGGAAGATCAAAATCTTACATAATCATCAGTGGCAGGGAAAGGAAAGGCACACAACCACTTTCTGGGATCCCAGTGGCAGCTTAAAACATCTGACAAAATTATCTGCTGCTTTCATCACCAAGAACCTCCAGATATCAATGGACTTGCACTGGAATAATATCCAGGTGGGATGGATGCCTGGGTCAGGGATTCAGCATTGGCACTGTGATTCCAGTGAAGCAGAGCACTTTTTATTTGTAGCCAGGGTTGAGAACAGCTGTATGATAGAACAGTGGTTGGCAGCCTATGGCCTCTAGGTCAAATCTGGCCCACAGAGCAGGTGCTATGACAGCATTCAGCAGTGACTGGCCTCAGTAGAGTTTAGCAGATGGGGCTTTGCCTGCACCATGCTGAGACTAGGAGGTAGAGAGAAGCAGCAGCCAGCTCCTAGCACTGGCCTGTGTCAGACCTGAGCTGAGCTATTCCATCCAGTCATCAGCATGGATGGAGAGTGATCCAGCCAGTGGCTCTCAGCCAGGTGCTACGGGTGCTACATGATTCATATGATAAATCTAGAGATTTCAGGCAGGAATCCATGGTTACACAAGTATTCTGCCCTGTTGTGGTCTTTCTGGTGCTTTGCCACAGAAAAATTTTGCTAGGATTTTTCTGTACTTAAAAATAAAATAAAAAAAGACAAGTGAAAGCTAAGAGCTGGCATTTTCCGGAGTGTGCTTTGAGTCTAAGGAGGGCCACCTTGAGTCCAACGAGCTTGAGAATCACTGGTGTATATAAGTATGTCTCCCTCTAATGGATAGTCTTGGCAACTACAACAGCTGGCTGTATACTCAATGCATGTGGGGAGAAAAAAAGCTTGCATCTTTATCTCAAATGGCCCAGATGCTTATGTTTTTAAAATCGAAGGTCGTGGGTTCACTCAACTTGAATTTCTGTATGTAGCAATCCCCTCTGGCAACTGCATGTTTATGGCCTTGGTTCATTACTCAGATGTTAAAGCATGCTTGTTTTCCAGTCTCCTGAGACACAAAGAGGCGGGGGGTGAAATAAGGAGAAAGAACTCATGATGCTCGGTATTCAAGAGTCGCCACTTAAGCATATTTCAATGGCCTTCTTTAAAAAGAAAATGGAGAGGTTGATTTTTTTTTTATTTCTATAGATAATGTATACATTCTTTCCCTTGCAGCCAGCAGGCAGCTTCCTTTCTCAATGTGAGGGAGGGGTGGAGATGAACCTTAGCAATAACAAGGGAAAGTTTGGCAAGTGGCTCAGAGTTCCTCCAGGCATTTTTTAAATCTATCTAAAGGAAGGGTTAGGTCCCATTTCCACCCCACCCCCATTGCTGTGTAGTGTCTGATGATGAATTTTTTTGCAGTGAAGCTGGAGTTGGCTTTTTCCACAGCTTCCTCCTCCACAGGGCCCGGTGAAAGCAGATGACAGCGCTGTCATGGCAGGGTCTGCATGCTTCAATGAGCACTGCTCGGGAAGCTGCAGTGTGATTTTTAACATGTGGCCCCAAAGCCTCGCCGCCTCTAATTTCTCACATGCAATCGACTGGCTGACTTTCGCTTCATCTCCTGCCCCACACCAGCCCATCATGAAGCCACTTGGCATGTGCCTGCAAGCAGTAGCAGGGGCTGGAAAAGAAGCTGGCAGGAGGCTGTGTTTGTCAAACACATACAAGCTTCAGAAATAATTGAGCTGGACTAAAAGGTCTCTAAGGGGCAGTGAGGGAGAGAGGACAGCAGGATTAATCTGTTCAAGAGGAAAGGGAATACTCTGGTTTATGACCCACAGGCTCCATGACCCATGTATTCCCTCCTCTCCTTCCCAGCCTGGTTTCTCCTTAACACATGAAGAGGCAGCATCGGTGTTTACTGGGTAGCCAGATTCCTCTCTCCTGCAGCACTGAAGCATTGCACTTGTACAGCCTGTCTGTTCACACTAGAAGTGGGATCTCACTGGTGTCTTGTGTGATGCTCTGGTGTCTTTTGGTGTGTCTTTATCCTGAATGGGAAGGGTTCCTTGACCCATGCTATTGCTCCACGTGTCCCATATCCTGGAAATGAGGCATTGTGGCTACCTTACAGCCAGCCCTGAGTGCATGCCAGCATGCTGAACTGAGTGGTTCCGGACATGTCCTCCAGGGTCCTGTAAGGCAGTTGCTTTGCCTCATTTCCAGGAGCTGCCAGGCACAAAACAGGATTGAGTGGGTGGAGCATTCTTCAGTGGTGCATCCCCAGGTGCAGCATGGAGGCCAGTCACTGCTCTCCTTCAGCCTGCATTTTCCTCTCCAGTCAACTGCTGAGCACAGCACAACCCTGCATTTATGAAAGGCACAAACAGCCTTGCAGCCATGTTATACAATGATCATGTTATACGTGACATCACTGCCTAAACAGTAACTGCTGGATATGTGAGCTAGTGACAACCACTGTGAGCAAAGAAACCAGTATGTTGGCAGGTTGCTGTGACTGGAGGTTTCAGCGGAGGAGGAGAGGGGCATGGAGTGAGGCTCGAAGGAGAAATGAGGGGAGTAGAATTTGATCATTGCTCATCCACAGTGTGAACAGGAGTGGCCTGAAAGGACAGGGACAAGCTACATGGGCTGGAGCTCCTCAGGCTTCTTATGCTGACAACATGTGTGCAGAGGCCAGTCTGCCTCCCACCACGAGGGTCTGGGGCAGACATTGCATAAACCAGTTTGACACAAATCACTTAAGTCTGATACTACATTCAACCAGGTTTATCTTAAACTGGTTTCAGCCATTTTGAAACTGGTTTATGTGCACTGAACATCTGTTCTGTTACAGGTTTAAACCAATTTCTGATCACTTAAACTGGTTTATGTGTAATGTCTGTCTCAGAAATGTCTGTCCACAGAAATGCTGATCCGGTGGATCTGGGCACCGTTTTCAAGCAGTCAGTGGGCATTACAGCCACTTACAGACAGGCTAAATTTAACCCCGAGTCCCGCAGTATGTTTCTTCCCTGCCCTCTTCCCTTAATAGAGTTTTTCTTTGTGGCTTTGGTTCTGACTTATGAAACATCCCTCCCCTCCTGTTTGGGGAGGCTGAGCACAAGCTACAAATTTGTTTCCTTGAAGGCTGGGTGGTCACAACTGATGTTATCCTTCCTTCTTCCTAGCCCTTTCTTTCTTGCCAGTGCCTGGAAAGCACAAAGGGGAAAACAGGTCTGTGCTGTTATTTCATTCACAGAGCTGAACAAATTGCCCTCTCATATACACTCCCAGTCAGTGCCTGCCTCAGACTGGCTGCAGCACAGGAGTAAACTGTTTGGCAGCAGCAGGAGTCTGAGCATTTGTGAGGGACTGAATGCAGGTTGCCTCTGAAGAGAGGAGAGAGAGAGAATGACCTGAACTAACCTTTGTCAGCCATGTCAGGCTGGGGTGACTCAAGTGATATACCACGAGTGTGATGTTTCTAGGGATCGGCACAGACCTGGGGGTGCCAGCCACCAATGTTTAATGCAGATAGTGGAGACCTAGGAAAGGCCAACCCATTGATCACAAGTGATTTCAATTATCCTGCTATTGACTGGGGTCATGGCAGAGTCATCAGGGAAGGTGGAAGGGTCCTGGGGGCAGGACAGGACCTTCTTCATCACACACTTTACTCGACAGCTCGCAGAATCAATGTCTTGTCCTGACTTTTGTCCTGGGGAAGCAAGCCAAACAGAGACAAATAATGGAAAAAATGAGGGCAGAGGGCAGGATAAGGGAACAATGATGCATCAGCTCAGGGAGGTTTCCCAGCATGTGTTACCTGTATCTTGGTGTGTGCATTATTGCATCTGCTTATGTGAAAGTTTGTTCATGTGTTCATATGCTCATGCACAAATTACAGATATAGCTACCCAGATCTGCACATGAACATCTACAGAAAAGTGTGTGCCTGTGTGTCTACGTATACCATATCCATGTCTGTTTGTACATGTTTAGGTCATTTATATAGGCCTCTGTGCGTGGGTGGGTGGGTACGTGCAGGCATCTCTTTACTTGCTGTATATGCATGCATTGTGTATTAACTTCTTGTCTTGTGTTTATGAATGTATACCGCACCACAAGTGTCTATATGTCTCCATGGGCCTATGTATGTATGTGTGTGTATGTGTGCACCATTCCCACATTGTTTTCTATGTAAGTTTGCCTTTGTTGTGCTTCCCTTACATCAAACCAATGGGAAGTGCAGGAGTAACTCTAAAAAATAAAAATAGCAAAGAAGAAAGCAAACATTCTGAATACAAGTGAACCTTGAATATGGGTCACAAGTTCAGGTTGATTCTTATTCTAGCTAAAGCACACCTGAACCATTTAATCTTGTGCTGTTTTGGCTGAGCAGTGAATATGAGCAGGGATTCTTAATGTCACCCAGAGTGCCAGGGGTTGGAGCAAATTTCAAGCTTTCCTCCAGCTTTAGAGAAATTCAATTTAGGATCCAGATTTTGGTGCATCCAGCGTCCAACTTATTTACCTGCATCTACTGCATTTATTTATGTATGCTGTGTCTGGGCATCTTACAAGCAAATAAATAATAGGTGGTCCATAGTTTCCTGGTTCTGTCTCCCCTTTGGTCCTGGGGGAATTTGTGTTATCTATCAGTTATGGGGCAGGGGCTGTTATTGCAGCCAGGGCTCAAAGATAGATGACTCTTGCTTTTGGTTCTGGAAAAGCTGAAGATTTGTGTATGTCCTGATCCCTCTAGGAGAGCTCCACAATCATGGGTCAGACACTGAGCAAGTCTTTGCCTCCAGCTTCTAGGAGATTTACTCTTGTAGGGCCAGCTACATCATTTTTGAGGAGCAGGGTTGTGGTGGAACGGTCTTGGCTACAGTGACATTCTCTCAGGTAACTCTGTCCCAGGCCACCCCCTCTCAAAATTAGCAGTACCCTAGATCTACAAATCCCTTAGCTGTGGTGAAATCCAACTACAGACCTGGACATCATGGCTCTCAAGCCATTTCCAGTCAGTGCTCAGCTGTCCCTAAGGACATGTCAGTGCTGGTCTCAAAACAATCACAGTGCCCAGAGATGGTGGGGAAGTCAGAGAGCAAGGAAGGATGCCTTTGACATGCACCGGTTTCTGCACTGGAAGCTGGCAGGCTGGGGAAGCAGGCTGCTAACTGAAAGATACAAAAGTAATTAGAGGAGCAAAATAATAGATTAGGGAGCAGCTCCTGTCAAGGGAAAGTATTAATTATCAGAGGTTTTCCTTCATGCATGCTGACTGGTCAAGGGAGTAAAGGATGGCAGCAAAAAGCTGTGGTTCAATTTAAGGAGTCTGCTAGGAAAGGCAGCTGGGGCCTTGAATTAACTGCTTGCTCTCCAAATGCTCCTTATGTGTGGGGGAGGTGTGACTGGGGGAACCTGACAAAGCCATATCGTGTCTAACCATCATTAATAATGATTCAGTCAGAAGACTAATTTTAAGAGATCATTAAGGTTACAGAGTTAAGCACTCAGAAGTCAAGTAAAGTGAGATTTCAGATTACAAGTATAACCTAAACTCTGTCCCTTTTTAGCATACTCATTACTCTCTAGTCTCTAATTAAATGGTCTCATTCTGTTTTTCAAATAAGACATCCTGTCATCACATCATTTTTTCAATACTGTTAGAAAATGTGTACTAGGTGATATTGTGGTCAAGTTTATGTGCATCTGATAAACAAACAGGCCATAGCTATAAAGTATCATAACCCCTGTATGATAAGCCCTACCCCGTTTTGCAGGTGAATATTTCCATGGAATCATGGAAAAACAGAACTAGAAGGGACCTTGGGAGGTCACATCTAGTATAACCCCTCCCCAAGGCAAGATCCTCACTGTCTAAACCATCTGCTCTTAAAAACTTCCAAGGGTGAGATCCCACTACCTCTATAAGTAATCTGCTCCAGTGCTGAACCAGCCCTCAGAGTTAGAAACATCTTCCTAATGTCTAACCCAGGAGTGGCAATTATTTGGGCTGGCAGGCCACTTAATGTGTTTTGGTAACCTGTTGAAGGCCACTCCTGTCTCTCTTTCCCTCCCTCTCCCCATCCCACTTTCCTGGGGCTGCAGCCAATGCGGATGCCCAAACCTGCCGATGGCTTTAGCACTGCCCCTCCTCCCCGTATGGCTATAGTCCATCTACCTGCAGCTTTAGCACACCCTGCGCCCTCCCTCCAAGTCCAGACCCAGGAGCTGCCGGCCACATCCACAACTGCCCAAATGCGGCCTGTAGCTTCCATGTCAGGGCTCCAAGTGCAGGGTGGTGGGAATGGGGATAGGGGATACTAAAGCTGAAGGGTGTAACCAGCAGAGAAGCCTGAACCTGCCTGTAGCTGTAGCACATCCCGCTTCCCCCTCGGAGCCGCAACCCAGAATCTGTCAGCTGCATTTGGGCAGCTGGGGACATGGCTCAGGGTGGGTGTCACTTGGCAGGCAGCTGCCCATGGACTGGATCCAGTCAGTTGGCAAGCCAGATCTGGCCTGTGAGTCATATTTTGCCCACCCTGCCATAGGACCACTTAATAGGGAGTATGCTGCTAATCAACATGGGCAGAGTTTGACCTTTAAGGTCCAGCCACAGCATTTGTTCTCCATTTGTATCAGTGAGGTGCACGGGCTGACTGTTCACATGGTATTTCCTCTGGAAAGGCCTTTTACAAGTTCCTTCAAACTCCCTGAGCATCACCATGTTATTTTATCATGGGAAAGGGGAAAAAATGAAGGGCTGGTCAGTTCTCTAGAGAAGACTTTGAGAGTCAAGAAAGCTATATTTTCTGAGCCAGGTCTCTACAGAGGTGTTTTCTTCATGGGCCCATGTGACTAGCTTATCAGTCCACTCAACATGAGATGCTTAGTGCTGCAGAAATACCAGCTCCCTCTCCATTTACCCTTTGAGTATGTGAAGTATGGAGTTGACAGTTATGACTGCTGTAAAAGTCTCCTTGTGAGCTTTTTACATAAAGCTGGGAGTCAGTTTATTTGTTTTGCATGAAGAAAACAGCATATCTTCTCCAAATTTAGAGCATCTAATTTAAACTTGTGTGCAAGCTTCTGTGCATCAGTGAAACAGCCTCAGCTGCTCTGATTTCAGTTCCTTAAATGCTGGTTCTCTGTTCTGACAGCTGATGGGGCAAGAATGAACACCATGATTAGAGCAGTAGACTCAGCAATGACAGAAATATCTCTGGAATTTGTACCAGTTCTTCCTAAATTTCTTATTTAAATTCCCCTACAGGAGGAAATGATGTAGAACGCAAAGGAATGCCCCCATGAGGCAGGTACAGACTGGTCAAGGAGGAAGGGAGGCCTGTGCAGAATTGTAGAGTATGATCTGTGAGGAGGAATTGATGCTGAATACCGAGAAAGGTATTCAGCATGAGGGAGGCAGGGCAGTGATAGGCCACTGGGGAGAGGAAATCCCTGTACAGATGGCCAAGGACTTGCCAGTGAGGAGGAATGGTGCAGAATGGCAGAGAACACCAGCTTCCACAGACCTGCATATATTCTGGTGCAAGCTGGAAAATTTCCTCACGCAGAGACTTTGGGGATCAGTGCAGAGTTTGTTTAAAAGAAATGAGCTTCAACTGAGAGGTTTAGCAACTTGCGCTAATGAGAGTCTGTCTGTCAAACTTAAGTGGCGTCAAGTGGCTCAGAACAAGGGCTCTTGGGCGTTAAATGGTTCCTACCAAATACCAAGCCCATTACCATGATTGGCTGTTATAGCCCTCTAAACGGCAAAAGTGATTAAATTGGTCGTTATGAAACACTGAAGATGCATAATTATGAAAAATAAGGCTTGAGTATGAGAAGATTTCCATCTCACTGGCAGCTTTGTATCTCAAGGAGGAATCAGTACAGAAATCTTTTAAAACCAGCCACAGGTGGTTTTAGTTAGGGGCTGAAAAAGCAAAGATAGCCAGAGACAGCAGATCTGAGCATTCTTTAACAAAAAGTAAATGTGTATGTAGGAACTTGGTGATACAAGCAGGGCAGACTAAATGACTCTTGTCATGCACTTCAGTGCTGACCAGCAGACCACTGCTACTTCGTTCCTGGGCTCCCCACACAGCTCTGCTAGTGCAACCTCACACCTGCCTTGCATCATCCTCTCCTAGAGTAATTTTTTCATTCAGAGTTTGAAACAGAGCTTAACATTAGGTGCAGAGCAGAATACACTGAAGACCAGATCTGAAGAAACTTCTGCGGTCCCGACTTGCTAAATCCCTTATACTCCATTTCCCTGTACCTTTATTTTGAGCCAGAAAGACTAGCCCTGTTCAAGCTTTCAACCAAAATACTTCCCTTTTACTTTTTTCCTTCTTTTTCATTTTTCCCTTCTTTTTTTTAGTGTGGCCCCAACCCTGAAAGTGTTTTATAACCTCCTTAGAAAGAAAAATAGCAGTTCCAAGCTGTGTGCAGCCTCAAGGGGGTCTCTGTTTCCTGGATTGCAGAGAGGTTCTCTCCACATGTGCACTATGTGAATCATTGGGCCACAGTCCTTGTTTTTCTTGATGGAACTGAAAGATCACTCGGGACCTACTGACATTTACATTCCCTACGTATTCCGTGTGTGTTTGGAACATAAAGCTCTAGCAGATATGTCCTCAAGTCCCCTTCTTCATCCTCTTTCCTTCCATGTCTGTCTATTCTCTTCATTCGTTATTTGACACCTGGCTTGATTTATATTGCACTCTTTTTAGAAACTCAATATGTTTGTAATTCAAGCGCTTTTTACAAAATGACTGGCCAGAAGTTGTTATGGAAAGATGTCATTTATCACATTATTTGGGCTTTGAATGAGTGTGTGTGTGTGTATGAGAGAGAGAGAGAGAGAGAGAGAGAGAGCATGCGCTAATCAAATTATCTGCTGTGAATAATAGTGCCTGTCCCTATTACTTGGTTTGGTGGTGCAGTCACAGTCTCTTCTTTGCTGCTTCTGTTCATTGCTCATTTCCATTCCTTATCTGTCTCCTTGCATCTAACTTGCACAGAAATTTTTAACTGGCCACTAGGGGCACTTTCCTGCATGCAGTTTTGGATTACATGAAGACATTGAGATTCACAGGCATTTCCCAGTTGCACCAGCAGTCATCCAAACAACAACAAGAACGAGTCCTGGAAGAGCAGCACAATGAGCTTGCCACAAAAAGTACTGATGGATAAAGTTTTACATACTCACAGTGTTTTGCTAACTGCAGGATATTCATTTGCAAGCAGCTTGTCTTCTCTTGTCTGTGTGCTTGCACACATGTATGTAGTATGTATACACAGGCACACTTATTGTTTCAAGCGTTCATTGCATGTACACTTTTGTGATGTTCTGTTTGATCAACTTTAACTTTGAGGTCCAAATCAAATACATGCTTAGCAGTAAATGAAAAGTAAATTATCAATGTGTTTTGGAGGGAAATTTAGGTTGGCTATTAGGAAGAACTTTCCAAGTATGAGGATGATTAGGGATTGGAACAGATTACTTGGAATTGTTTAAGAGTGGATTGGACAAATACTTGACTGCAGTGATTGAAATGGCTGATCCTGCCTTGAGCAGGAAGCTGGACTAGATGATCCCTTTCAGCCCTTTCAGCCCTATTCTTCTATGTTTGCACAAGGGCAACCTCACAAGGCATTTGAGAAAGTCAGACATTAAACAGGAATGAAGTGATCTCACTTCTTGGATACTCTCCTATTTCTTTCTTATTCACAAATATCATTGACCTCAGAACTCTTCCCTTCTTGAATTAGGATATTCTTCATAATATTTCAAGTCTAGTGTTGACTATTAGACACACAGTAATTTTGCTATCACAGTTAACTTTCTGCCAACAAGATGTGCAATGTTCCTGTGGCTGCATGCTGGCTTAGAGGCTTTTTGGGAAAGACATACCAGCCCACAATGTGTTTCCTGGGTAATAAATCCACACCTCCAGCTGCAGGCTTCTTAGGTTTATAAGCCTTTCCCTGCCATGAGATGGGCAAGGCACACCATATGTATTTTAGGAAGAGACACTTCCTCCTCAGAAGTCATGTTATTGTTCTCATTGTGCTTGATTCCTAGGCATTAGTCTCTTGAGAAATAAGGTTAAAGGAAGTTCTCAATTATAAAGATTTTTAAAAATTATTTCCATGCAGAACATGCAGAACTAACTGCCAAAATGCTTTAAAATGTGCTCAGAGTACAACTTCTGGTATGTGTGGACAAAATGTTTGGAGAATCTGATGAGTCAAAATGGAGATTGAGTTCATTGTTGAAGCATGGCAGTAACATTGATTTAAACCTTATTGACCCAAAACATACTGGCTGACACACTCCAGCCTCATTTTAATGTATCGCTCCTGACAAGGACTAGTACCTTTGACTGGTATTTGCTGTGGACTTGGGAGGGGGTCCTTGTTTGCTTATTGAAAGCAGGTCCCACATAGTTTATGATGACCACAAGCCTGATCTATGCTTGACAAACTCTGGCTCTGGATGACAGTCAAATTGTAGAGAACAAGGAAGCAGGAGGGAGCCCAATAGATTTGTCTGGTCTAATGTACCACCTGGATGGAATGACTGCATGGTAGCAGGTATGCTATGACCACTGCCTGTTCCCATAATTTTACCTATTTCACTACATACCTGCTCTTCACTCTTGAGCATTTCTTTTCTCCATCCATCATATTTCCTGTGGGGACTCCCTTTTCATAAAGTCTGTATTAAATCTGTCAACACATATGAGAAGGCTGTAATTAACACTCAAGTCCCAAACATTAGCTTGGGACTTAGTAGTATTACAAAAAGAGAAGGAGAGAGAGAGAGAGACCCATTAAGATCTTGTAGCTAACCTTAACTTGACCTTGATTTCATCACTCTCAGCACAACAATTCCTTTGACCATGAAACAATTCTGCCCTCCAACAAGGCTCACCTCCTCTTTGCAGGTGACTCTGAAACCAAGAAATGATCTAACAAGATAATTGCAGGCTATTGTAGCTTTTATGCCCAAGTGTACCTGTCTTTACATCATTGTGGCAAATTAGCACTTGACTTTTGATTATAAGATGTATACTATTATTAAAGATGTACACTATTAAAGTAGTGAAAGGTTGCAAATGAATATCCTGCAGTTAGGTTTGGTCAAGTTAGCAAAACACTGTGAGTATGTAAAACTGTACTGTTATTGTATACTATTAATGTATACTATTATTAAAGATGAGACTACATTCAGGGTGGCTTTCTGAAAACATACAAGGCTTCGAATATAAGCATATTGCCAAATTAGAAACCATTATATTGGCACATAGCTATAATATCAGTGTTACAAGCCTAAGGTCAAAGTTTGCCCAATCCTGAATTGTCCATTGGGCCAACATGTTTAAGATGCTTAATTTTCTATTGGCAATGGCCCATAAGGGTGCAAAGTGGCTAGCATCACAAACAACCACCTTTGACTCTCCAGCCCAAAGGACCAGGTACTAACACTACAGCTGGGTTGACTGGGGACAGATGAACCACGCCAAAAAATAATGTATCAAATTGGAGCTGAACATGGTTGTAGGAAATCCTGTAACCAGGCAATACAAAAAAACCCAAAGCAAATATATGAAGAGAAGGTTAAGGGGGGACCTTGTGGCCTGCTACAAACTGGTCAGGGGGGATCAGCAGGTATTGGGGGAGTCCCTGTTCCCCCGTG
>NW_017728943.1:16061470-16088331 GCF_001723895.1 Crocodylus porosus
ACCCCGGTGCTCTTTCCTGCCAAGGCAGGGGGTCGGACTAGATGATCTACCTAGGTCCCTTCCGACTCTAGCTACTATGAAACTATGAAACTATGTATTGCCTGATTCTTCATTTTTTTTTTCCTGGTCATTTCTAAAATAACCTTGTTGAAGTCTTCCTTAGCTTGGAATATGAAAGTGGATTTTGATGTATACTTGTCAAAGCTCCTTCCCCACAATAGGCCTGTTTTACATGCCAGGTGTGATAGGTGGTCAGCATAGGAAGTTATTAGGGACAGGAGCTCAGAGTCAAGATTGCTCAGGTGTCTTTAAACAAGCATTTTTCTGTTTTTCAGGGTTGGAGTGACCGTTATAAATTTGTCATTTCAATTGAAATATCCAGGTTTGCCCAAATGTTTGTGTGTGTTAGGGAGTAGTGGGAGGAGAGGGTGCTGAAAAAGTGGATAGAAACAACATTGTAATCTTTGGTGGTTTCTCCACTAAATATTTGAGAGGGATTTGCTGCTTGTTCAGGAACTCATTCCTTAAGAATAGGGAAAATTCACCCTCTTGGAGAGTCTTGTCCTAGATGGATTTTTAGGTTCCACTGGGAATACGGATGCATGGGACCCTGTGGAACCTTCCTGATTATGGGATCTTATGAGGTACAGGGGAAGGGACCATCAGGGATCAAAAGAAGTGTAGAGGTCAAGATGGGAAAAGAATCAGGGGCAAGAGAAAAAACCCTAAACAGAAATCCAACAAGTGTTTTGTGCAGAGTAGTAGAAGGAGACTCAGTAGGATGCCCATCAGAAACAGGAATCCCTATTTGGTGTCATGGAGCCCTTTTCCTAAATGAGTGTTTATCCTGGGCTCGAGGACTGTGCTCTTTCTCACTCTGTCACAGATGCACAGTGAGTCTGAGTCTCCTCTTGCTTACATACCAGTGCCATTGCTTTGGAGCTTGCAGAATTACTTCTGGCCTAACTAGTGTGGGCAAATCAAGTCCACAGACTGTGCCCTATGATCAATGGCACTACACCCTCACTAGACTCGGAGACCATAGCCCAACTATTTCCAAGTGTCAAAGTTCATTCCCTTCATACTGAAAAGCACAAGTCTCTCCTCTTGCTACAATGGAAACCTCCCTCACTGTATCTTGAGGCTGTCAAAGACGTGGCATGGGCACTGAGGCACACGGTTGACAGCCCAGAGGTCCCAAGTTCAGGGTCATAGCAGAAGCGTGCACAACACGGCCCTGTCAGAGTCCAGTGAATCTGCAAATTCTTTTAAATACCTTGTCACAAGGACACCAAAAAGGAAAAGGAAAGTTATGTTAAGAAAGAGGTCAGGTTAACCCCCAGTGTTGGATGCTCATTCCCACCTAGAAGCAGACGTTGGAAACCTGCAATTCTTCCTGTTGTTGTCAGGTGCAGGTGCCCCCTTGTTCTCCCATGAGCCATTCTGCCCCCTCCTACCATTGTGATTTCTCCTGCTGTAATGGATAAATGCTCTAATTGAAAGGAATTTTTGTCTGGCCTGAAGATGTCAGGAGGCTGAGGCAGACGTGTTTCTGTAAAATGAGGCTTGATCTACAGTGCAACAGGCAGTGTGTGGGTCGCTGAGAATCCTTCACACACTCTGGTGGCATCAGCTTTCACCAGGCGATTTTAATTAGGGTGTCATTAGAAGGGGTTTGGTATTGAAGACCCTGTCAGTCTTTGATCTGCTGCCAGTTCCCTTTCCACAGTCCAGGCCCATGAGGTTGCAGCAACCCCTTGGCAACCCTGCTTCCTATCCGTTTCCGCCATTGGTGCCAGCTCCATTTTTGCACCCATCATTCTGAAACACGGGTCCTGCTGACCTTGCTGTCTGCTATTCATACTTTTCTCAATCTGCTTAATAATAGCGGCCTCCGTGGGAAATGATGGGCTAAGACAGAGAAAGAAGATAATGATGGTCTGGCTGGAGGAGGCAGAGACAGGAGAATAAAGTGACAGGCAGCTGAACAGCAAGAGAGGAGTGTGATGATGGGGAGGGGGAGAAAAAATCCTGCAACAGCATAGAAACCCAAAGCAACAGCATCATTGAAACAAACGGAGAGAGACAAGACTGAGTCCCTGAAGGAAATAACAGGGAGAGGGCAGAGAGAAGGAAAAGACGAAAGAGAATTGGCCAGTAATTGGAGTGGCATCCAAACAGAGATGGAATTCATGGAGGGAGGAAAAAAAGAGAGAAAATATGATGGAAGAGAGAGATGGGAAAAGAGACACAGGATGAAAGATTGTCAGAGTGGAGCACAGAGGATAGAAGGCATGGATACAGCAGGAGAGAGAGAAATGGAGTTCACCAAGGAAACTAGAGAAAAGGTGAGAAGTCAAAGGGGAAACAAAACTGTTGTTTGTTAGCAATACTGATGTGCATGAAAATTTGCAGATCCTGAAAGTCATTGCTCCAAAGGGGTTAAATCTGAGAGAAATAGAAAACACAGGGGAAGAAATAGAGATCAATAACACAGAGGTAAAGAGTGAAAAGAAGGTGTAGTGAGGAAGAAAAGAGAGAGAAAAGATGAAATAGAGATAGCGAGGAACAAGTTTCAGAATCCAGGGAAGAGGCCATCACCTGCCATTAAGCTCTGCAGACAAGCATGAAGAATGGGGTTTTGAGACATTGAGTACCTGATGGCTCTTGGATCTCTGCTACTTCAACACCCCTGTCAGCAGCAATGTTGGGTATTTGAGTGTTTTTTCCCCCCTTTCCTTCTTATAACCAAAGCACCTGATTTAAAGAAAAATCTCAGTGCCCTGAGACACAGTCACATTGTCTGCAGTCCGAAGCCAATGGAGGTTGCTGTAGATATCATTTCATTGAGCAATGTCTCGGTTACAACAACAAAAGAAAACAAACATGCTCGTCCTTTGACCAGGCAGATCAGTCACTTCCCTGCCCTGGGTTTTCTGGCTAATTGCCTCCATTTTCCTCACTCTGGGCAGGAAGGATGTTTCTTTATACTGGTAAAGCAGATCAATGCTAACATCACACACCATGAGAGATTCTTCTGTCTGAGCCAACAGTCACCAGTGCCTTTAGAGCTCATCAATAACCAATTATGAGATCATTTGGATTTTCCAGCTCCCTATTTTTACCCTCTCAAAGAGAAAACTGAAGAAAATGGTTAAAGTTTTCTCTTTGTAACTCCTTCCCCCTCCTTCAGCCATAGCTGGTGAAAGTTAATTATTGGCCGTTCACTGGCTAAGGAAAGGATGGCCCAGCTATAGCTACTAACCTGGGATGCACCAAATTTGGCATTAAATTAGATTTTTTTCAAAAGGGTTCATCACATTCCTTACTTGCGCACATTCTTGTTAATTAGACACCCCTTTGCAAATGCTCCTCAACACTAGGAAACAGAAGGTGCACACAGAAGTGATAATTTTTGCTCAGTCTGGTCCCTGAAATTGCTCTACAGCTATGACCAAACACAAGTGCACAGCTGCAGAGCATTTTAAAAGGGTCTGATTGCACAACAATCTGAACCCTCATTACATGAAGGTTCAGATGCAGGCGCTCCAGAGTGGAGTGCCTTCGTTGACGTCCATCTTCATGTACTGGGAGCAGGACTTGGCTGATACAACCCAGCACTGCTTCTAGCACTGTTTTCAGAATGGGGGGTGTGGGAGGGAAGACAGCAGTGGAAGCTCATTTTGGAGGTTGCCCAGCCAGCATGGGAGGGTGGGGTGGGTGGATTGGATCTCCCCCCACACTACTGGGGAAACCCCAGAATGGACTCCCTCCCCTGCCTTCTCCCCCTCCCATCCTGAGACAGAACAGGAGGTGTGAGGGAAGGGGGGCAGAGCTCAAGGAAGAGTCTTCAGAGATGCACCCTCTTTCTTTGGACCTTGGATCTCAATCTCCCACCCTCCCAGCCTAACAGCTAACATCTCTTGGGTCAGGAGGATCGGTTTACCTGAGACCTGAGAGCTACACTTCTGTCTGCACCTTCAAAGCTGCAGTGCTTAGAATCTGTACTTGATATGCTGTGCCCATCTAAGGCCCTTCATTTGGACAACAAAAGCTAAAGGAAGCAAAGATTGGTCTGGTTGGTTAAGATTGGCCCAGCACTGGGGTGACCTGTGTTTTGTTTTTCGCTCTGCCATTAACTGATGGTGTAGCACAAAGCAAGTGATATCATTTTCTTCGTTTCACTTTTTCTACTTGTAAAATGGGATGATGACCCTGATTAATTTATCTTGGGGATTAAGAAACTTTGAGTTTATGCATATTTTTAAGGCACTTTCAGATCATTGGATACAAGTGGGTAGAAAAAAAATGATAAACAATGCATAGATAAATTAATCTCCTGAGAGTATCATATGGAATAAATAGGCTGGTATATATATAATTGTGTCTTGGATTACACAATAGTAGATTTATCACTGAGGACACTAAGATCCTTGGGACAGATAAAATGTAGATTAGTATAGATTAGTTTTTAAAAATTCTCACTGTAATGGCAAGAATTAGAGCTGGGAAAATAATTCATTGCAAGTAACTTATTCTAGAAATGTTGCTTCCTTTTCTGTGTATGAACCATGAACAAACTGTGATTTTCTCAGTTATTCCTTATTTGAAACCGTTAGTCAAGGTATGTCTTTTGTTAGTTTGTTGTGTGTTGCTAGCAAACAGGTCATTGTGAGATTTCAACTGTATGCATACATTACTTGATATTAGGTCTGGTCTCTGGCTGGATGAGCAAAGCTTTTGAGATTGGGCTTCAGGTGCTAATACCTGTATACAAATAAGGAATTTGCTTTGTGCAGATATCCTACCACATTAGCTGTTTCCATGGACTTGCCTGCCAGGCAATGCACTGCAACATGTATAAACAACAGCTTCAAAAGGAGCCAAACACAACATATCTTCTCAGTTTTTCCCCAAGCATTCAAGTGAATATTTACAGAACTTCGTTTTTGCAATGCTCATCCACATTCTTTCGTAATGATGCTTGCACCCCTCCGTCTTCACAGCTTCCCACCTCCCATGTACAGTGTTTTTAATAAGATCTTGTGGGTTTTTTTAAAAAAAGATGAGAAGCATGAATATTGGCTCCAGAATGGAGTGGTGTTTCTTGGAAGCGACACAGGCTGAGCTCACGGCTGGCTTTCTGATGCAGGGATTTGGTTTTCAATTAGATAATGCTCTTTGAAAATAGGACTGCTGGAGCACATGGGACAATATTGACTGAAGCACAAAACAATTCAGTGAGTGACCTTCATGCTCTTGAGCAAACAGCCAATCAGAATTCATGGCATGTAAACCCCAGCCAATCGGTATTCATTCCGTGTGAATAGTAACCAACCAACATCAGGGAATGGATGAAAGGCAGCATTCAGGTATGTAATATGATTATAAGATAATATATCAGAGTGTGATTCCATAAAGCCACAGGGTCAACAAGACTGGAAAATGTATTTTTCAGCTTCTAAGAAGATGGATTTTTGAAGATTAGTGCATCCTTGGCATAAAATAAATACATAAAATAGACGTGTCATGTAACATGGCTCCCACTCCTCCCCAGTAATTGCTGTAGGGCCCTGAGATTGTTTAGTTTCTCTGGACAGCTCAGTCTGTTTCTCTTTGCCTATGCAACCTATGCTTTTGTATGTAAATAAGAGTAAAATTCACACCTACTTATTTATCTGGGGTAGAGAACTGATGTACCTTAATCCCATTGTTGTCCTGCTAGTTATGGGTGTTAGCCTACTCTCCTACTGTTGAGACTAGCTGGGATACTCTTGGTGACTACTAGATTTGAACAGCTGTGGGCAAGATGATAGCTGTGTCTCAGCCACATTTGTTTTTTTCCATGGCTTTTACCACCATGGTATCTAAGCAGAGATCCCTGGCAGCTCTTTCTGTTGGCCTGCTAAAATTTGAGTTTGCTGGCCTCTGATGTGTTGTGTAAAACTCATTTTATTGCTTCAATGCTTGCTTTATCTTAGGCAAGATAACTATCACATTTTGTTATTTGCATTTGGTAGGTTGAGGAGTTGATGGGGTCATTTTGCTGCCATCCGCACAGAACTGGGTGAAGTTGTGGGTGGACGGGTGAGTGCTGGGAGGGAAGAAAAGGGTTATTTGCAAATACTTTCTCCATAAGGGTCATGGCATTAGCCAAACAACAACTCATAAATATTAACTTGTAAAGTAGAGGCTCTCGACCCACTTTTACTGGTGTCTCAGTCTCCTTATGTACCAAGAACTCTAGTTCTCTGATCCATATCTGAACAATAAGACTCAGTGCTTGCCTTCTGTTCAGCTTTATGTGATCTCATCCACAATGATGTTTTGAGCTGCACAAACCTCACTCCTGTGATTCCACGCAGCTGAATGGGGAGACAGAAGGCATTAGCTGATGGAGTCTATGGGGTTTTTTTTTGGCTTGTAAATTCTTATAGCTGCCCAAAAAGACTGGGAATCACTCTTTCAAGGCACCCAAAATAGCTGTTCTACCATCAGCAAGAACTGCTTCGAAGATAGCGACCTTTTTTTTTTGAGGCTCAAAGAGTAAGTAATAAAAACTAGCACATCTCAGAGAAAAAAAGAACAACCTCTGAATTTTTTCTCACTGGAAAAGGCCTGTTTCTGTGAACTGAAAGGGCTTTGGAGAGAAAGAGCAAAGTTATTTGCATTAAAGAGAAAGAGGAAGTGTTTACAGATTTTAAAGGTGTAAGACACCATCTTGATCATCTAGTGCAACGGTTCTCAACCTTTTTAGACTTGAAGCACCCTTCTATAGGCTCAAGATACCCTACAGAAAATGCTAGTTCTTGGTTTTCTCTCTTTTTTTTTTAAACTATAGAGAAATAATAGAGCAGTATTTTCTTCTGTTGCAAGGAACTCAGAAAGATACCAACAAGTCAGAATGTTTCATGGATTCCTATTTGAAATCCTGTGTTTACCTTATGAACTGTGTTTGCACTCCTAACATACTAACACTGTGTGGCACCCTTGAAAGGATAACGTGGTACCCCACGGTGCTGTGGCATCCTAGTGTGAGAATCGCTGATCTAGTGGGACACCATGTAGAGCACAGTCCACCATTGTTTCTATATCAAGCCCACTATATCTGTTTGAGTTGCAGCATATCTTTTGTATCTGCCCAGGGAATTTCATTTTGGTCTTTTTTGAGGGACTTCACTCAGTTTCCCCAAGACTGGAAATAATGCTCAGCCAATCTCAAGAGACTCCATTCAGTTCAGATAGGAGTCTCATGAGATGATTCCATGAGATGAAATACATAAAATAGATAGGTCAGATAGGTACCTCCATGAGATAATTCCAGAATCATACCCGTCTCCGTTTCCTCAAAAAAATTCACTTCCACTTCTTACTCAGTCGGCCCTATAGTATACAGAGAAACAAGGGGGCAAAACCTAGCTAGGATAAAAGCCACCAAAACTTTCTTTGAACCTCATAAAATATACAGCTCAGGTTCTGTGGGCAGGCTAGCATCTGTTCTCCATCCAAAATAAACCATAAGAGAACCCCTCTCTTTTTGGTTTTAGCTGGAAGACTTCTGATTTAGGATGCAGCCTGAGGGAGAGGACTAACACATTTTCTGCCTTTAGAACTAGGGAGAGAAACATTATTAAACAGCCTTAGCCTGCCTATACACATGCTCGAAAGGTATAGGGGGCATTTTAATTAGAGTGGTTCCTGGGCAGCTGCTCTAATTCAGATGGCTCACCGTCATGCACATTAAGCCCCTGCACATTTCAAAATGGCCCTGGGATGTTTTATCTAAAGCTCATTCAGTGAGGCTTAGATAAAGCACCCCACAGCCATTTAAAAATGTATGGGGTTTAATACATGTGGCTTCAAGGTGATGCTGGAGAATTCAAATTAGAACTCAGTTAATTGAGTCTGCTCCAATGCATTCTATTAGAATATGTCAGAGCACATCTATAGGCACCCATTGGTAGGAACCACTTTACCTAAGCCTAAACCTAAAGAGAGTTTCTGTTCTTAGTAGCTACTAAAGTGCTGGCAGCTTTATCTTCATGAGTTGAAGAGATGGATTCTTAGCAGTCACCGATGGGAGCAAAGCATGTTGTAGTCAGGATGCTCAGGAAATCTGCTTGAATTAAAGAAAATGAACGAGCAAAGGAAGGGAGAAGAAATGAAAGGGGTTCAGCAGGACTACTGGATATATAAATCAACATAACTGGAGGAAAATATTCTGAGATCTCGACTGCTGGTTTTTTATTTAGTACAGAACTCCATAGATGTATGCATGTTGCTTTGCAGATATATAAGAATAAAAGGTCCCAGCTCTGAAAAGCGTACCACCTAGTGAAGAGAGTTGTGGGTAAAGATAGCAAACTGCTGAGGTTAGATAGATACTGCCTGGCACAAAACAGTAAGAGGAGGCGATGTTCTAGGAGGAATTCATTCTAATTGCCCACTGGGCTGCAATTGGAGTTGTTTTGTTGCATTAACTACTTGGATTTATTGCCTTGATTAGGTTGATTCCTAGGCAATGTGGTCTGACAGTGCCAGCAGCCTAAAGCAGCTCTTTACAAATAATAAAATATAAATAGTACAAAATGTGCAACAGGGCAGGTTCTGCAGAGTCAGCCAGTACACAGTAAAGCATATCAAGTGCAAGAAGGTGGAGAGAATCGTCAAGAAGGGGGTGGTGAAGGGAGAGTTTGTGTAAGTGGAAGGACTTAAGGAGTGATGCAACATAAACTGAGTTCTCTACAGGAAGGCTCCTGCCTGGTATGCAGTCCCCAGATGTCAACTGATACCCTCATTGGGCACATCCAAATGAGCGCGCATGTGCCTCTTGCCCTATCTCAAGCCCCTTTGAGATGGTTCAAGAGCCACGTGCAGGAATGAAAAAATGTTCGAAAAATGTTTGTAAAACGAAAAATGATTATCCAGGGGTAAAAAAAAAAATGCTCCGGAGAACAGTGGAGCAAAACACGGTCCCAGACCATGCCTGGAGGAAATACAAGAGTCAGTCCTCCAGAAGAGATGCTCTGGTTTCTGCCAGTGTCTCTTTGGTGCTCCTGCTGCCCCTGGCACTGTCCAAGGTGAGTTAGGGAATCGGGGGGGGAGGGGAGGGGAAGTGTGTGTGAGGGGTGGCAGGGGGATGTTGGGGGGCTGTTGGGAGTGGAAGGCGTTGTCAGGGTTATGGGGAGTGATGGGGTATGTTGGGGGTGGGATTAACTGGAGTGGGGGGGATGTCCCTGGGACTGCGGGAGACAAGTGGCTGGAGCAGCTGCGGTTAAGGTGGTGGTGTGTGGAGGAACCCAGCCCAGACTGGTGCAGCTCGCTAGTCCAGCTTTGCACTGGAGCAGGTTGCATGGCTCCAGGAGGCGTGCACAGCAGTCCTGGAGCCGTGTGACCTGCTCCGGTGCAAAGCCAGACTAGTGAGCCGCACAGGGCTGAGCTGGATTTCGCCGTGCACCACCTCCCTGCAGGCACAGTGAGGCAGAGGCAGGATCCAGCGCAGTGCACAGGGACCACGTGCCAAGCCCAGCTGGGTCCTGCTGGCTCTGACGCTCCTCTGCCACCTGGCCGGGCCAGTCCCATGGTGGCAGGACCCGATGTGGCACGCCGGGACCACATGACGAGCCCAGCCGGGTCCTGCCAGCCCTGGGGCCGCTCATTCTGCCCGAGTGGTCTGAGGTCCTGTCATTGGAAGTAAGTGCCTATTAGGGTGCATCCTCATAAGCAT
Source organism: Crocodylus porosus (assembly GCF_001723895.1). Lineage (NCBI taxonomy): Eukaryota > Metazoa > Chordata > Crocodylia > Crocodylidae > Crocodylus > Crocodylus porosus. The sequence goes on from NW_017728943.1 coordinate 16,071,198, forward strand.
GCACATGCAGTTTGCAGTGCTGCAAACCCATGTGTGGCACTGCAAACTGCACACACTGCATGTGCACATTTGCCACACTACTAATTTCCAGCTCAGTAGTTTTTTTTTACAACAGGAGATCCCAGTGTCAAAAAAAACCAAAACACAAACAAAAATAATGCACCAAAATGCACCAAAAAAGGTGGCACATATGGCTGAAGTGTGCACCGCTCAAAACAGGAGCCTGGTCAGCTAGAGTGATGCTCTGACTGCCAGCCGGCCTCAGTGTACCTAGATCACCACTGTTGCAGCCCCAGGAGGCTCCTAGAACGCCAGGTAAGGCTGCTGGGGTCAGCCCAGGTGCTGACCCCAGCTTCCCCTACCCCATCTGGGGCAATCTGCTGCATGCCAGAGTGTGCATGCAGGGGCATGCCCAAGGACAAGTAGTAGCGGCATAAATATGTACCACTGCTAGTTGTCCCTGGGGAAATGCATGTTCCTGCTCATGGGGACATGCCTTTAGGGTTTATGATGAGTGTTTTGCACTTCCATCTCCCTTATCCTCTGAGAAACTCAAAATACTTCATGACAATGCATTGTCCAGCTGTTAGGCCATCAAAGTGAGAGTCAGGACACATGGGTTCCAGGCCAAACACCATCACTGACTCTGTGTGGTAAGCCACTTCTTTTATCCAACCCATCAATGAACATGGGAACCACACTGCATTTTGAGTCCCTCTGTTGAAGGATGCTGCTGCTTGTGGCTGAGCAGAGTGTTTGACTTCAATAAGAGCTGAATTAATCCAAGGCTACATTCTTTTAAAAGTCCCACCTGCAATATGTAGTCTGCAAAGGTCAGCTTGTTTGGCTAGGAACCAAGAGGAAGAATTAACCAGTAGTTAATGGAAAACCACAAATCTTATTTGTGTGTCACTTGTGCAGATAAGCACATAAGCACATGCTAAACTTTAAGCACATGAAGAGCCTTACCCAAATTAGTATACTTCAGTATATGTATCTCTGCTGTGTGAAATCAGGCCTAACTCCGAGCCATCTAGGGATGTGTCTCAGTTGCATGTATGCTATCCATTTTGCTTCTAAGGTTAAATGATGAAGAGTGAGGTCATTTAAGGAATATGATTCCTAGTTGGCACAGGCCTGCTACCAGTGCTGTTAATGCAAACTGCCTGTTCACTTAAAAGCACGAGTTCAGGGCATACACCCACCTTCTGTCATTGTTGTCATGGTTTGACAATGAAAACCATTAGTACATAAAACAGCTCTGTTGAGATATATAATCTTGAAATTTTTAAGGGTCAGAGATGAATATGGGCAACCACAGAGTGACCCTAGCAATTAATTTGTTGTGAAGACTCCAAGCTCAGGCTTAGGTTTGTCACTGCTTGGACAAGTAATCTTGAGAGCCTGGAATAGCAGTATGGGGAAAATCTTTGGAGGGGAGAGAGATCAGCACTTCTTAGAGGGATAGGTTTTGGCTGTAAATCACCTCTGTATACCACCTCTGTAACCTCAGGCTTCCTGCCTTGGAGCAAATGAATTCCAGATAACAAAAAAGTAGCAAACCCTCTACAAATCAAAATCTTGTGATTGTTCTCAGAAAAGAAGGGGAAAAATACTCTGAGATATATGCCTTGATTCAGAGGAAAACTCCTAGAACCAAACTTTTAAATGTATGTTCCTGAAGCAAGCCTATCATTGAAGTCTCTGCAACCTCCTGCCCAGGTATAGGGAATGGTGGTCAACATATATAGGAGAAACCCACCACTTTCTACACTGGATGAAATTCTGCATGCCAATTAGCAGATGAGGATTATGACAAGCTCCAAGAGCTCAGTTCTGCAATTGTAAGCCCCCAGACAGTTGAGAAATCTCCTGCTGAGCCCTATGCAGGGAGAAAATGGTGATTGAAAAGTTTTCTCAATGTCAGCTGAGTCACTGCATGAGAATGAGATAAGGGAGTATTAAATCAAAAGCTCGCCATGACACCACAAGCAGCTGGAAAGATAGGAAAGTGAGAGAAAAAGCATTCTCCTTCGGGGTCTTTGAAGCAGAGACTTCCCTTTTAATGGCTGCCTTACCTTCAGGATCTAACAATAGCTCGCTATGCTGCATGCAGGCTATAAACTTTGTCTGACAAGTGCCACCAACAACTTCAGAACATCAGTTCTTTCCTAGACAGGCCTCTAAAGACTGGAGATTCTGGGCAACTGAAAGAAAAATCTACTAAGATACAATAGTTATTAAGGAATTTGGTTAACATGTAGCTTGTCCTCCCTTATACTTGAATCTAGACAAATACTTTCTTGGAATAGATTGGTTGATGATTGGTAAGGAGAAGATGCTCATTTGAAAAGAGGTTATGGTCAATGTCAATAAGGATTCAATTACAAATTTTAAATCTCAAGTCTGAGAACAAATTATAGCTGCCTGCCACTAAAACTCAAAATGGGATCAAAGAACAGTAGCAATTATGCATCTTAAGCACCAGCCCCACATCTTCTCTTTGAAAGACATTTATTTTAAATTAAGGGAAATAGAGCAAGTTGAAATGAAAAAAAAAAATCAAAATGTTGACATTATTTCTGTAGTATTGAAACTAGAGCATTTTTGCATTGTTGAAATTTCACAAACTTTTCTTAAGAAATTTATTTCTGAAACTTCTATAGCCTGATTTTCTTGCTTTTGCTCTTTTTGTTTTGCCCCTAAGTGCAATAAAACCACAGCGATCAAGGGCTGTGTTTGGGTTTGTTGTTGTTGTTTCCTACTCTGCAGCTTTTCAAAATGTCTCCAGCACTGGCAGTTACAGAGTGGCTAATTTAGTATTTCCTTTACTTTGCCAGTCAGCTCAATGACTAGGACACTTGTCTGGAATTGGGGAGGTCTGGGGTTCTCGGTTCCCAAAAAGGGCTTCTGATTAAACAACACAGCACTCTCATTGCACGCATAACCTTTTCCAATGAAGCTGGATCCCTGGGCAGCCACAGTAGGGAGGTCTAGGGGAGATATTGTAGTGATTGCTGTTCAGTAAATGTAGGCATATGTCAATGAGAAGAACTAAAAAATGAACTTTATTGTGGAGCAGTAGACAAACGCTGCAGACTCTTGGTCTCTCTCAAAGTAATTAACAGCTATTAGCTAACGGAGGAACCAACTCCCAGTTCCCAACCCTTCTAAATCAGGGAGCATCTCTAAATTATAACTTTTATCACTATAGATTTATGGGGCTAGAAGGAAGGGAGCACAACAGAGGGTGTGTGGCTTATTGGCCTAGTGGCTGGCAGGGCATCCACTAAGTCCAGTAGTCACAGGTTTTGACCAACTCTGAGAGCTGCTCTAATTAAAGCGCTGTATTGTCACATGTATCAGCATCCCTGCACTTGAAAATGGCGTCCAGGGTGTTTGAACTAAAGCTTGTTCAATGACCTTTAGTTCAAGCAGCTTTGCTGTGATTTTGAAGCATGGAGACAGTGATACGCCAGACACAGGAGACAGCTGGAGCACGGCAATTGCCGTGCTGAAATTACAGAACATTGGAGTAGCCTCTGTACTCATGTACATTTTTGGTACAATAGCATTTTTGGTACTTTGATAACTGAAAATGTCATGTAGATGACTAGAGCTGGATGTTTAGATGACCATAAAGGGGACAGAATGTCACCCACGATATGTTAGCTTAAGTTACCTACCTGATTTTACCAATATAATGATTTAGAATTCAAAAAATTGAATCAAAAGAAGGGGGCAGACGCACAAATAGAGACACAACTTTGGTCACTCTAGAAGCTCATAAGCCAACAGCAAGCTAAGATCTACACACCACCCACTCATCTGGAGGAAGGGTACGACAAAGAGTATGGTACAAGTCAGGGCAACCTGCTAGGTAAGGGAGGTCACTGGAGAGGAAGCAGAGAGACCTGGATTCTAGTTCCAGACATGTGTAATGTTGGGCCTTGTCTATGTGTCGCTGTCATCAACCATAAAATGGCAGTAGGCACATTTAGTCACCTCTACAAAGCTCTTCAGATGGAGAGCGTTATCCAAGTGCTAGGCATTATTTATCTGGATCACAGCACTGCGTCCATTTGGCTGTGACTAGGGTAACCATATGGGACAATGTGAAATCTAGGACAATATCCCCTTCCCCACTCATGTCAGTAGGACAATGTAAATATTATTATCAGAAGCACCCCCCTCCCCCAAATAGGAAAGAAATTTGTGCAATATAAAAGAAGGGAAGTTGGGGCTGAGTTGCATGCTAATGAGGAAAGAGGGAGTTCTGTAAATTCAAACTATGACCATAAACTCCCCTCCTTAGGCTATATGTTTGACCTCTCAACATTAATATGCTTTCATTTCATGTGTATTTGATGAGGTGGAGGAGACAGAATAGTCTAGACATTAGGAGGCTTCAGCCATCAAAAATGAGGTTCTCTTCCTCGTATACAGGCTCTTTGGGTGGGCAAGTTGCTTGTCTTTCCATCGGTAAGTAAGGATAGCAAGACTTTCTTATCTTGGAGAGGTGTTGTGAGGAGAAATACATTCTTAATTGTGAAATGCTTAGAAACTGCTGGAATGGGACCATGGACATTTGTAAGATTGATAGACAGGGTATTGAGAGCATCAGTCCGTGCACATTGGAAGAAGTTTCACTTATGCTTTCAGTAGTGTTTGCAAATTCAACATTTCTCTGCTCTGGCAGTATAACTGGAAACTAACACAGAGACAGAAACAAGGGAAATTAATCATCCTTCCTATACTCATGGCTGATCACTTTATCCATGTGGGTATTATTAGATCTTAGGCCAAATTGATATTACTCATGCAAAGCTGCATCAAACCCAGTGCGAGTTATTGTGAGGAATTAGCCCCTTGTTGTAAGAACTAACCGTACAGAGGGAAGAACAATGTTTGGATACAACCTTGCATGGCTAAGGACCATGGCAATCTAGATAACAGGTAAGGTATATTAGTACCTTGCCTGAATGAAATAGAATTGTTGTAGCCACTGTGGTCTCTGGAAAATGCAAGAAGCAAGAATTGTTTAGTAATATCTCTTATTACATCAGCTATATCATTGAGTGAGCTGTTAGACCAGTTTTCAGGTATAAAAATAAGGAAGGGCACTTTGTGCCTGAAAGCTTGTCTAATATCTCTCACACCTGTATAATTGATCTAATAAAAGATATTTCCAAACAAATCCTGCTTCTTGGAAGTACTGATAGTCTTTAGTGACCTGTCAGTCAAAAATAAACTTCTCTGTTGATTAGAAAGTGGTGTAAAGCAGTGCTTCTCAAAGTGGTGGTCCATAGACCAGTGCCGGTCCACAGCAAGTTGCCAGGAAAGAAAGAAATATATTCGCTGGTCCGCAGTGAGTTGCCAGGAAAGAAATGTATTTTCAGAAGCATAACATTGATATGTCATAGCACCACAGTTTGTACTTTCCAACACTCCAGGTGACATCATGTTGTGCGAGGTGAGGAAAGAGAAAGAAACAGCCAGTTGCACATTTGTGTAGCGCTGTTAAACGCAGTTGCTGCCACTGGCTAAACCGGGCACTGGTCCCTGGCCCACTGGAAAAAAAATTGCCGATCCGCCACATCAGATAGTTTGAGAAGCACTGGTGTAAAGCATCTCATCACTGAACAGAGCAGACCTAAGGATGCTTGTTGTAAGTGTAAGCACAAATAAGAACTATTTTGTTTAAAACACTGTGTAACTTCACTTGCTTTTCACAGTACACTAAAGTACATGTTTACAAAGCTGCTGGCACATGAGTAATTGCATGGGGATGGGATAAGTTTGAAACTAACAGGGTGGAAGAAGCAGGGGAGCAGGTAGCCTTTCATTTTTGAATTAGTTATGAGGCTCACTCTCTAGGAGCTTTGGCAATAGAATTACAGTATCCTGACATTGGCATAAGTATGTACTGAATCAAACCAAGCTCCTAATAGCTTTGCCTAACTGCTGAATTCAGGGTATTTGAGTTATTCCTCACAGAATAAACAGTGAGTCGAGAAAATAAAAGATCCTGTGATTAATATACTGAAGAACAAAAGATTCATTTCCATTGCACTTACTCTCTTAGTGTTCAAGGAGAATTGCTTGTTCTTCCTCTCTCACGCAGTTTGTGACACACTTATATAGCTAATTTGAAAGGTTGGAGTTTGGAGAACAGTTCAATCAGAATCACAAATCAAAAAGCACTTTCAAGGTCATCCAAAGACAAATGCAATTACAAAGCAGGCTGTGAATTGTCTGTGTGAATAATGGTAATGAAAGACCGGAAGTATTGGACAAAGAGGAAACTTCAGTGTATGAAATGTGCATGCCTGGGCATAAGTTTCGTGGGTCTAATTCCCATTCTCAGAATAAAGTGTTTCCTTCTCAGTGCTGCATGCCATCTGTTGGCTTACAGGCTGTCATGCAGGGCCCATCTCACAAGTGATGTAGCAGTTCACATTACTGAGTATGGGTGTTAAGTAGTGTAATAGGGGCAGATTAAACATTTGTAGCAGTCTAAGTGCCTTTAAAGCACTTTAATATTGAAGGTACGAGTGGCACATGGTTGTAAAGCACTACAAAGTGACATGAAGAGTGTCAAAATTGGCCCCAGATGAAACAGAACCAACTTTGAAGTGCTTTAGGGTATGTTTGTACCCTCCAGCAGAGCACAGGAGAAAGCTGGTCAGTCTGCAAGTTTGTCACAGTGCTCTGCTTCCTGTCTCCCTACATGCCTGAGATAACTCCTCTGTGATTCATTCCCAGCTCCACTGCTCAGGGGTCACAGGCCCAGCTCTGCCCTGCAGGTGGTAGGAAGCCCCAAGAAGCCTGGAGGTTAAATGCATGGAAGGTCCCGCTGCTGTCCTCAGGAGCCTCCAGAGGAACTGTGGCTAAAAAGCATGTCGGGTTGCCTGCTCACTAACTTCCTAGCTGTGGAGTCCCGACGCAGCATTAACATCAGCTCACTGTGAAGGACTTCATCTTGGAGTAGTCTGTATGCCTGAAGCACTTCAGATTTGAGGCAGTTGAATTTGGGGCAGGATTTGAAGCACTGCACATATACCAGTGATACCAGTGTCCACACCCCTGCACACTAATGGCTTGCTTCAGCTCTTGGTTATTTTGATGCAACTCCCTCTTGAATCCACTGGGTTGGTTCCTGTCAAAGTCAACAGGACCTGGGTTTGGCATTAAGCCATGTAAATGAGAGCAGACTTCATCATGTGCACAAGGTTCTGTCCAAACATTTGCTGGTTTAATCCCAGTAGTAGGAGCCACACAAAGGGGCCACAGGAGATTTGCAACAGCATGGGCTCCCACAAGCAGTGAGGATGACCCAGTGCATGGAAGCAGCTAGTGAGGAAAGAGTCATCCACCATGGTGACAGAGGTACACTGAGTTGAGATACTTGTGGAAATTCAAGCTTCAGTGGGAACCGCAAAGATGTGCTAGTTTGAGACACTCACTGGGGATGGGGAGAATCCCTGGCACATCTTTCAGCACCAGCAAGAGAGAAAGGGGCCAAAAATGGGCAAAAGAATCAGTGTCTATGAAGAAAAACAGATCATGGATGTTACATGTCAGGGTACAAGGTCTAGTTTCTCCTGCTTCTTCCTGGTGGGGCCTCTCCATGTATGTGCAATCAGAAATCTGCCAGGTTTTCTATCTAAGCTGAAGACAAGATTTTTGGAGGGGATACTAGTCCCAAAGATCTGTAAAGCCAGGCTGTCCAGGGAAGAATGGGTTTCAGTCTCTTCCTGTTTGCAAATAAAGTAAAGCCATGTGAATGAATGTCAGCGTGTACGTGGTGCTTATTATACTACTGTTCCAGGGTAATGAATTAAACAAAGTTCTGGGTTGTTTGCTCTGTTTGTCTCCAGTATTTCAGAGATGTCACAGTTGAAAAGTATGCAGAAGACTGCCACTGCATTTGTGTGTGTCTGTACTGACAGCACTGTCCATAAACAAAGCTGATTCTGGTGGAATGGCAGTGGTTTAAGGAAACTGGTTAGTTCTTATTGAAATAGGTTCAGAGGAGGATAGATGGCTTTCATGACAGACAGGCTGAAAGAGGAGATCGTTTAATGGCTTTGAAGGTGGATGCAGACTTAAAGAAAAAGGTTCTGTCTCTTGCCGACTGTAGTAGTTCTAATTAGGTCTGTTCTGCCTGTCCTCTCCCTCATTTTCAGTGAGCACACCTGAGTCTAGACAGTTCCTGTTTGTTCAGACCTGTCACACAGGGTGAAATCCAGCTTTAGGGGGAGCTTATCTTATTACTCATGGACTCAACCTCTCTCTCTCTAGGGGAGGATGGTAAGATTTATTTATTTTTTGATTTCCATGGATTGTAATGAGTTCATCCATCTAGAAAGAAGTAGGTAGCCATATTAGTCTACTCTGCTTTAATCCATCCAGCCATATACTACATCACTTAGGTGCCGGGTGAGGTGATGATAGGAGTGCAAGAACTTATCCAGATAGGTCCCAGCTATAGCACTGAGTCACAAATTCTTCAAGAACCTGGAAACTATTGGGCTCACTTCTGGTATGACTATGATTGCATTGTACATGCCAAGACGCATCCTGATTTCAAATGTGACAGGAAGCACAGTGCCACAACACAAGGAAGTAGACTATCCTCAAGCTATTTCTTCTCAGCTGGACGTAAGAATTCTCTGCAGAGAATGTGTTTGTCTGAAGTTTTTAGCTCAGTTTTACAAACTCTGGCAGTTTGGATAATGACTTCACCTTTCAAGTTAAGAATGTGATCTAGTAACTAAATCACAAGACTGGGAAATAGAAGTAGATTCTAGGAAACAATAGATTCTTGTCCTTTTCTGTGACCTGGGCCAGTTACTTCCTCTCTCTTGGTATCAGTTGCATTGTCCATACAATGGAAGCACTCACTAGGGATTGGGAAAATGTTATAGTGTTGGAGAACACTTGTGAATATTTTGAACAGCTCTTTGCTTCCACCATGTTACTTTTTATTCACCAACTGCTGCATTTATGTGACTATCTCTTGCCTGAACTAATGTTGGAGAGGGACTGAGCTTCCTACAAGTACCCAGCTCAAGTGCAAACAAGGGTATTTGTGTGTAAACAAACATCCTCTATTCATTTTTCTCCCACTTAATCAGGCTCCCATCCTTGCATCAGTGAGAATAAGCATTTTCATTTGATGTGGGTTCACCAATCACCTGCTGCAGAAAGCTGAAGTGAAAAGTTTGCATGCATCCTCTCACCTGACATTTGTTAACAGTAATTGCTCATCAAAGAATTTTGAATGGCAAACATGTTCCTAAAGTCCACGGCTTGTTCACAGATAATTCATGAGTAGAATAAAGGGATACATTATTCATCTGAGTTATTTGCAATGAAAAATTAAATCAGCTAAGGCGTTGGTTGGTCAGGGACTATGAGGGTTAATTCATTAATGTTTAAGTGCTTTAAGATCATAGGATAAAAGTTGCTAGAGAAACACTAAGTATCTGAATGGAACCATCAGAAGTACAACTGTTGCTAATATGGCAGTGTTTTGGTGGTGATGTTGTGTGGTGGTCCAGGGAATAGGTGAGAAGGAAGATTTGTTCCATATTTGGTGAACTACAGGTTTCCCTTGCTTTATGCTGTACATGCATTCCTGGAAAACGGCACATAACTCGAACTTGCAAAAGGGAACCCACTCTACAATGTAACAAATAGGGATACGTTCCAAGACCTTGATTGTACTGACCTCCAGACCCATTTCTACCACATTTACAAGACAATTTTGGTACTCACCAACAGCGGACAGTACGCACAAGCACAGAGTGGTGGTGAATGTTACCATAGTGGGGATGGTAACTACAGAAACAAGTGTTGCAGACACCGAACGAGGAGTACCAATCCACACAGGAAACTATATTTTGGTGTGCATCACTCCCACAATGCACCGCACAAAGCAGCTGACTGCGGGTTTCCACCATGCCAATCGCATCAGAGTGAATTTCCTTTGCATATAAAAAAAAATTCGTATAAGAATGGTCATTGCATAAGAGCAAATTCACACATAGAGGACCTGCATAAAGCGAAGGAAAACGTGTATGTTTGCTTCAGTACAAATATAATCAAACAGAACTTGCTTCACTAATATGAAGAATTGACTAGGACCCTGTTGACTTAACATTGTGTAGCCTTTATCTATGCTGATACAGTTAAAGCAGTACAGCTCCACTTAATATAGACACAGCAGTGTTGATATAAAAGTGCATTAAACCAGCAGGAAAGAGAATAAACTATGCTGGTATAAACATATACCAGTATAACCGTGTTTGTGTCAGAGGTTGTACTGGCATAAATGTTTGGTGAGAAAAACTGCACCTGTCACTAAAATAGTTGTAGTGATGGAAACATTCTTTGACAAGGCCTAATCAACAAGTCTGCCTAGATCTCAAATAGCACCAGTTAAATGCAGGCTAAACTATACAAATGATACAGAAATCAGAACACACATCCACACAGGCTGCCACCAGCATAATCTGGCTGTTATTGTAGATGTAAGAGAGGCCCATTACATACCCAAGTCAGAAATCTATACACACTCCAAAGGTCCTTGCACAAATGGGTACTTGAACTCACAGCAAAACAGATTGGTGCATGTAAATGAGCATGTGAGCAGAGAGATAGTCCCCTGACAGGCACACGCATGCGTGCCAAGTGAAATGCACCAGCAAGGCAGTGTTGTTGTTAGTATAATTATTACTGTGGCTACAGGACCTTGAAAGCCCTACAGACATTGGAGATATGTTGGAAGTGTGTGAATGTGTCTGGGGGGGTGAAATCTATCATATTTCTCTTTGCTTTGTGGACTTCGGTGGCAGCAAAATTACTTTTAACCTTTTCTTATTCATCTGACTCATTTGAAAAGCAAAGCCATCTATTGAAAACTAGAGAACAAGGTGGCTGCCAGGGAGAAAAAGAAATAGCTTCTTTAGAATTAGGTATCTTACATGCTTTTTTCACGTGTGCCTCTGTATTTCCGTCTCCTTCTCTGCCTTCTTTCTGCTGTCTTCTCCACTCCCATTCTCTCACTGCTTTGTCTCCAGTATCCTTACCACCCTCTCCTATCCACGAAGCAATGTGACAAGGGAAATGCAGCAACCTGGAAGGAGTTAAGAGATCCTTTCCAGAGGATGTAAAGAATATGAAGAAAGATTTTGGAGTATGTAGGATGATAGCTGAGGCAGGGAGAGCTCAGCATTTTCCCACAATTTAACTCTAGCCATGCAGGGATTTGAGCCCAAGACATGGTAGGTGAGATGTTAGGGAAAGTACCTTCCTGGGCTGAATTTTCCAGACAGAGAGTTTGGTTTTGGGCAAGATACTGTGAAGCGCTTACTGTTCTTCTATCCAGATGGAGCTAGGCATAAAGTGGATACTGTGTAAGCTTTTAAAACACTGAGTAATCATGGAAGTCTGCAGTAAGGGAGCCTTTGCCTCGTAGCCATGATTCATGCTTTGGTTGTTTAGTTTTGTTTGTGACCATTGCTCTAAATGGTAAAGCACACACTGATAAAAATCACCTTACAAGACCTCGTATGTGAAACCTGCTTCCTTTCCCTGGCTGGAGAAATGGCCCAGTAGCCTAAAAGCATCTGCTCCCACAGATCTGTGAGGTGGCCAGCCCAGGGCCAAGCAAATAGCAGTCCTACTACTTGCCCTTCAGAGGAGGGGGGACACGGGGGAATGAGGGGTGAGCAAAGGCAAATTAAAACTTCTTCACCAGCAGAGAGGGTATACAGGAGAGCTACCAAATAGCCAACCTTCCTAGCATATTCCCATCAACTTTCTGGGTTATCTGTTCAATCTGGCTCTGGGCCCATTATACAGTATTGGGAAATTTATGTTAGATATGAGGAAAACCTTTCTCACTAGGAGGGTAGTAAAGCACTGGAACAGGTTACCTAGAGAAGCTGTGGAATCTCCATTCTTGGATATTTCTAAGATCTGGGTAGACAAAGCCTTGGCTGAGATGATCCTGCTTTGAGCAGGGGGTTGGACTAAATGACCTCCTGGGGTGTTTATACACATGCTCTGGAAGTGTGTGTGTGTGAGGGTTGGGGTGCTTTAATTAAAGCACCTGGAGCATCTTCTGTATCAGCGTCTCCATGCTGAAAAAAGCTTTAACTAAAGCTTGTTTAGTCTGCTCCAACGCTCTGTAATTACAGCGTGTCGAAGCAGCCTCTTTGCTTGTGTATAGGCACCCCTGAGGTCCCTTCCAACCCTAATTTTGTACGATTCTGTTGTCCTTTTTCCAGTCTTCCAGAGCCAAATCACAGAGACTTTCTCTGTGAGAAAGTTCCAAAGGCACTGAACGTCTAGCCATGCTGGAGCCCCTTGCAATCAAGCTTCAGACAAGGACATGGCTGAGAGATGGTCCTCCAGACCCTGATGTATCACCTGCCTCTGGCCTCAGACTAAGGTCACACTACCACACTGAGTCTTCTTAATTTCGGCTGGTTTTGAATAGTGTTGATTAGAGAGTGCTGCTGGCTGGCAGCTACATTTCAATGGCATTTTTCAGGCCTATTTGACAGATCACAGGGTCAATACTGTCATCTTTCCTCTTCAGTGCATGCACACATGTGTATGCACGTGCCTTCTCCACTGATGCAGATTCCTCTGCCGTAATAGAAAGAAACATCATCACAAAGATGTTCCAATGCCTGCAGAAAATAATCAGATTGAAGAAGAGCTGTTGTTTCAAGCAAAATGGGAAGCATGCTTTGCAGCTCTGGGCTGGGCTGTGCTGTCTTCTCCAGAGAACAAGTCTGGCCCTGCCCCTCTGCTTCCTAGCTGGAGCAGTGACGGCCAGCTGACAAGGGGAGAGAGGGGGACAGGACTGCCTCCCACCCCAGGAAGCCCCAGCTGGGATCTGGCATGAGGGAGGACACCTCTTCCTCCTCTCAAACTTACTGCTGGCTGCAACTGTGGGCTACAAATCCCAGAGGCACCTGGAAGCAGGAAGAAGTGATGAACAACCCTATAGAGTCCTGCTGCTATGAGTCTGGATTGCAAATCCCAGAGACCTCGGGAGCAGCAGGAAAAGGAAGTGAACATGTGGCTAGAGAGCTGTACTCTAGCGCCCCAGCTTCTGGCCTGAGCCACTGCAGGCATGTGACTGCATTTCGTGAATCAAAGGTAAATGTCTGTGCTCTTCTGCTTCAATTTAATTTATGCAGTTTAGGCTAACCTGCAAAGACTGAATTGATTCAGCCTTAGGCTTTTTGATGGTCTGTACCTAACCTTAAAGTCTAAATATAAGAACTACATTCTAGTGAGGTCTTCAGAAACAATGGCATCTCTTTGCATGTTGTTTCCACAGTAGATGGATGAAAGCAGGGGGAAATATATTTTTCCAGGAAGTGGGGACTGAGAGACAAAGTGAGGAAATCCACTTTGGGCAATTCCATTACTTACTAATTATTTGTCACTTAAACCTAATGGAAAAAGGTACCTTAGCTATATCTCTAGTATGCATCATTGATCCAAGTTACGAATCAGGCTGAAATCTACAGCCTATCAGCAGGCGGGTATATGTGGATGCAAGGTGTTAGCCCGGGCCTGTCCTGCTTCACTGCAAGCTCAGGAGACTGAGTCTAGTGAGGAGTTTATAGCTCATGCTTCAGACCTCTAAATTACAGGCCTCTCTGCTTTTGCTTGTTTTTAAGACATGGTCAGTCTGGATGGGTTGGTTTAAATCATTCCCCATCTGTTAGCCTTGAGGAAAGTGAAGGGTTTGTGTGAACTGTGGGGCTCAACATGGGGGGGAAGAGGCAGCCCTCTGTCCATTCACGAGAGTAGCAGACAGTTAGAATGGCCCCTCTTGCCTGGCACAGGATGATGCAGTCAGCTGGCAAACCTCAGGAAGGTGCTGGCAAAAGGAGCATCCCTTGGAAGGGACCTCATCACAGTTGTGTAAGAGGGAATGCCATCCCTCCCACCCACAATGGTTTAATCCAGCCTAGGATTTGTGTAGAAGGACACAAAGTCACACTGACTGAGAGTATCAGCCTGATAACCAGAAAACCAGGGAGAATCACAGAGTCTGTTATTCCCCTACTCCCAAAACAATTCTGTGGTATCCATTGCAAGCCCAAGCTTGGGAGCCTATTCAAATAGAGCTGTGACACTGGTTGGGATCAATGAAATATGTGCTTATGTGTACACAGGTGCACACTCATGTGCGCGTGCACGCACACACACACACACACATTCAACAAGCTAATGGCTTAGGAAAGCCTTAAAAGGAAGATCTTGTTGCTTAATCGTTTGCATTCAACTTCCACCTGGCTTGGCTCTCCCCTCCATCTCTTTCTAAATCAGCAGTTCCCTATCTATGAGACCAGCCAGTTTGCCTCGTTAAGCTGCAGTAAAGGAGGCCCAGGGATTGATAGCAGGCAGGTTTAATGTGGCACTCTCAGAGCACTCGAGTGCAGTGTGGAGGAGGCTGCTGGGGAGATATTCCCACAGGCTCCAGCAAAGCTGGCTGATTGAAGTTGCTCTGAATTGATGGCTAATGGGGGAGCTTTCTTTGATAGTGCTTTCATTCTGGGTGCAGCTGGATGAAGGGGAAAAAAAGAAGAAGAAAGAAATCTCAATACAAGGGAGAGGAGTTTTATTTTTATTTTATTTATTTATTTTTTGCCTTTTATTAACAGATGCTTCCAGGGCACTCTAGCAGCAGAATGCTATCTGTTGAAAATGTAATGGTTTAAATGATTTTAACTCTTCCCCTGCCAACAGCTTCTTGCCAAATGTCAACTGCATCCATATGCATAAGGATGAAGCAGGAAGATAAGCAGGGCTGTGGGATAAGACTGGGCAAGATGAACATTCCTGAATAAGAATAGAGGAACTGGGTGGGGGGTCGGACTCAACGATCTGTTGAGGTCCCTTCCACCCCTAGCATCTATGGATCTATGAATCTGGAGCTGTCTAAAAGGTGACCAGTACCATGGCTGCATGGGAGAAATTAAAGATGGATGTAGGCTTGGTATGGTATGTGAGGAGAAACGGGGCAACCTGACTGTTGATCAGAAGTAAAAGAGCAGTTAGTGATGGAAGAGGAGAGTTGGGAATCCCAAAGTGGCAACAACATGGGGAGGGCTGAAGGGTAGAGGGAGGGGCACTGGCACAGCTGTATAGGGAGCCCGAAGCTGGAATAGTAGGGGGTACAGGACAGAGGTGTGGCAGAACTTTTATAGACACTTTCAGAGTACCTGTATAGATTAAGTATGTCACAATCTGGTAGTGTCAGCTGCTCACTTCTGTGAGAGTCAGATTGCTCACCTTTAGTTAAAATTGTATCAAAACTAATTAACATAGATTGACTAATGGTGAGCTCATTGTACCCTCTTTGTGGAAACCCTATTCATTGGCTCCTTTTATAGCCCTTATCTTCCTATTGTATATAACCTTTTAATCAGATAATGGATTTCCTCCCATTACCACAAGTTCTATACCCCATAAAGTTTCTGTGAGCCATATGTCCCTACAATCTGTGTGTATCTGTGAGCTGATGCATTTGTGAGCCTGCACTTACCCATTCACATATGTGACTAGGTCTGTGTCTACGGGTTCCATTGCAGCTGCTGGCTTGAAGCATTTTGAGATCAGTGGGCCAGATGCCCACTGGCTATAAATTAATGTAGAGCCACTAGCTTCCATGGAGCTGTGTCATGTTATACCACTTAAGGGGCTAACCCATTATATCCAGTTCAGGCTGGTTTTGTGACAAGGCTATAAAGAAACTGAGCTTCTTGCAAGTAACACAGCAGTCTTTTCTCTTCAGCAGTGTAGGCTATCTCCAAATATAACTGGCCAAGGTAATTTGAGGAGGCATCATGTGACTACTCCCTTGGGATTTAGCTGGGATTCTGAAATTCACATCTCTCATCTCCTGTCCTACAACAAGGACCACAGGTGCTAAGGACCTTTATAAATGAGTGATCAGGAGAGTTTGCCATTATGCTAAAAATTATAGCAACCCCACCTCTTAACATCACACCAAGGGACACTAAGTCAGTAGCAACTCGATAGGAAGAAAATCACCAACTGGGAGTTCAGTGGAGTTTTCACCATTTTCCTATTTGTGTATGGACCATCTCTGAGTCTGCACGGTATGTGAGGTCAACTCACAAGACAAGTCAACATGCTGTGTCTTCTGGGTTAAGATCCTAGCGGAGAACTCTGACCAACCCTTCTTTTTATCTTTCTGAACAATTCAAAGTGGACAAGTTGGTGAATGAGCTAGTGGATCATCCATGACAGGCTTTATCTTCCTCTAAGTAGACCTCTTCTGTTGTAAAAATCCCCTTCCCTTTAACTGAAGTCTGATGCCCAATTCCAGCAGCAGTAAATATTATTCTTCCTTCTACTCCTTGCTCATAAAACACCATCTGGGGAAAGGAGGCCTTTTACACAGTCACTAGGGCTAAGGGCAGACATTATACACAAACTAATTTCAGTGATCAGAAACTGAACATAAGCTCACTACTTATAAACCAGTTTGAAAATGGCTAAAACCTGTTTGAAATAAACCTGGTTGAATGTAGTATCAGACTGATTTGGGTCACACCGGTTTATGCAATGTCTGTCCCAGACCCCTTGCAGGTTTAAGTTAAACCGTACTCCCCCAGCATCCCAACATGCTCTCTAGGCTGGGCTCTGCTCCACAGCAGAGCTGGAACCTCCCCTCTTCTCCCTGGCTGGAGCTCCTGCAGAGATTGCAGACTGCTCTCCTCCTCCTCACCACTCCCCGCTAAGCAGGAATTCCCCTCTGCCTTGCTGAGAGGTGTCAGTGTATTAGCTAGCAGACCACATGCTGGCTATGGCTCATTTGTGGCAGATGAGACAAAGGCAGAACCAGCAGGTAGCTGGTAATGTCCTTGTGTTGTTTTCTTAATGGGGTGATAAACACTGAGCTAGGGGTGATAAACACCCTAGCTAAAAAGGAAAGCCTACAAAGGATGGAGGATGGGATTCACCTCCAAGGAGGATTACTCCGTGCTGGTCCGGTCCTGCAGGGACCAAACCAGGAAAGCCAAGGCTGCAACTGAACTCCAACTAGCTTCAGGCATCAAGGACAACA
>NW_017728943.1:16088431-16098131 GCF_001723895.1 Crocodylus porosus
ACCCCAGCTGACTTCCTGCCCTTTGGGCAGGGGGCTGGACTCGATGATCTCCCGAGGTCCCTTCCAGCTCTAATGTCTATGAAATCTATGAAATCTATGAAACACTGTGTTATCAATTCTCTGCTGGGCTGGGTGGGGGATGGACCCCTCCCTAATCAGGGCATCTTGCCTGGGCCTGGTCAGACCACCCCCACAGCTCAGCACTGTAGAAGGGCAGGGAGGGATGCTCTAGTGCCCTGCAGCTTCTAGCCTGAGCCACTGCAGGCATGTGTCTGCATGTCTGGGATGTCTCTTTGGTTACAGACTGGTTTAGCCTAGCCAGGTTTCACTGACCTGCAAAGATTGACTCAATTGAGGCTCAGGCTTTTTGAATGTCTGTCCCTAGCCCAGGTCTCCAATTGGCTGGGGAGATATCTTTTGATTTAATACACATATACTGCTTGTCTCATCTGTCCACCACTCTATCATGGCAGAGATTTCCCATGGCCTAATAATTTGGACATTCTGTCCATAATACAAAGCTAAGTGACTGAAGTGGAGTGAGGGGAGAAAATTATTTTGAGCAGAGTTTGGAAGTAGGTGCATGCTGATAAAGCATACCCATACTTCTATAATGCTTGCATTATTTTCTGCAGTTAACGTGTACATAAAGAAAGCTTTCAGAATATGGCCCAGATCTAACCAAGGCAACGGTGGCTACTTGAGTCTGCAGGCACCTTAAGAGTTATTGTGAGAGGCCATGTGACTACCAGTGTGCTGCAACTACCCAGCTGGACATTGGCTCTCCTGGATTACTATAAATACCTCCTCCTTGTCTTGCTTGAAGAGGATTTAAGCTTTTCTCTGCCTACAATAGTTACATAGACACCAGTTATTCCTTTTCACCTAATTTTAATTGTCAGTTAGCTTAGGAATCAATTCACTGGCTTACTACAGATACACTGAAACCCTTAATAATATAGATATTTACAATACTATCCTTTATTCTGTGCCCCACTGATCCAAGGGAGATTCTAACAAGTGATATGGGATCCTAACAAGAGATACGTCCATGACCTCCTCCTCCTAAATTTGCCCTTTTGAATCATTCTCTGGATGTATTTTTAATGGGAAAGGATGTAGTCCGTTAATGCCTTGTCCCTTTAACTCCTGCAGCACCCCCTCCAAGCTGTACTAGGAATTTTGTGCTAGTGTCATGGGAAACCTAAATGTTTCTACCCAACTTCTGAGGGTTCATTATTGAATTTTTTTTTGTGGTGCTTTCATTTCAGAAATGATGCTTGATAAACTAAGTGGTCCCCAGGGGTCCCTTCCAGCCCATTTTTTATGATTCTATGCTAGAAATGATAACATGCAAACAAATGACAGCCTGGACATTCCCCTCAAGTTGAGCTATGTGGGTTTTGGGGAAATATTGCCAATGCATTACAAGGAAATTAGGATATCTGGTTAAGTCCATTTATCCTCTTTGTGTGCAAAATAAAATCTCCCTTTGTTTCTAAATAGTCCTGAGAAGAGCAGAACAAAGGAGTCTCAAAGTCCCCTCCCAGAGGAAACTGATGTTGTGGCAACTTCCCTAAATGTAGTGGGCTCCCAGTGCAACTCCATTGAAGTCATTGAGCCTCATTTGGCTCTTTATAGCCTTCAGTGAATTCACAGAGTAGGCAAATCTGTCTACATGGTCTGAATGATCAACAGGCCTCCCCACATGTCCGCAGTGTAAGGTTAGGTTTGTTAGAAAGACCTGGGGATCTTGTAAACAGCAGTATTAGCTGGAGTACATCCATTCCCTCTCTGCCCCCCGCCTTCCTCTGTCCCTGAAGTTGTGCTAAAGGATGTCTATTATCCCCTCTCAGAGTGTTCTGTCCTACCCACACCAAAGCACAGGGTTTTCTTTTCTTCCTGATCCCGATTCATCCAGAACCTGATTGTAACATGTTTTGACGCACTGTCTCAGTGGCAAGTCCTCAGACATTTTTATTTCTAAGTCACCTCAAGTACCAGAGGCTTCTTTCCCTTTCCCCACCCTCCTTATTCCGATTTTAGTGTGGCTGTCTTGAATTCTTAAACCTGTGATAGTTGCCACTGGCTGCAAAATCCTCCTTTTGTTTTGGGGCTTGTGCATCTGTATGTTTCCCATGGCGATATCAACGTATCATGCCTATCTTGAGGAGCTGGCAGGTCAATTTCATCCTGTCAATGTGATCTCGCACAGTTAAGTACACAAAAGCCCAGGGGGAGAGTACTTCTTCAGCAGCAGAAAGAAGCTGGAGGTTGGGGGGGAGGCATCTGCTGTGCCGTGACGCTGTCCAGTCAGCAGCAGAAGCCATGGATGGATGGACAAACATGGCAAACAACTGAGAACCATGAGCACAGGCCCACAGACAGACCAGCCAGCCAAGAGACTGGTTGATCTCAACAGTCTGTTTTACTTGGTGGCCGGGAACACTAATGAGTAAGCACCGAGCAAGGGTGATGAGGAAACCTGTCAGGAGGCTCAGGCAAGGCAGATGTTTAAATGCGGGTGAACAGCCATGAGTGATACAGGACTGACCTACCCCAGTTCAGTTTTTGCTTATTGAAAGGTAAGAGTGGGCAAATGGGCAGATACCACATGTCAGCTGCTCTGGTCTATGTCCCTATCCCCTTTGAATTCTTGTTCTTTGTTCATTTCTCCATGCCCTGCACTTCCTGCTTCATTGTTTCCCTGGCTTTTGGGGGTGCTGACTTTCTCTGATAGAGGACAGCATGGTTACATGAGACCAGGGGCTTCATGACAGTGACATAACTGGGGAAGGGTGACTCTGGCAACTGACCTGAGCCAAAGAAAGGCTGCTGCCAGCAGCCACACAATTGCCTTTGTGATCACCAGTGACACAGTACTAGCTGGAAGTCACTGCTGCCCCAGGTACGTGGTTGCCTTGCTACCATACTGCTGGTTCTTGGCTCTGTGGCTGTGCTCTCTAGCATGACATACTGACCCACTTCTACTGTACACACCTACCAAGCCTAGAATGAGGTAGCAAAGATGCCCAAAAGGGTTCCCCCAACTCCCCACTACCCTCAAGTGTACCAGAGATAAACAGCTCAAGAGCAGAGCTGGGGAGAGACCCCAAGATGGCTTCACCAGGGTTAGCAAATGCAGAAAGGGAGTGGTTGGATGGGGTGTGCTTGAAGGCAGCACCATGTAGGTGGTAGAGACTCACCCTATATGTGACTAGTGGTAAATGGCATTGCTCTCTGCCTCTCTCTCTCTTGTTCTCTTCCCTTGCCACCCCAGCCATTATGAGAATATCTTCATTAACAGCTGTAAAGCATCCTCACATTCCCAGCTGTGCATGGCACTACTGCAGAGGTGGTACATGTTCTCAGGCTGCTCTTTTAGCTTTGGCATTGCTGCAGCCTTCTCTGTTCAGCCGAGCCCTCAACACTTTTGTTTTTATGGCAGCTGCACATGGGCCAGAACAAACAATGCCAGTATGCAGCAAGGTCCATGGCCATGGGGCAGCTGTGGTGCCCCCTAGTAGCTGTGTGGCCCCTGCCTGGCTCACACTTGACTGCAGCCCTTTCCCTGGATCTCATCTGCCATGCCTTGATCTTAATGAAGGTCCTAAAAGGGAGGTTGCCTGTAGGCATTACATGAGCCTGAGTCTGTGTTGATCCTCACTGGGCTCTCCCAGAGTCCGCTTAGTAATAGTCCTGCACCCCAGACCATCAGGCCCTCTTTGTCTGCCTGTGCCCTTGCCAGGCACTGATCATCTTAGGGGCTCCTTGTGTGGCTCCTTAACCTCTCTTATACCATAGCCCAAGCCTCACTGGTGTTACTATCTGATGTTTGGCTCTTTTGGACACCAGGCCCCTGGCCCCCTCTGTCTGCTGGGCCCCTGTGGCCTTACACTCTGCCCACTCTGGGCTCGACAGCTGCTCAGGTCTTGAACCTGCTCTTGGCAGGGCTCATGGCTATTGTGTGCCTCAAAGGCATTAATGGGACTTCCGTAACTGCCCCTTATAGTCCCAACCCAACCCACTGGCCAAACTGCAACATAAACACTAAGCCCCTGGACTACAACATAAACATAAAGGGATAACAACCCTCTGTCTCTTTAAGAGTATAAGCCTTCACTCCCTAATTCAGCCTACCTCCCAGCCTGGGTTCCTTGTGAGCTCCCCAAGCCTCGCTGTTCCCGCAGGCAGCAAAGCAGTTCACTTAGCATCCACAGGTGGCTCTCCTGGGCAGGAGCTCCTTCTCCTGCAGCTGCCAGAGAGAGCCCCCTACCCAGCTCAGGCTCAGGGATAATATAGCTCCAACCTGAGCCTTCTTTCCCTCATGTGCCTCATCAGCTCCCTGCCCCACCTGCAAGCAGCCTCACAGGCTGCTAGCTCTTTTAAAGGAGCAGGCACACCCAGTGCACTGCTACATGGTACCACTGGACCATTCCTCCAGCTATTTTGCGCCTCTTGTTTCAGATGATTGTCACTGTCTTCTCTGTAGTGGGCAGAGGAAAGGATCCAGAGAGAACTGAGGATCATTTCAGCTCTAGGGCTGACAACATGGCAAATCTGTAGCAGCAGGATGGGATGGGGAAAATCCATATATGCTCTGCTGGGATAGTCCGTCTGTCAGCAGGCATGAATGTAAAATGCTCTATACAGTTCCTGCATTATGTCTTATCATAAAGCAGAGTCCAGACTAAGGCTTGGGGGAAAATGCATTTCATAGTCCATAAAGAAGCCATTTCTTGCACTGCTAAGTATGACCATGAACTCCTCTCAGTGAGTGCTAGGGTATTTGCTGTTATAGATATCCAAGTGCCTTGTATTAGTAATGGGACAGATTGATTAGCTGACTGATCTGCATCCCAACAGCTGGGATCTATATACTTTAGGTACTTGTGCCTTTTAAAAGCACTTCCTCCTGTAAACTGTAATAAGGATAGAACACCTCATAGGCCAGGCCCCTCATAGATATGCACTTAGTGCTCCAAAAAGGTGCAACACAACTTATATAAGGATAGGTATTCTCCCTGAGTGTTACAGGCTGGAAGATTTGATTGCAATGTTGTTGGATTTGCATTGGGCTCAGGATCCCTTAGGGAAGGTGGAAGGAGGAGAACAAATGATGCACAAAAACCTGCATGTAGAGGGCCAAACCCATGATGCAAACAGGGATGAACCTTATACAGCAGACAAGTTCAGTCAAAGAATGGTGAAATGTTACTTGTTCCAATCTAGACATTTAGTGGATGCATAAAATGAATGAAACTTACATTCTGTAGTACAGAGTGAGCAACAGATGAGGCTGCAGCATAAAAAAAAACCAATTATCAGGAGGAGGGTTTATCAGAAACAGCAGCTCCCTTCAGTTTATACTGTCCTATAATATAGGTCAACTTCTGCACTCCTTATGGAGCAAAACACAGGACATGCTGTCCAGATGTCAAAGGAAAAAGCAGTTTTGTGCTGTCTTTACAACACTGGGACCCTGGTCTGGTCCAAGGGCTGACTTGCCTTGGCCCCAATATCAGATAAAGCATTCTCTTCAGTTGCCAACAGTTCCCCTTGCCAACACCTCAAGCACAAAGTGTTGTAGCCACACTCAGTCCTGCTCTTTTCAGGACCCTGCCCTGAGGGCCAAAGGGACAGGATGCAGTGCAGAGCCATCACAGTGGTCCTACTCTTCTTGAGGAAAGAATCATGCAGCTTGTTGGTTTCCAGGAACTGGTTAAACTGGCTTTGCTGCTATAAAAGGGCCATAACATGGGCCCATGTAGAAACCACACTATTTGGCATGCCTACAATGCCAAATTGGTCCAGGTAACCCTGTTTTGCTACCTGTTACACATTTTCTAACCATGTGGCACCTATCATGTACTGTTCTGTACCATGTCCTGTAGGTGACCCTTTACGTCACTGCTTTAGTCTGGCTCAGAGATATAGGGCCCAACTCTGACTTTCACCAAGTGAATCTGAAGCAATACCCCTGGAGTCAGTGGGATAGAATATGATAGAGAGCACGATATGGTCCTTCTTGGAAGTAGAACTTGCTTGGGTAAAGTCTGAAAATTGAGTCTTCAGAAAGGCCCTGTTAGGGCCAGCCCAGTGTTTAGGACTGGATTCTGTCCTTAATGTATCATGAAAATGTTATTTTAATTTAATAGGCTTTCAAGATCTTGAATGGCACGGGCTTTTCCTGGCCCTCACTGGAGACATGTGATTTCCATTGAAGTCAACTGACAGTAAACTAGAATGATTCCAGCTTGGCAAATACCTTGCTGAAGAATGGCAAGCCTAGAACCAGGCTCTACTCTCACCACTGTAACTCCACTGGGCTGTATTCTAATCTCTCTGATGCTGCTGTGCATCTAGAATAACTCCTTTGGACACAGTGGCACTAATACAGAGCTAGACCAGCCTACCAGGCCAAACCAGTCTTTGTTTTTGGTGGAGTTACTCCTGATTGACAATTTTAAGTGAGAGCAGGAACAAGGCAATTATGTCAAAACCGGATACTCTCCAACGTTATGTTAGATCAGGATTGTTGACATACTAGCCTCATGATCTTGTGCACAGGTGGCCATATATTTACCCTGATGTTAGGACCAGCTCAAGGTAGAAAGAGAGGTATCACATTGTGCCTACCCGATTCAAAAGCTGCTGAAGCTAGTTCAACCTCTGCTGCAAGGTCATGCATGCCACACATACGCCTCTGTTGGCATGAATTCTCTGGGTTTTTCATTCATGGGGAATAGCATGGCCATGGGGAATACCATATATATGTCTTCTTCCATCCTGGCACACTGTGGATCCCCCATGGCATGCCTCTTCTGCTGGCGGTTCCTGTAGAAGAAGCTGTCACGCTTACTGAGCCGGCTTAACGTCTTGAGAATCCCTTACATCTCTCCTGCAGCATGTTTATGCTGCTACAGGGTGTGCAAAAAGGCCACAGAGCAACTAAGAATTTGGCCCCAAGTCTGAAAACAAGTGAAAGGTCAGTGGTTCTGCTCCCCACACCCTTAAAGGCAAATAAGGCATGCCCCAGTGTTAAAGGCCAGGGCGGGGGGAGTGTGCAGCTGTGATGCCTAGTGCCTTGGCCAGCACCAGGAATGCGATTAGGGCTCTCAAACTGAGCCCAAGAGTCTCCAGAGATTGGGGTAAAAAGCCAGGCTGGAACAGATTCATCCTTTCTAGCTTGTGTACACATAGACTGCACCCCAACTGACCAGTGAGGTTATACAATAGTTGGTTCCTGTTAGAAATCCATTCTCAGGCACCTCAAGTTTACGCCCCAGGTGCACAGTCCAAGTGGCTTTCTTGGGTATTACCTTTTCCTTTTCAAGTTTTCATCCACTTTCCCTGAATCAGTGTTGATAAAACCTATGTGATGTGCTAGGGTGAGCTATTCTGAGACTCAATAGGTGTGAAAGTTGTGAGAGAAGCTGCCGTGAATGGTGAAGATTGTGTTTTAGAGTATAGATCAAATCAGGATAGAAATTATGTTTGTGCCTGTGTCTGAGAGAAGGAGAGAGAGTAAGAGTCGCTTGTTTTAATGAAGTGGAGGGAGATAATAGAGGAACAGAAATGGCCTCTGTGTCTGTGTGTGTGTGTGTATGTGTGTCTGTGTGTGAGAGAGAGAGGGAGAGAAAGAGAGAGCAGGTTACATGCATCTTCCTGTACAAGAAAGGCTGGAACAAAATTTGCATATGTCATGTGTGTAGAGCTGAAGGTAGAACAGGAGTTCTGAATAAGTGGCAGTGAGGCTAGAGCAGGAATTTCTTGTTCTGCTGTGGATTTTTCCACGTAAGCCATTGTTCAGAAAGGTTATTAGCAGGCTGCAGTACAAACTGTCCTGAGCTGTATGCTCTGCCTTTGTCTGACTACAGGATTTTTACAAGCCCTTTCTTCTTTGATAGCTGACAGCATAATGGTCCTGGACAATGCCAAATCATCATCTGCTCACTCACTAGGGGAGCCAGGCTTTTACAGGAAAGAGAAGGAGATAAAAATGATGCACTCAAAGCTGGACAGAAATGGCTGAACAAGGGAATGAGAAAAGGGAGGAAAGAAGAAAGAAACTGTTGTTTGTTGGGCTGTTGTCTTCACCCCCCACCTTTTCACATATTTTCCATCTCTTGTTTGAGAACTACCCTGATCATTTCTCAAGTTTTTGTTTACAGAGCGTGTTGCTTGTATGTCAAGGCGTTTGGCAGCAAATAGAAGATAAATGCTTTAAAAATAGTGTTGTTGCCGCAGTCATGATGATCCAAAGATATGAGAGACCTCACAGTCCTTGTCCTCAAGGGAAACCTACACAATATCTTTAGAAAACAAGTCTTGAAATAAAAATTCATAACTTCGGCGGAAGCCAAAAACCATGGGCTTAGCAGAGTCATTTGGTCTTATAGCTCGTTATAACTTACCTCCACCTCACTCTGCGCTAACTCCTCTTTGCTGCCCTGGTGATAATTGCCCACATAGTCAAAGTCATTAACATAATTAAGTTAAAGGACTTGTTCTAACTTGTACTTAGATTGGGCTGTAACTGCTTCTTTCTGAGAACTAAATAACGGGTGCTTGAAGCCCAAAATTTGTCTCTGTCTCTCCCAGGTATACAAATTCATCCAATAACGGCTATTACCTAACCTCTCATATCCTGCTTCTCTTAAAACAAGCAAACAAAAAAACAAAAACTTTTATTCAAGGGCATATATTCCTCTCTCTCTTCTCAGACAGAACTTCTGCCATGGCCAAACAATCATACAAACTCCAGTTTGCTTTCATGGTTTCTTTGCTTGAGTAAAGACTATTTGAGCCAGGTCTTGGGTCAGTTCAATAGAATCACAGAAACTGGAGGCCTGTTTCAGCACTGGGAGGATGATTGAGATGCAACATTTGACAAAAAGTGGGTCCAGGTGGCAAGATTTGGGTCTGAATCTAAATCTTCCTTTACATTCACATCTATTAGGGTAGATGAAGAGTTGGTATTCTGCTTCAGGCCCTTGTATAAAGAGTGGAGCTGGACACCAGGAGCCTGTATAATGGCAAGATATGGCGACTAACTCCAGAAGGCTTCTGGCATGTCCTGTCAAGTTTCCCTTTGGGGACACAGCTACGAGGTACCTGACTCTGTGTGCACACACAAGGACTGGAGAAGCTATTCCAACCCTAAAGCTGAAACAGGTGTCATGAAGCATTTCTGCTTCCAACCTGTGTCCACAGGGAGAAATCCTCCCTGACTTGTTTGTCCTTATGAGTGTCCCCAGCACCTATTAGGTTACTTCTGACATGCTATCATTTAGCTTGATAACCCATGTGTATTCTTGTCATTCATAAGTAATGCAACCCATTGAAACTCCTGCAATTAAAACTTTTGTGCCATTGTGTTTTCATGATACCATGTCTAATACCTTGAAATAGCTTAGAAGTGTTTTATTGGTGCTCTTTCTGAATGCCTCTAAGTCTGCAACCAAAAGCCTTGACAGGACCTAGAGAATATGCTCCAACCTCCCCCCACCGCAATAGCCTTTCTAGCAGGGCTGTGCAAAGCTTCAGGTGTTGTTTCGATTCAGAGGAGAAGATTTGGTCCTATTCGGTGGCTGAATCCAAATCCAATCAGAGGACCAGTTAAAAGTTCTGAATTGATCCAAAGCTCTCCAGATCTTAGACCCCTGCCAGGCCCCATACCCCACCTACTCCCCAGCCC
>NW_017728943.1:16098431-16113368 GCF_001723895.1 Crocodylus porosus
ACCCCAGGGGCTTTTTCTCATTTTTTTTTTTCCTTAAAGGGCCAGAGCTGGGGTGGGTGGGGCAATCATGGGGTGCTGAGAGAGTGAGGGGGGGGTCATGAGTCCCCCATGCAGCGTGGGGCAGTGGGGGGTGGCGGGGATCGTGCCATGCCCAACAGCACCCCCTGAGTCGGGGCTTTTTTCCCCCCAAGTGCCAGGAGCTGAGGCAGCCATTGCCAGGCTGGGAGAGGGGCAGGGGATGGGCCTGGCTGATTCAGAGATTTGGCTCCTGCCAAATTTCCTAATTAGATTCAGCTGAATTGATTTGGGACAATGATTCAAATCACTGAATCGAATCACTGCCCCCAAATCAGCTGAATCTGAATCCAAAGCAAATACTGGCCTACTTTCTAGGGATAAAACTGCCGCAGCTTTGAGAGGTCTATTGCCTTGGAAGAAACTTAGATTAGCAATAAGTGGTGTGTCCCCCATTGGGAAGCAGACAAAACAATCTCTCTTTCCCAATTTTCCCATTTTTATCCCTGAAGGGTCTTGACATGTTAAAGTTGTGATGCTTTTAAACAGAAAAGCTCAAAAGAGCTGGTCTTGAGCCAGAGTAATTTGAAGGTAAGTTCCACCTTTGTGGATGACAGGAAAGAGGAGGAATTTCTGTAAGTTGTTTTGAGTTTTTTTTAACAGTGAGTGTTTGAAGTAGCCCAGGTACCTCTGACATCAGAATTTTTCTTGGCTATGGGCAGGTGGATAAGCAGGTCAAAATCAGATGTTGCATTTAGAATCTGCATATAAAACAGTGTATCACATTGTTCGGTTTTTTATAATGCAGGTAAATATGTGTGCACAGTTGACCCAGTAGTGTAACTGGGAGGGGGAAGCAGGGGAATGACTAGAACATAAGCTCTGATTTTGAGGCAGTGCAAGAATAGTGGCCACTTACCTGGCCACCTCACCGGCCAGGGAATGGAAACTATTTGTCACACCTCTGCTAGGGGTATAATTCAGAGTAACATCAGGAGAATTATATCAAATTTATGCTTGTACAAGATCAAAATCCCTCCCATGCTGTGTACCTAATTCAACACAACAGTTAGTTTCAAGCCTTTCCTTGATTAGAGGCAGCCTGCTCTGAGTTTGTGAAAATGTTCATATTCAGGGACTTATTCAGCCACATGGCTGAGAATGTGTTTTAACTATGTTATCTGTGACTTTCTTTGGGAGGAAGGCTAATGAATCCACATCTGGTAGAATCTGTCAGTCTTGGTGGACTTGCTCCCTCTTTTAGTCCCTGGTGCCTTCTCAGGGAGTTCAGTTTTAAAATGTCATTTGGAAGTGTTGGCTTCACTTCCTGCATAGGAGAGTAGAATCCATAGACTTGTTCAGTCTTTTGCTGTAACATTGGGTTGGTACCAAGTAGTTTTCTGGCAAATGAAACTGGAATGTCCATGTTATCAGAGTTTAGAAATCATTCCATGGCCTGGCCACATTTTTTACTGCTTCTGAGCAATGTTTCTCCAAGATCTCCATAGACAATCAATTTATATTTTTCATGATCTAATTTAGGGGCGCTAAAGATGTAGCCTGTGGGCTGGATTTGGCCCACGAAGTCACTTCATCCAGCCCCCAGAGTTGCCCCTGGTTCCTCCTTCAGGTGGTGTGAGATCAGCAGTATATAATGCACCCTCCCTGGCCATCTTCCAGGTGGTCCAGGAGTGCACCATGTATAGTGCACATCCTGGACCAGTGGGGTGGAAGGCTCTGCATGCAATGAGGATCCTTTACTGGCCAAGTAGGCGCTGCATGTACTGCAGTCCCGGACTAGCCAAGGTGGGTGCTGCTTGTGGTGCACATCTGGAAACCCGCAATACATGCAGCACCCTTTCCAGGCAGTCTGGGACTCTACCACATGTGGCATTCCCCACACCAGCCTGGGATGCACACCACCTGTAGTACAGTCCTGGACTGGTTGGGGGAGGAGGCAGAGGAGTTCCTCATGTAGCCCAGATTTGTCAGGGCAGGTGTTGCATGTGGCATGGATCCTGGAATGGCTGGCTCCAGCATAGGGGGAGCAAGGGGTCCATGGGCCTCACCTGGCACGGGCCACACATCTGGCCCACAGGGGCAGATGGGTTTGACACCCCTGATCTAGATGCAGTCCCAAGAAGGTGGTCCATATACCCCAGAGTAGCTCCAGCTAATCATTTTCTTTTGCATTTGTGAAAATCATTACTTCTAAATTTTACTTTCCTGAAGCTCTGTATTGCTGGACTTCTCTGTTTTTCAAGGTTTTCTTCCTTCTGTTGTTTACTAAACCAATTTCAAGACTAAATGTCTGTTTCTGTCACTTAAAGAATAATTTGTTAAGTGAATTGTCTATCTCTCTGTTCTTTTCTGTCCTATCTTCCTAGACCTGTGTGTGCCCTGTTTATCCATCCTTATCACTCAAAGCATCCTAGTCCATTCTCTCCAATCTATACTTTCCTAATCCACCCATCACCTTGGCATCTGGGTATCAAATCCAAGATTAAATTAGAGCTACTGTGTAATCAGATGAATCAAGATGTGTGTCACTATTTCCTTTCCCCATTGTCTTTATTTATAGTTCTCAAATATTAACTTAGCATCACGATGCCAGTATTCAATGGAACAGGTGTTGCTGCTTGTTGTATAATCAGAAAGCATGCAGAGAAAAGCTCCGCTGAGGCTCAGTACCAGATACCTGCCCTGTAACCCTGGAAACCTTTACTTTAGAGTATCCTGTTTTGACCTTGTCTAGACAATAGAATGGCTTGGAAATAAGACTGGCTTTTGCTTTCCTAAACTGTCCAAATATAAAGAACTTATTAAAATAAAGTTTAACAGTAGCTATGTAATTAACATTACACTTGGTATCATTGAGGTCCTGCGTTGACTGCCGACTTTGGCACGGACCCTAACATGCGATTTAAAAAAAAAATACCCAGCCTAGTAAATGAAAATTCAGCTCGGGAATGAGTTTTAGGGCTTCAGTGGTGTAATGGGCTATTGCTAGCAAGTCAGTTATCTCTGGAGACTTAAGTTCAAATCCAGTTTCATACAAAAGATGAAAGAGACTTCTTGGTCTGAACCTAATCTCTAGGGGTAATTCAGTCACTGGAGTCAGAATGTTCAAAGATGCTCCGTTCCCATGTAGGAACCTTGATAAGGAGCCAGATTTGCACTAACCAGTGCTATTGAACCCCTTTGAAAAGCTGGCCCTGTCACCATGCAAGCTGCTAGGTGACAGGCACTTCTAAGAATGTGGCACTGATCTAGCTTTCTAAGCAGGAGCTGAGAGGTTGCTTTTGAAACCTCTGGCCATAACATGTGGCTGTGGAATAACTGTCAGTCTCTAATCAAGAGTGGGAGAAATTGTTACGGGAAAGAGCAAAGGTACATTGGTAGATATCAGCGTTCAGGTGGAAGGATGTGGCAAGGTACATTCGAAGTCAGTGCTGAGGATTGGTTACACAACCAGTCTGTGCCCGACCAGGCTGCGGTCAGTTGTCTCCTGCTCCCCCCACCTACATGCACCCTCCTTGAAAAAGATTAAAATACTCTAAATATGTTGGAGAAACCAATTCTATACTGTGTTGCTCAGTGTGTCTTTCCAGATTTAGGGACACGTCCGTCCCATTGGTGGTTAAGGATACGTAGGGAATGTAATAGCAAAACCTCCTATATTTCAATGTATGTTCACATCCTACAGTAATAGGTTCTATAGAAATGTCTAAGGGAGATGGGAGAGAAAATAAAAGCCAGTGTCTGTGTCTAAAACGGAGAGAAACAGCTAGATAAGTGTCCAATCAACTAACAATAAAGTAGGATGCTGGAAATCATTTCCCAGGGGCTCTAGCTAGAGAACGGAGGAGATAGATAGATAACAACACAGCAGACTGTTCCTAACAAGCACCAGCAGCATCCCAAGCGCTAAACACTTCATCTGACCATGCGTTTCCCCACAGACTCTGGAAGCATCCACTGCAGCTCATCTGTGGCTCATTGCCAAATGTTTTTCTGGGGCTTCGCTTTGTCACACAGAAGGCAAAAGCCAGTTTCCCCACCTGCAACCCACCTCCATTCATCAACCACACGCCATGGAGTCATCTTCCTCAGGGATGGCCTCAGCCTGTCCCTGATTAGAGAGCTCTGCTTTTAGGTGGGACTAGGGGGGTTTTCTTTCCTCCCCACCTGGCTTTTTCCTCCTTTTCCCTTAGTTTTTTTTCCCCTCTAACAGCCAAATTGCCTTCCTGCAATCAAGTGCCTGGTGAAATTATTGCAAGCAGGAGGACTCTCACAGGGGAGCCACACCGATTAACATGTTGAACCAAAAGGAAACAGCAGGCCGAAGCACTCCATGCTTCGACATAAAAAATGGATGATTTAATATTTTATTCATCAAATTCTTTTCCCCATCCTCTTTTTATTTGTTTCCTTCCTTTTCCAAGATCATGCTCTTGCTCCTGTCACACTCCTTTCTTCTCTTCCTACTTACTCTGTCTTTTATTATGCAAGCCTGTTTTTAAAAGATTCTTGACCTCCCTTCATTGAACAGTTGAATAATTAGAAGGGAAGGCCCTCTACCTCCCAAGTCACACACATACACACACACACACTTTGTCCCGTCAGCTCCGTCTGCTTTCTGAGGTGTTAGCTGAGGAATTTCTGCCTAGAGCCAGCATTAAAAGAGTTAGGTAGGGTGAGGTGCCGGGGTATATGGGCAGGTATCAGCTACTCCTGTGTATTTGGTTTATTCTTTTAGTTTCTGTATCAGGCCTGATCCAGGGCAATATACCAGGATGTTTAGGTGCCATCACATAGATGCGGGACCTAGACAGTGTAGCCCGAGCAACTGCAGCAAAGGTATATAACCACTTTCACCATCAGGCCAGATGGAAACAAAATGATTGGCTGCCAAGACCCAGCTAAACCCACTGAGCATGGCCTGCTGGGCCAGACATAAGTATACAGGCCAGTCCTGTTGATGCTCAGCAAACCGGAGTTCTGCTGGGCCAAGTTCAGATGCAGGTGCCACAGAGGAGGGGCCCACTCTTGAGAACAGTTTGCCCCAGCCTTCTAGTCTAGCTGTCTCTGGTTGATCTGATTCACTGAATAAGCATGTGGGGAGAGAAGTACTAGATCTACCTGGGATCCAGGCAAGCAAAGAAGATGCAAGTCAAAGCTGATCCTTTGGGTTTCACCCAGAAAGGACAGGGAAAACAGTGCATGCTGGGAAGCAGCACATCTACCACCTTGCTCAGCCTCCCAGATCCCAATCTGGATTCCACACATTCTCTCTTATGCTTTTAGTGCCATCTTGTTTTCTATCTCTCTTTTGATCTACACCTTGGCTTGATGAGCAGACGTTGAGTCAAGTTAGTCTTCTCCTGTATTTCCATGCCTTGCAGTGAGGGCATGTGGTATAACTGAATACAGAATCTGGCCCTTCAGGTTTAGCTGCCATTTATGAGGGTCCACTCTAAAATGCCATGTTTTTCTGATTATAGGTCAACATTACCTATATGTCAGCCCCATGTTTTTAGGGTTAATGTTAGGAAGAACTACAGATAACAACATCCTTCACGAGCTATTGCTGTATAATTGGAGGAGACTTGAGACTCTGCCCACAAGAGACTTAAATAGCAAAGGAAAGGACCCAAAGGGTTAAAAACCCTAGAGATGCTTAAGTAAAAACTGCCAGCTCCCCCTCCCCCAGCCCGTCAAAAATGTTGTGGCAATTTTATTGCCTGCATAAAAATCGTTGCACATACACAAGTCATGATTGTTGGGGGTTTCATTATAAATCAAT
This sequence comes from Crocodylus porosus, assembly GCF_001723895.1. Taxonomy (NCBI): domain Eukaryota; kingdom Metazoa; phylum Chordata; order Crocodylia; family Crocodylidae; genus Crocodylus; species Crocodylus porosus. The sequence continues at coordinate 16,104,253 of NW_017728943.1, forward strand.
CCCCAATTAAAGTCAGGTGATATTTTTATGGTTCTTTTCATGGAAGGAAAAGAGTCAACTTATACTTGAAACAATATGGTATATGTGTGTGCTTCCCCCTCATGCCTCAGCTACTGCTTGCCTGTTAAGCCAGTTTTTATCTCAAAAGCAGATAGGTGACAGACAAACTATTCCCAACACACACAGCCCTATCCAGAGCCAGGGTCGGGCATGCATTCAGCACTCAAGAATTATTACTAACACCAAGCATCCCGAGCAGACACAGACACATATGGCTGTGATTTGTGCCTGTTCACATGAAAGGACAGCAGTCAGACAGATTCTCTTGTGTGACCTCCTCTAACCTATCCAGAAGGGGGAAGATGCCAGCTGCTCTGCCACCGGCACCTTGGCCTCCTTTTGAAGGCTAAAATGCTGGCCAGTTCCTGAGGATGCCAAGGAACCACACTAGGTGAAGAAGGTGTTATGTTGGCCTTTAGCACTTCTGCTTGGTGGAGAAAGTGTTTTCTCATCGTACCAATGCCTATGTGTGTGTAAATAGACAAGTCGCCATTTTTAATCTCTGTCCCAGGCATGCTGTGCCATGCCAAATCCCCCATCACAGGAGGCCATCTGTTAGTGTCACACATTCATGGATGCAGCAGCAGCCTCTTCAAGGCCATCATCTGCTTAGTGTAGCTCAGACCAAATAACAGAGCACCCTGGGTAGCAGATGTGACGAGGGAGGGTAGAAATTGTTTTTGTTCCATCCAGGAACTTATCAAAGCCAGTGGTGGAGATGGAGGTGAATCTTTGGGGAGCTAGCAGACACAGGTTTGATGGCGACACAAGAGCTCAGAGAGCTGAGGGCTGGGGGAAGAAGACTGTGTTCTGCACATTAGGCCTAAATGGAAGCACTCCTTCTTTACTGAACTGAGGCTGTTGAGCAGCAAGGTATCTGGTAGGGCCTCATGGAAGTTCAGGTATGTGAAGAAAGCAGAATTAAACAGCAGCAGGAGGAATATGACACTTCCAGATTAGCATCTCTGGTTGACAAAAAGCCTCTGCTCCCTGACCCTCTAACTGGAGGGTTGCCACACTGACTTCCTCTTGCTGAGGAATCCCAAAGCCCAAGCAGAAGTCTGAGGCAGATTGCCTTTACCTTTCCCAAATCAGTCACTCTCTCTACCTCCATGATATGGTATGAGCCAGGAGTACAGTTCTGCTTACTGCAGGGCTGACCAAAACCATTCTTGCATTGACTGTAATCTCAGTCTTGTCCAGCAGGAGGCGATGGAAGGAACAGTACATGAATTCAGGTTTGAGGAGAACTGGGGACAGTGCCAGTCCCAGCTTCACTTGACAAGTGACTTAAACTGTGTATGGACTAGCTGGGAGGAGCTCTCTGCTCTTCCAATGCCAGAATCGCCCAGCAGGAGGCTCTGTAAGGAACAGTGAGTGCATCATTGCTGACTGTGGGAAAATAGGAAGTACCTCCATTTCTGCCATATGCCTGCATAAGTTATGATAGGAGAACCATCTGTGGAACTGCTCACAGTTGCTGCTGCCTCAGCCTCTCCAAACTGAAAATCTAGAAGTGCTGATTACAGAGAAAATGACTAAGCCTCGAAACTTTTGCAGCACTGCACAGTTTGTGCAGAACAGCTCTCGTGTTCTGGGAGAGCATTATTTGACCGATAGAATCTGATTTGTGTCACTGGAGGAACATATAGTGTCAGAGTGGATAACATCATCCCTTTTTCTGCATCCAGATAAATCTAAGAGCATTTGATTGCACTTTGCTTATCCTCCTCTGACATCTCCTTCAGCATGTCATGGGATAAGCTCCCTAGTCTTGGAATTGCTTGGATGATGCAGCTTTTATCAAGGATGGATTCAAACATAACATCTGGTAATGAGCTAAATCTCTCCACTTAAAAATATGCCAACAAATAAAAGGGTTTAGAGGCTTACAAGAAACTGCTAGGAAAGACTACATTTGTGTTATCTTCTCAGCTTCACTGACTGCAGCAAGCCATGAATGTCTATGAGACCAGCAAGCCCACAGTGCTCAAGACTGACACCACAGAAAGTGAACCACAATTTTGGAGTGCAGCAGTTGCTACAAGTCCAGTACTTGCCACAGCTGAGCTCAGCTCGGCCTGGGCTTAGTCAACAATGAGGGTGACAGCATCTAGCTTGCAACAAAGTAAGAAGCACCACATAAATGTCTCATTAGAAGCCCATAAAAAGGAAGGGGAGGGTGACAGTGATGCACTACTCACCAAACAACACAGTACAGGGAAGTAATCTCTGCATCAGGTGGGATTCTGGCCACCAGCTCACAAATTGATCTATTCTCACAAACTATTCTGTTCTTCAGAAACATGCAGATATCTCCCTATTCCTATAATGGGAATATATTACCAGAGTGGATAATAGAATTTCTTCTACACTTTACTTGGGTAACTCAGAGTGGGTTGCAGCTGCACTTTGGTTATTCACTGGGAAAAACAGTTGTTCTGCCTGATGCATGCAGGCATATACCTTTGCCAGGGGTAGGCACTGTTTGGATCTGTAGGTATGAGCAACTCCAAGAACAGAGCCTATCACCTTGGGATTGTATTCTGACACTGGCCTTCTGTGGACTCCTACTTTCTGCCAGTGAGGGTGCTTGGGACAACTTTCCAGGAAACATTTCAAGTATACCTTAGAAAAGGTGCCGGCTCTGGTTCTTTTTTTCCCCCACATGAGGCCCCCCATCTCATTTGTTCTCCGTTCCCTGTGCACTCATGCTCACATCTCAGGCCCTCCAAGGGCTGCAGCAGTACCCTACTGTTTGCATCAAGTCCTCAGATCTCAGTGCCAGTTATAACTTCTGCATATCTACTCAAATGCCATCCACTGGTGTGGTGGAGAGATCAACACCTCTGTGCACATCTCATTGTCTGCCATGAAGCAGAGGTAGAATACATTCGTTCTGTCTTAGAATACATTCTACTTCTGCAGGAAGAAGATGGGGCATGCTCTTCTCTTCATCTGCTGCCCCACGAGGAAGGGGCATTGTTGCATTATGTGGACATAATAATTAAAACCTCTCTGATGATCACAATTAATTTCCTATTCTGGAAAATTGTTGAGACAGCACTTTTGGGGCATTAGCATATTTGCAAGGTTAATGTAGTGTACTTAATAAGATAAATAAAGCTTGTCATGATATTTTAGGCCATTTTTAAGGGGTGGGAATAAAAAAAGAAATGAATTAGCCTAATACCTAGGTTTTGCCTGGTCAACTTGAAGTTAACTGCTCAGATGCAAATGGGATTTCAAGGGCATCATGAGCTAGGGAAATGTATATGGGTATATGCAAAGGGTTAAATGAGAGTTAGATGGCACAGATGGCATGGGCGGAGTTGGTTGGGCTCTGAGTTATGAGAGCGACAGGTGTCATTCTTTCAGTGGAGATAGACAGTTGTGACAGGCTCAGACAATCTGCCTGGCATCTGATGCCACCTAGTGATCTGGCCCACCTGCCTTTGCTCCCCAACCTCTCTTTACCTCCTTTCTCTTACCTGCCAGGACTTGATCATCAGGACTTTTAACTGGGGGGGGGGTCTGCCTTCAGAGGCCAGGATAGCCTCTTCCTGGGTGCCTTTCCTCTGCATACAGTCCTTTGGAGCTCCACTGCCCTAGACTCTGCAAGGTAGCTTTCCCCTTTCAGACAGCCCCAGTTGTGCTTTAGGGGCTATAATCACAGTTGATATCTTCCCTTGTAGCCCTGCCTGTGCCTTGCAGGTGCCAGTCAGTATATAGAGAGGGCAGGGGCCTGGTTCTGATTCCATACTTGGCCCCTCAAGCCTCAAACCCTTGTTGGGGCTTCTGCCTTCCTGACTTCAGTCCCTTTCCTGTAGCTGGGCCCTCCAGCCCAGGTCCACTGTCCCAGACCTCAGTCTCACCCCTTCAGGATCTGGGCCCCTGATCCTAATCTCTTGTGGCAGCCCCGAGAGTCCCTGACCCTGGCTAGGCAATGCACACACTGCTCTGCCCCTGGGGTCCCTGATCCTAGCAAGGGAGCTTTATGTTGGGTGCATCTCAGGTGCCCCAGTGGACTCCATACACCCCTGTAGCCAAAATGTAGTCTACAAACTTAAGCATACCCAAAATATAAGCAAACTGCTTCCCACTAAAGTTCTCCACCCTGGGTCAGTGCCCCACTACAAACTATATTTCTGCCTTAGCTGTCTCAGTTTCACTCCAGGGGGTAGCTTGGTGTCCATAGGCCTGTTTTCTGCAGCCAGCTTCCTTGGGCGCTCCTCTCCCTGCAACACACAGGACCAGACTGCCTCTTCTGGCTTAGGCCCCGCACTTATATACCTCCAAGCCCACCCCTTCCTGTCATGTGGCTCCCCAACCACACACTGGAGTTTCCCCTTTACTTAAGGGCCAGCCTGCAGCCCCACATAGCCAGTTTAGCCTGTTGCACTCTCTTAAAGTAACAGGAGCTCTTGGTTCCCTGTTCTAATGGTAAAGATATTAAGGAGTGGGGTGGTATAGAAATATGCAGAAGGCAGTGGATGCAGGAGCAGTGATGAGCCTATGTTTGGGAAGGAGGACTACACAGGGCATTTTCTGAAGACTGCTGCAGATGGTACTGGTCATAACAAGGCCACAGAGTTAGACAGGAAGTGGCAGGGATTCAGTACTGGCACTGGGCATTTCTTTTCAATGTCCTAGTTCAACCCTTGACTTAATATTTTATTTTTCCACTAAATGTCTACAAGCAGGAAAGTATTTGAAAAATCCACATGTAAGACACTGTGGGCCATGGGATGCAATCATAAACCTGCTTCCTAGCTGCCAGCCCCAGGCAAGTCTCAGGTTATCATTAGCAGAGAGCCCTTGTGTTCCTAATGGTTTCTCTGCCTTGCCTTTTGCAGGATGATTGGTTTCTTAGGCCTTTTAATAATATACGCTAAAAGCAGCTGTATCCTTAGATAAATGAGGCTGCAGTGGGCAAAAGAGGAAGACATGAGACCTTCCCAGGCAGACAACCCAGGGCACCCTGCTGCCTAACCATCTAAGGCAGGGGTAGCCAGCTTGTTATTTCTGATCGTGATGGGGAGAGGGAGAGAGACCAGCAGACAAACAGCAGATATTTACTGTACAGTAGATTGGTAAATAGAGGCTCCATGCAGCTAAATACCACAAAAGAAGGACAGAGGAACAGAACATTAACAATGGATAGAGGAGAATAGATTGGCATAGAGGAACAGAGAGAAAGAGAGTGTATCACAGTCAGAAGACAGGAGTAAAGAAAGAAATGCAATAGAAAGACAAAGGGAAAGCATAGGGAAAAAGAAAGGCAAAATAGAGAGAGGGCAAGATGAACAGATAAATATACAGAAGAGAGATGAAGGAATAGATGGATACACAAAAAGATAGATTGGTAGAGGAAAGGGATGAAGGAATAATGGGTTGCTACTGTAGAAAAAATGGGCAGGGAGAGAAGGGTGATGGAGTAAGCAGCTACAGTTGTTAGATTGATTTTGTTGTTAGCTATCTTGCAGGTCAAACACAGCCCTCACACCCCATTGACTCCACATCTGTTCCTTCTTTCACCTGTCTGTCAGCCCCCTGCTGTGCCCTAGATTTGTCAGCCAAAGCCCCTCACAGTTGTGGTGCCAACAGGCTGTCAGTCCCCAGGTGGGTGTGGAGAAGCATCAGGTTATCCAGGTTTTCTGACTCTGTGCCCTGACATACCCATGAATCTTCACTAAAGGCAGCTTGCTTTAAAGAAATAACTATTCTGGACATTAATGTCTTACTTCCTGGAGCCTCCTTATTCAACACCCACCATGTTCTTCAGGCCAAGAGTCTCTCTCTATGACAGGACTATTGGCCAGAGGCCTGTTCCAGGAGATCTGCAGGGGGAAAAGGGAGGGCTAGTGTCTGGAAGCCAGGACAGTCAAAATATAACCTTGAATTTGGGGTAAGTCATCCTTTTTCTCTGCTCTTTAGCCCACATCTATACTACCATTGTGCCACTGTGGCCCATATCATGCCCAGCCACTGCAGCCCATATCATGCCCAGCCACTGCAGCTCCAAAGGGGCATCATCATTTTACTTGGGCTTTATATGCCAGACCCGGAAGGGAGGCAGTGAAAACACACTCAAGGTGACCCCTGCTCTCTCCCTCTCCTCATCATTATTATCAAGTACCCAAGAAAGAGATCTTGAGAGCCATGGGGGTGCCCTCAGAGTGACTTTACCTTTTTATTTCCATGTTTAGGGGCAGGAGTTGATGGCTGAAGTATCCTTGTCAGTGTCAGTCAGGAGTGCTGTGAAAATAGTACAGATGTGGCCTAACATACACAGTCTGTAAACTAGAGCTAATACTAAATTACCTTGCAAGGACATTGTGTGGGTGACTTGGTTAATGTTTGAGGATGGCCAGCAATGGCTGATCTGTCAAGGCTTTTCTCCTCACCATGGTCTCTGACTCCTGAGGGCACCAGCCAATTACCATCAGGCAGCAGTGTGGTCAGGAAGGCTTCGTGCTTTCACCCCTAATTCCTATAAAGGGCATTGCACAATTGACTGAGGCACACTGTGAGGCAGTTTCTCCATGTCAGCTGAAGCATCCACTCCTGGGCCAGGCTGGAGGCAGCATATACAACTGGATAGGCCCAGCATGGCAAAGCCTGTCTTTTGAGTTACCAGGTCCTCAATAGGCCTGTGTCTTGTCAGGTAAACTCCTCCCAGCTGAGATGCAATTGTCTCTCTCCAGCATGATGGGAGAGCATCTATTAACATGATCTGGAGCTGTTGATTGTACCCCTGTTGGTCTAAGGACATAACCAAGGTTCTTTGGGTAAATGTGATACCTTGTATTAAACCAACTAAATAGTTGGAAAATTGTTCTTTGCAAGCTTTTGGATATAAACACTCTTCTTCAGGCATACATAGCAAGAGTCAGCACCATGCCTGAAGAAGGGCATTTGTGCCTGAAAGCTTGCAAAGCTATTTAGTTGGTGTAACAAAAGATATCACATTCTTCCAAAGAACCTTGTTTGTCCATTAACATAAGATACTTAGACCACGACCATACAACAGCCCATTAGTGCCTGGTAGCATCCATTTAAATAATAAAACAAAATAGGCCTCCCGCTCCTTGCAAGCAGATTGTTCTCTCCCTGCCTGGAGCACCATGAATGGTGGCATTTACAAGGGCACAGGCTTTGTGCAGTAGCGTGGGTGATGGCCAAGACAGAAAATGTCATTCTGAGTCCCAGCCATGATGGAGCAGAGGACTGGTTTTGGATGTGCTAGCTGGCAAAGGTAGGAATAGCAGAAAGTGGCAGCAAGCTCTGTTTGAGGCAAAAGTGCTAAGAGCTATTCATCTTTCCAATGAGGGAAGAGTTCCCCCTTTCCAGTCCACTGTGTCTTGGAGACATTTCATTATCTCCTCTCTTGTCTTCCTACACTATCACTTCTTACTGCACCTCTGTGTGGCTCTCTGTCTCTCTCTTGCTCTTCCTTTCTCCTCTACTTTTCCTCTTTCTGCTTATGCCCTCCCTCCTACCCACCTGTCTGCCCTTCTCTCCCCCTTCACTCTAATTATTCTCTGTGAATGATGCTAGTTTGGCTGATATATTCCATTAGGGGAGTTGCATGCAGTAGCTAGAGCTGCCTCAGGCTGTGAGCCACTAAGTCAGGGCTTCCTCCACTCCCTTTTGGCTTAATGCCTGTTTGACTAGCATTACCCTGCTATAGTACTGTGCAGGAAGCTCCTGGGTCTTGCACCTATGTCCAGGCAGGCTGGAAAAACTAGGCAAAGAGCTTTTCCTGCCATCCCACACTAGTCACAATTGCAGTCTGTAATCCCATGACTTCCTCCTCAGTGCACCTCAAGAAATGATAGCTGTCTTAAAAGGAAGGGGAAGGAGATGAATACATGCTCCCCTGCCTCACATTGACCCTGTTCAACACTGATTCTGTTCAGACAAGCACCAGAGCATGAGTTTTGAGGTTGGCCTTTAGAAAAAGCACGCTTCAGTGCTGTACTGTTGGAGTGAGTAGGCCTTCTTTAGCACTGTCCGTCACAGTACCAGCCCTCCATTTGGCATGAGTATTTAAGATTGAGGGATGCACAAAGGGAATTTAGGATGGCACGTTATGAATTCTGTTAGGAAGTTATATCTCTATGAAGATAGGACTCTAAAAGTGCTTATTCTTTTCAGGAGGTTCCAAAATACTGGTCAACATTGACTTAAATCTTAAATCAGCCATGTTTTACACAGGCCTTTGTAAGCTTCCTCACACGTGCATCACGGTGCTCGTCTCCACATGTCCTTGAGTTCCTTTATTTTACTAATGCAAGCAAATGTTCTCTGCTAGCACTCCAGGGCCTGTGGAGCAATGGGAGAGTGCTGTTCTGTTCTGCTGAGTGCACCATCAATAGAACAGTCAGCTAGTTTTGAAGCCAGAGCCATAATGGCCAGGGATGATTCATGAGGCAGAAAGAACCAGCACTCTTTTCAGATCACAAAGTGGAATGGTTGTGGCTGGGATTTAGAGAGGGAAAAACTCTCAAGGTGAGTGCATCTGATGTGGAATTACCAAGGGAATATCTATGGGGAACCTTCCCCCATGACATTTCTGCTCAATCACTCTTCTAACTATAACCAGGGTCTTAAGTGGAGCTGGAAGAGAGTTCCTAATGCAAGGGGTGTTGGGACTCTGTGGACCTAGTGGATGAGGAAAGTCACATTCTTTCATGTTAAGTGTAATGTCTGTTGAACAGACTTTAATAGTCATGTGCCATCCTTCAGTAAATTAGTCAAGCTTTAGTCAGCAAGGTAGATGATGCTGAGAACAATCCAGTGTCAGAAAATTAGGGGCCCTGAGGACAGAAGTGATCTTAATACAGATAATCACAACAGTAAAGTTTCAGCCTCCTGTTGCCCAGGGGGAGCAAAGACAACACCTGCGAATTCTTCACCTTGGGAGTGGATAATTGCATAATGAATCAACTTACAGCCCATTCCATAGGCAGCAATGCGCTATCCATCTAAACTGCTAGCAGCATATTTCATACAACAGCTGGGTCATCTGAAACTAACGCTCATTAGGAGAA
>NW_017728943.1:16113468-16123487 GCF_001723895.1 Crocodylus porosus
AGAAAGTTTACTTAAACAACTATCTATGCATAGGGCAAGATATCAAGATAACCCAAGGCATGCAGGAATGCGGATTCCTTATCTCAGAACATTTGAATTAAGCAGTATCAGCACGTCTGGTCTTTGTCTGTTTTTCTAGTCAAGCCAATTACTTCTACAACAGAAAAGGGGCTCCAAACTTTCTCAAGCATGTCTCTCTTTTGTATATTTCTTCCAAAAGCTCAGTGTTTGGCATCCTCAAATGGAGGGCTTGGACTAGACAAAGTCAAGAAATTCTATGCCATGGGGTTGTTGCTTTCCACCCACTTGCCTGGCTGTTTTAACTGATGTTGTGGAATAGAAAGGCAGGTTCAACTTCCAATCATCCCAGTAAGCTATCATCTGCCTCTTATATTTTCTTTTCCAGAAATGAGAATAAATATCCTTTTGGTTTCTGGTTTGAAAGCACTAGTGTTTTCAAAATAGCCTAATGGGTTAAGGCATCCATATCCCAATGACTGTAGGTACAATTTAGGATGTCTAAGGGTGCTGTCACAGGTTATCTTTAAACCATTCTAAATCTGTGGAATGTTAGGCGGTGTTAAAGTTAGGACAGTTTCAGAGCAGCCCCAAGTTAAGGCTTAATGTTGTCTCTCACCTGCACAACTGTGACTTGCCACTAGATGGCCTGGCAAGCAGGTGGGTGGCCAGCAGCCAGGACTCGATCCTTTCTTTGGAAGAGGAGCCCTGGAGGTTAAGCATGGCAGGAGCATAGAGCCCAGGGAAGCATGCTTTCTGAGCTGCATGCTTGCACTGCCCAGCAGCTCCACTCCCAACGCAGAGCCGCCAGAGGTTAACTCTGGTGACAGCATGGACCCTGAGAAAGCACCCTCCTCCTCCCCTTCACCCCCAGTCTCCATGCCCTTACCATACTCATAGAATCATAGAAAAGTTATAGTTGGAAGGGACCTTAGGAAGTCATCTAGTCCAACCACCTGCTCAAAGCAGGACCAGCTCCAACTAGATCAGCCTAGCTAGGGCTTTGTCTAGCCAGGTCTTAAAAGCCTCCACAGATGGAGGGTCCACAACCTTTCTGGGTAACCTGTTCCAGTGTTTTACTATTCTCCTAGTGAGAAAATTCTTCCTATTATCTAACCTAAACCTCCCTTGCTGCAACTTGAGACCATTGCCCCTTGTCCTGTCATCTGCCACCACTGAGAATAGTTTAGCTCTGTCCTCTTTTGAACCCCACTTCAGGTAGTTGAAATCTCCCATTAAATCTTACCTCAGTTTTCTCATCTCTAGACTAAATAAGGCCAGTTCCATCAGCCTCTCCTCATCAGTCACGTGCCCCACCACCTTCACCATTTTTTGTTGCCCTCTGCTGGACCCTCTTCAATTTGTCCACATCCTTTTGGTAGTAGGGAGCCCAAAACTGAACACAGTACTCCAGATATGGCCTTACCAATGCTGAATAGAAGGGAATAATTATTTCCCTTGATCTGCTGGCAACACTCCTATCAATGCAGCCCAGTATGCTGTTAGCCATCTTGGCAACAAGGGCACACTGCTGGCTCATATTCGGCTTATTGTCCACTGTAACCCCCAGGTCCTTTTCTGCAGAGCTGCTGCTCAGCCAGGCAGCTCCCAGCCTGTACTGGTGCATGGGATTGTTCCCTCCTGAGTGCAGGACTTTGCACTTGTCCTTGTTGAACCTCATGAGATTCCTTTTAGCTTAATCCTCCAATTTGTCTAGGACACTCTGAATCCTAACCCTCCAACATATCTACTCCTCCTCCCAGCTTGGTGTCATCTGCAGACTTGCTGAGGGTGCACTGTGTACCATCTTCCAAGTCATGGATGAAGATACTGAACAAAACTGACCCCTGGGGCACTCCGCTTGATACCAGGTGCCAACATCAAGCCATTCATTATTGTCAAGAAGAGCCCAGTGCTCCAGCCAGTTTTCTAATCACCTTACAGTCCATTCATTCAGCCCATATTTCCGTAGCTTGCCTGCAAGAATGTTGTAGAAGATGGTATCAAAAGCCTTACTAAAGTCAAGGTATACCACATCCACTTGCGTCCCCACATCCACAGAGCCAGTCAGCTCATCATAGAAGTCAGTCAGGTTGGTCAGGCATGACTTGCCCCTGGTAAATCCATGCTGTCTTTTCCTAATCGCCTTTTTCTTCTCTGAGTGCTTAGAGATGGATTCCTTGAGGATCTGGTCCATGATTTTCCCTGGGACTGAGGTGAAGCTGACCAGTCTGTCTTTCTTCCCTTTTTTAAATATGGGTACTGTGTTTGCTATTTTCTAGTCATCTGGGACCTCTCCCAATCACCATAAGTTTTCAAAGATAATGGCCAGTGGCTCTGCAATCACTTTAGCCAACTCCCTTAGCACCCTTGGGTGCATCCCATCCAGCCCGTGGGACTTGTACACATCCAGGTTTTCTAAATAGTCCCTAACCTGTTCTTTCATTACTATTGGTTGCTCGCTTCCTCGCCATACTGTGCTGCCAGATGCAGCAGTCTTGGAGCTGAGCTTGCCAGTGAAGACTGAGGTAGAAAAGGCATTGAGCACTTCAGCCTTTTCTGCATCCTCTGTCACTACGTTGCCTCCCCCATTCGGTAAGGGACCCACACTTTCCCTGACCTTCCTCTTGCTACTGACATACTTGTAGAAACCTTTCTTGTTACCCTTCACATCCCCTGCTAGCTGCAACTCCAATTGCACTTTGGCCTTCCTGACTTCATTCCTGTATGCCCAAGAAAAACTCTTGTACTCGTCTCTAGTTGTTTGTCAAGTTTCCACTTAGAATCTTCCTTTTTGTGATTTAGTTTACTAGAGAGTTCCCTGCTAAACCAAGCTGGTCTTCTGCCATACCTGTTAGTCTTCCTGCACTTCCTGTTGGGATGGTTTGTTCCTGCACCCTCAGTAAGACTTCTTTAAAGTACAGGGTTTTTTTTTACTCAGCACTAAGCAGCCCTTCCCCTCCTCCCAGAACATAGGAGACTGAGGAGGGGTGCCATGGCCCCCAGCCACATTCTCCTGGCTAGGGGAGAGACACCCGGATGTTGGGCAAAGGCTTAGCTCTCTGAAGGGAGGGCCATGTGCTAGGGTCCTTGGAGCTGGCAGTGTGGCACCGGGTGGGCTGGTGTCATACTCACTGAGGATGGGTGGGGGTGTTGACTTGAGGCCAGTACCACTCCCTTGGCAGTAGAGCTTGGGAGGGTGGAAAGCTTGTCAGGGGTCAAGGGGCTAGGAGCTGCACATCCTGGAATGCTGGATGACTACAACTTTGAGGGAGGAAAGGGCTGCCTAATGCCAAGTGTTGCTGTCATGGAGACTTGCAAGTTCAAGATCTTTAACAAGTGCCAAATACCCTCTAGGCACTTAAAGTTATGCCATTTGAGGTGAGGGTTATCTTTAAGCTGCATTAGGTAGCTCATTCTAGCTTAATTTCTAAGTGTTCCATGGAGATAAAACAACCAGTTTGAGGGCCTCCAGTATCCAAGAAAGCACCATTCTCATGTGGACTAGTTGTCTTCCTGGACACTGATACCTTGGTGTTAACAGGCTGGACAGCAGAGCAGAGGCTGGTGAGTGAGGCAAAGGGGTGGTGGGGCAGGGAGCTGCCAGGTCACAGAGGGACCTAGCTGGGAGAGTGAGGGAAGCAGGGAGGGGAACTGCCAGGCTATAGGGGTACCTGGTGGGATACACACATATGCACATTTCCCCAGGACATGTACACCCAGTGCAACCCCGTACTGACACCCCTGCTCCCAGACAGTGTTGGGGGGGGTGTTCGTGCACACCCCTCTAGGACTGCCACCACCACTGACAGTGGCAGTGGGGGAAGTCCTTCCCTTCCCTTCGTCTCTGTGCAGCCCTGCTCCCTGCAGCTGCTGACACTTCCATCACCCAGATGTGCTGCTCAGCAGCCAAAGCCAAGTGTTGGGAGAGGGGTGGGAGAGGTGTGGGGGTGTGCTGCAGTTATGCTGGGTGTGCGTGGGTGTGGGTGTGGGCATCAATTAGAGAGCCAACAAGCCGGTCAGGCCCAGAGTAGCTTGTCAGCTCCTAGCCATTCCCCTGTTCCCCAACCCTCTACTGACAGGTCTGATCTCTGCATGTTTCAGAGGATTTTAACCCTGAACTTGCAGGTGCCAGCAGCATGTGCTAACTTTAACACCAACCTAACCTTCCTTAAAGGTAGCACATGGTGCTTGTAATATGTAAGCCTATGCTGAAACTGTTCCAACTTTAACACTGCCTGGCATTCCACAGATTTAGAATGGTTTAAAGATAACCTGTAATAGCACCCTTATACAAGATGCTTAGAGGATACTTAGCCCAATTTAATGTGCTAATCCTTTAATGTGTGGATATGCCTATTTTAAGTGCCTGTAGAATGGTTTAAACTTTAAAGGTAACCTGTAACACCACCCTAAACTTTCTTAGGCCCGTTTGAAATAGGCAGTGTTTGCTACTCCGGTGATGGGAACTGTCAGAAGTAGATAGGTCAATAGCTAATCCCCCTTCATTTGTATACTCAGTAGAGGAAAAAAATCAAATTTTCATTTGTGGTATGGACCAAAACCCTATACACAGACACCTTTTTTGAAAAAGAAACAGAAATAACATTTTACAAACAGTCCTCAGCTTCCCTTTTTTTAGTAGTAAGTTTTTAATGAACTGTAAATTAGTCTACACTGTTTTGCATTAATGTGTGGCAAATGTCATCATCTTGGCCCTATGACACATGAACTCAACGTGGTGTGAATTCAGTGGCTGAAGTGGAAAGACATCTCAGCAGTTTGGAAGGGCTTTCGGAGCATTCACTGGAGCTCTAAGAGCCAGAATCTGGTTGTCAACAAAGAGATCTGGGGGATGTAGAGCAGAGTATGCCATAGATCGGTTTGTAGATCATGGGCTTGGAGAAATGCAAATATTAGGCTTCATAGGCCAAGGTAGGGTGCAGTATACCTTGCTGACCTGTTAAAGGTGTGTAGCCTTACAGTTAAAACAGGAAGCTGGCAGTAAGAAGACCAAGATCACACTGCATCTGATTTGCCATGTGACCTAGGCCAAATCATTTCTGCCTGCCTGTCTCTCTCTGGAATGCTGAGAATGATAGTCTTCTTTGTGAAGTGCTCGGGAAACTAGAGAGAAGTGTTAAATATCACTTGTACATAGGCTTTTTCTAACATAAGGCCTGATTCTGCTCCCACTGAAGTCAGGGCAAGAACTACAATGGGAACAATATTGAAGTCAGGCCAAGAACTACAATGGGAACAATATTGATTCCTTACTAGTACAAAAATCAGTGCTAGCTAGACCTGAACTATAAAGTGAATTGCAGCTATGACTCTGTAAAAAAAGTCACTAAAGAACCTTCTTTTTTTTTTTTCTTTTTTTTTTAACTGTGGCTTTGACCTAAAACCCCCAGTTCTGATCTTTTGTGCATATGAAAGCTGGCTTGGAACTAAATTTCCATTGAGAACTCAAAACCATATCCAGGATTTCTGCACCCACAGCTCATGGTGCAGCTTTAAGGTATCAAGAACACCTGCTGACCAGAGCTGTGGAACAGAAGGACCAACCTGCTTTTTAAAGGCATAAAAGCCTGCGTTATTGTAAAGTTATCCTAGCAGTCAGCAGGGTCAGGACAGGACACATAATTGAGACATGGATCAATTTGGATCTGTTTTTTTTCCTTTACTGTGTTTATGTTGCCTGAGTTTGTCAAGGGCTTCTTAACTCTTTATGCTTCTCCTTTCCTTTTTCTAATTCTTTTAAGTCTGCTGCGTTCAGCTCTCTGGAGAGCAATGAAAAGAAATCAAAGTGCTTTTGTGAGTTGTGACAGAGTGCAAATAGATTGATTAAAAACACTGTTTCTTTTTTAAATTTAAACAGAGCAGGGATTTGTGGGTAATGTGCATAATGTATGCTCAGTGGTAAGGAGCTCGCTGTGGGAAGAGAGGAAGGGAGTAAATGGGAGAGAGGGAGCGAGAGAAATATGGAAGTGTAGCCACTGTTGTTCTGGCTTTAAACACAAGATTGATTTTACATTTTCCCTGTGTGTCAGGTTCATTACTGGCAAATTAATCCTTCCCTCTGTGGTCTGAAACTTATTTCTAGGGGTTCTCATAAGAAAATAGATTTTGCTGTGTTACCTCTTCCTACATAGGTAATTCAGGACTTGGCACATGGGAAAGTGGTTCAGGTTTAACTTGAGGTGTCATATCTAAACAGGCTTAGTTCACTTGATCCATGAGGCTGGCTCAGTGGGTGCTTTGATTTTGGTTTAGTTTGTGTCAATTAGGAATGGTTTTCAGTTAAAAAAAAATAATCCACACCTAAATGGGAGGTGGCAGTAATTGAATTATGTTGGTCTGCATCCAGACCTTTAGTTCAATTAGTGCCACTTGCACCCCTAATATAGGCCTCTATTAAACTCCATTAGGAGCCATTGCTAGAAGAATCACAGCCTCCAGGGATACTGGGGAAATGGCAATGTTTTCCTGACCTTGAACATTTTGCAGGACCAACACCCCAGCAGGGTATTTTCTCCTAATCTGGACCTTTTCCAACTCCCAAGAACCCATTTGGGTATGAGGGAGCTGTGCTGCCTGAGGTGTCATTGTCCTGTGTATCCAGGGCATGTCCCGAGAGCCCAACATGCGTGAGGCAACTAGTCTTCAGGAATGATGATGAGAGGAGTTGGTGGATGTACAGTACTGACAAATCACCAAATAAAAGTGAGTTAATGGGAGGCAGGAACTTGTCACAGAAGAGCTGATCTGTGGTAATTGTTTGTGTGCTTACAGTTATTCCACGCTGAGTGAAAACTAAACTGGGGCAAAGGATGGGGACACACAACACTATTACTATGGAATAATTTACTCAGGGCTTACTCCATGGTAAATTTATCCCCTAGTGAGGAGTAGGTATATTATTAGCTGTCCCAAGCTAGCTGCCTGCAGTAGACACAATCATCACAGCTGACCACTACTATGGGGCAGGGGAACCATGTTAAGCCAAACAAAGGGTGCTGCCAGATGAAACTGGTAAGAGTAGACAGAGAGGTGATAGGGGTGCTCAGTGATGTAAGTCGCAATGTATTTTTAAAGGGGTAATTTTACGCAGGGTTTGAGTGACTGTGTAGTAGAGCTGTGTACATCATCTGTCTGCTCCACCTGTAGTATGCAGTAACAATAATTTACTATGAAGTAAACATTTTGTGTGTCTCTGCCATCGGCTCTGTTTCATTCAGGGGTAAACTTCCACGTGGACAGTGTCAGCTGTTGTGTGGTAAATCCCCACCCTCCTAATAACTCATTTTCATGTAATCATTTGTCCATACCTATTAATAAGTACATAAAATGTCAGTTTGAGGGAGGGGGGCAAGGACTGACTTATTATTATACCCGTTCAGCACCATCAAGCCCTGATCTCTGCTTATAGCCTCAAGTTGCTAGCATAAACCACGTATTAAATTACAATAATCTTCACCATCGGTTGAAATAATAGAATGTAAGTAAAAGAGTGCAATCCTTGAATTAAATTAAGCGGGGTCCAGATACCTTGTGAATGCTAATAATATCTGGGGATTTAGAGCTCCTGACATCGGAGGGCGGCTTGCATCTCATATGGAGCCTCAAACATCACATAAAAATAATCAGTTGCAACCAAAGAGATGAAGATTTACTTCTGTCAGTGAGTATTCATAGCATTTTGTCTGACCACGCTTCTGGCGTTTGTTAGAATTAACTAGCAAAGGGATACGTTCCTTCCAGATGCAAGGAAGAGGCTGACTGTTCTTAAATCAAAAAGACTTTCTTATCCACTGTGAAACCTCCAGCAGAGGTAATGGAATGACAAATATGCTGATGATGAATGAGCAATGATATAAACACAATGCCTTTGTAGTGTATTGGGCTGGGACCAGACGGTGGTCTAATCCTGTTGTTTTGTACTGACTGCTTCGTTACCAGGCAGAGCGATAAGAAACTCCTTTGGAACACAGCATTCCTTGATTCACCTGCTCTTAAAGATAGTCGGGCTACTTTTCAGCAAAAAGCCACTCACTTTTCCTGTGGCTGTGCACAGTGGAATTCTGCTGGAGTACCAGTTGTGAACAAGGGGTGGGAAAAGAGAGCTCCACCTCATGGCACTGATGTGACGAGCAGCATTTGCTGCTTATATTCATGAATTACGGTTAGTTGTGGATGGGAAAGTTCAGTCCGTGCTAAAATGACTTGGATTGATGGCAGCACAGAATGAGGCATTTACTACACTGATGCTTTGCTTTGGAGACCTTGATGTCTTGAATACGTATGTGGAAAACCAATAAAAAATTATTGGATCACAATCTCTTCCCGTCTATGATATACTTAAAGCAAAGCCTGCCTGTAAGCGTTTGCAAGACCAGGGCCTTAATTGATGTTATGGGACCACAGAAATGTTGAGATGTTAGTTGGTGAGCAAGTCATGTCACTGATATCTGAACTCTTCATTTACCATGTTTTGCTGTGTATAAGAGGCATTTTTCTCCCCCTAAAAGGGGCTTTTAAAAATGATTGTTTGCATCTTATGCACTGAAGCTGTTGGGAAGGACATACACTACAGTTTCTCATCTCCCCTCACCCTCATTAATACCTTGAATATAAGCCTGGAGATACCAGTAAGAGTCTTCACAGAGAAAGGCAAAGAGAAAGAGGCATGCATGGGCAGGGTGTAGAGCCAGGCTACTACCGGGGAAAGGCCAGGGGGAGAAGTAGTAGACCACTGCTTTCCCTTCTCGAATGTATCCTGGATTAACCTTCTAGAAGCATCTGTGAAGGCAGGATTTACTCATTTTTTAAGGGAGTGCATCTTAGACAGTAGTGTGTCCTGTATGCCAGAAATTAATATGTTAGTAGGTCATGTCAGAGGACCATTTTTTCTCCTGTGCTTCAAACACTTGGAGGTCAAAGTGTCATGCTGACATTTGTGACTCCATTTTGTTCTTCTGATATCAGAAATTCTCATAATTTCAATCAGATTCCCTATTTGAGTGCTGAATGAAAATCTAGGACTAAAACAGCAATGTGTTTGTGGGGAGGGAGGCCACAGGGCAGAAGTGAGGGGCACTGACAGAGCTGTGTAAAGCCCAGGACCGGAATAGCAGGAGTGAAGAATATCAGCAGACAGTATGATTCTAGGTCCCTAAGATTCATCCACACTATTGCTGGGTGCATCAGTCCCATTTTTTCTTGACCATCCAAAATCAGCAATGTTTTGAACCAGATGAAAAGAAAATACAATTTACACGTATCAGTCAGTTTATGAAATGCCATTTCACTGCAATGCATCAGTAAACCACAGGCATACAGTCTCCGTTTTGCAGCCCCCCCCAACCCCCTTCCATCATGGGCTGTCTTCGCCAGGTGTGTTATTACTGTATAAATGTTAGCAAGAGGGAGGGAGGAATCCCAAATCCAGACTCTTCTCCTTGAAACCTCCTGTCAACACACAAAATATGCTTGTGAGAAGGAGGCTGACATCACTACCGTAAATTCCAGATAAATAATTTATCTTCTTTGAACACATTTCTGCAATTTTGCACATCCATTTGTTTCTGGAATGAGGCAAGAAGGGATTGGGGGAGGAGCACAGGCTGGCTGGAGACTTACCTGGTGCTAATGAAAGCTTTGGTGGTGATAGCAACTGGGGTGAGGGTTTGTTCTCCCAGCCGGCAGCTTAGAAATCATAAATAAAGCCATTTGAAACCAAGAGGCACCTTGAGCTAAAACTGGCATTTCTCACAATATTGGCAGATCCAGCTAGCAACTGTTGATTTTAAATGTTTAATGAGCAATATGTTACTGATTCAGGTAATAATGTTGTGTTTGCCTAACCTTTTGCATGGCATTCCCTTTCTGCTTTATTGCTGGAGCATTTCCAAAAGGAAAGAATGGGAAAGGCAAAGTGGGATAGAGGGGAGGATAGAGAGATTGAAGGAGAAGGGACTGTTAAAAAAAAAAAAAAAAAA
>NW_017728943.1:16123597-16142012 GCF_001723895.1 Crocodylus porosus
TGCGACTGAATTCTAAAGGCTAGGCAACACCATGTCAGGGCAATAACTGAGGATTGCAGGTGAGTTTTGGCAGTAGTGTTCCCAATCAGACAGAGGGTTGGGGAGATGGAGGAAGATTGCCTGCTAACAAGGGATGGGCAACAAAGTCAGTGCAAGAATGAACGAAAGAGATCCAGACGAAAGTTCCCTCTGCACGTCAAAGGGAGAGGAATCAAAGGAGGAGAGGCAGCAAAGAAATCAATGAGTTGCCTAATGCTATAGATGTTAACAGCCATCCCTTCCACTGTGTGGGACTCCTGCTCTAAACGTTGTTACCAGGAGGCTACAAAGCACGTTTTTCCAGGCTGTGATTTTTTTTTTTCTGCCCGTAATCGCTACTAATACTGTTAAGTGACTGATCTTCACTGAGGAATGGGTCTGTGACTGAGAGGTTTGTGCACACGATTGGGCATGTAAGGACCTCTCATAAGAGTGAGCAGTGGTGGTGGGACTGTGGAATGCCTTCTTAGTCGTCAGTGCTTCAAATGCCACTCAGATGGTCTTTAAAGGCAGCAGGTACCTGCTAAGGAAGACTGTACTTTCTGTTTGATTTGTTATGTGATTAAAGACTGGAAGTAGTGCCACAAGGACTATCCTGGAGATGGAAGTTCTCTGTCTAACCCCAAAGCAGGTACACCTTGGACACCAGGGTTAAAAGTTCCCCCCTACACTGCCTCAACCTTTGCCACCCTAGATGTGACTTCCTTTGTGATGGAAATGAAATTCAATCCCCATGGTCCCATCATTGAGACAGCCATTAAGGAAAGCAACGGAGATACATGCATGCATAAGAGTTTTTGCTATTTGCTGGCTTGCTGGAAGCCAGACAGAAACTGGCTTTCCATTTGCATTTTACAGGGGGACCCAACAGCCACCAGATGGCAACAACTTTCAGTCATGACCATCCTGGGTCAGTGACCCGTGTGTGAAAGACCACCTATTTCATTGGAAAGCCTCCTTCTGTTTTATCCAGTTGCTTAAGTATTGCTTTATTATATGGACAGGTAATATGCATGTCCAAGAGACACGTATAGACATCAGCTAAAAACTGGTAAAGGTGGAATTTTCCTTCTAATGAGAAGAATATGGGTCTTGCGCCATTTGTTACCATTTCAGTTCTAGACTTTTACATGCACACAGTGTTAAATAGAGTTTATGTTGTGTGCATACTGCTTCTAGAAAATGGGGTGTTGGGAGATAAAGAGATGGAAACAAATTGTATCTGGGTGCATTACCAGACATGATCACTGGTCCTTCCCAGCCACTCTGTAACCTGTAGCAATGACAGCTTCTCAAGAGCAAAGTGTGAAATCTCCATACTAAGCCTGGAGGGAGCTTTCCCCCTGGCCTCAGCTGATGATCATGTTAGGCCTTTATCCCTGTTT
This sequence comes from Crocodylus porosus, assembly GCF_001723895.1. Taxonomy (NCBI): domain Eukaryota; kingdom Metazoa; phylum Chordata; order Crocodylia; family Crocodylidae; genus Crocodylus; species Crocodylus porosus. The sequence goes on from NW_017728943.1 coordinate 16,125,022, forward strand.
ATCAGAGCTAGGCTAAGGGCAGAAGCTATTGTTACTCACTTTATAAATATTTGATCTTTTATATTAATTTTCTCTTATGGGGAAAATCAGAAGCTGTTCAGGATCCTTGCCTTCCTGCTATCTACCAACCCTGAATTCCTCTATTTCATGTAACATTTGTTGTCTTTTGAGAAAGGACAGAAGATAAATGGGAGTGCCTGCCGGGGTTCTCTTTCACTCCGCTTCTTTCTCAGTGAATACCCCAGTCCATCAAGCTGCTAAGCACAGAAAGCCCCTCATGCTGGGCATCCGTCCACCTTCAACCACTGGTAGCACAAGGGCCTAAAAATTCCTTGTCCCTTACAGCAGATTTTCAGTAGTTCATATTAGAGTGTCCCTTCAGCATTTGAACCTTTCTACAGGAGCTGCTCTTTGCACCAAACACTTATCAGAGATTTTTCCTTTCTCACAGCACAATCCACCATCATCTGTGCTTTGTCTTTCCTATAACTTGATTTCCTTGTCTTTCAAGGTGGGAAAATTGAGTTCATCACCTCCATTGTCAGGTGATTTCACACAGACTCTTCTCTCCTGGCCGGAGCTGGGGCTAGACCAAGATAGAGCACAGTATGTGGAGACTACTTTAAAAGCTGAATTTACTTGCAAATAGGCCTACTCACTCAAGAGTATCTATATGGCTGAAGCAGCTCAGCAGGTTTATAGTCAGAATCATACGTAGACGCAAATGGGAGTGAGAAGGGAGAGAAAGAAGGGGACAAAAGGAGTGAGTGTGGGGTAAGAATGAGTAGTATGGGGGAGCAAGAGGAGGGAGCAGGAAGGAGAGGGAGAAGGGTTAAGGAGTGACAGCATTAGGGGAAAAAGAAAGGGGAGAAAGGGGATGGAGAGAGGAAGGGGAAGAATTATAAAAGATGAAGGGCAGAGAGTGGGGCGGGGGGAGAACAGGGAGAGAGAACGCTAAAAAGGTAATGCAGCAATTAGCAGGAGGAGTGCCTTAGCCCAACAGGGTGTTAGTGTGAGGCCTGTGAGCTTACCCTGGTAGAGCAGAGCTGTAGGGAAGGCACTGTAACCTCCTAGAGAACCTCTGCATTTGGAAGCAAATGGAGCAGCATGTGAACAGAGAAAGGTTTATTGTGAATTCTGGTTAATAACCCTCTCTGAGGGGAAAACTTTCCTACTCTCTTTGAAATACAATTTCTCATCTCATAAATTGAAACAGCTGTGGCTGTGCTCTCTCTCTCTCTCTCCGTGTATTTTTTTCCCCTTTCTTTTTGTTGTTGGGTGTATGCGTGTGATTTTGTTTAATGGCTTTTCCCTGCAGAAGGGACCCAGAGAGCTGTGCTATGTACAGGTTTGTGATCAGTGCCTTTGCACAGGCAAAAGAAAAATGCCTTAGGCCTTTTCTGCTTTTAGAGAGGAACAAGTGTTAGGCTATTAGTATGAATCTAACGTGGACTGCATTTCTCCTGAGAGCAGCTCCACAGCAAGTGCTGCATCACCGCTCTGTAGAACAGCCCCTGCCTGGGACTAAACCCATCACTTCAGCCCTTGTAGGAGAGTTGGTACTGCACCTCTGGCTGGGCTAGACTGGAACCAGGGCAGCTGTGACACCCCTGTAAGTAGCATTTCTGTACCTGAGAATGGAGTACATGGGGGTGTTCCCCAGAGCCGGTGCCCCAGCCTGTTCCTTCCAGTGCCACCCTGTTGAGAAAGTTATGGCTGGAGGAATTGTGATACAGGGAATCAGGTCATCAGGGGCTTTTAGGAGCTTCTTGTTTAAATCTCACAGCTAAATCAAATAGGGAGACATGGCAAATTCCTTTCTTTTGATAGACCCCTTTCTTTCTGAATGTTGCTGGAAATTCTCTGCCAGAGACAATATATCCCTGGGGCCTCCTAAAAATCCTCTGAAGAGGAAATGATTGTCTTCAGGGTAGAATACAATGCATCTGATTTCATGCAGACTCTAACAAAACAGAACACTGGAAGGGAAGAGTCTTCCAGGTTGCACAACCAGGGCAGCAAATCCCTACCCCACCTTGACACATTCAACACTGAGCTTGTCCTATCATTCCTATCATCAGTCACAAGTATAAATGGCTGTGAGGGTGCAGAGTGCAAGAGCTGACTGTCACCTGATGCTGGCCCCAGCTGTGGGTATGGGTCAGAGAGATTCTTTATTGAAAGAGTAAAATTCCTCTTGAGCACATGGGAATTACCAAAAGCAAAAGCAGGGAAGTGTTGTTTTCATGTTTGACCTCCTGTAAAGATATCAGCAGCTTATCACTCTTGCAGGATCCTCACAGCCAATGCATTTGTCCTGGTTCCTCTCCTGTGGAGAGAGGGTGGGATTGCAGTGGGTGCAAGCTCTCTTACACCCAGCACTCCTACGACATTCCCCACAGCACCTCTTGCTGGGAATGGCTGGGGTCTGGAAAAGGTGAGCAATGTGGTGGGCCTAATAAAGGGCTGCAAGGGAGAGTGAAGGCATCCTGATATGTGTGTACAGTGAATGTGAGAGCCTCAATGGAAGTCTGGCAAACTTTGTGCTGTTGGCAAGGCTTTGTGCAAGGCAAAGGATGGACATTTTTCATGTTTCATTAGAAATTGACTCTTGGTCTTCTGCAGACCAAGATCTGTCATGGGTCCCTGTTCTGGCAGCCTCCTACAGAATCAGAGGTCATTGGCTCGCTCCTGTTCACATATTGGCTGGCGTGACAAGCCGGCACAGGCAGGCAAGTAAGGGAACCTTTACCTGCCAGAACAGATTAGTGAATGAGCACAGTGAAACCACAAAGAGCCCACGTGACAGGCAACTGGAGGGCTCCTGCTGTGATGCTGTCCTTCCCCAGCCTCATAGCAGTCATGCTTGCTTCCAGAAAAAACAGGGCTTGTTTGCATCAGGAGTCTGGGGAGAGATGAATAGAGAGGCACAGGAGCCGTTGCACCGGACGTTGGAAGTTTGCTTTACAGGTGCCTGGAGGACTGGGATGACTGGGCTTGGGACTTCTCTGATCTCTGCTTTCTTCCTGTGAACTAGGGGTGCTCAGCCTGTTTGCACAGGGTATTGCATATTTTAATGAAGAGGCTGCCTGGGTAGCCCCTCTCCCATCACCATCATATAAAGTGGCAACTAAAGCAGTTGTTCATGTGGAAAAGTGACCCTCAGCCAGTATTGATGTATTTTCCCTGACTTTAATGTGATGTGGCAGTGGTAAGCTGAGGAGGAGGAGCAACTGTTGTGTGGCCAGCTGGGTCAGCGTGTTACTGTCAAGTGCTCCACAACCCACCCATGTCCCATTGACTGTAGCATGTGAGCAGACTGTCTCCACTATCCATTCATTTCCTTAACTATATGCCCACCCCACACACACACACACCACCTTCCTCTACCTTTTTTACCCCCTTTTTTTTCATCTCTCTTTCCTGAGGATTTCTGATTTGTCCTCCTTCTTTGATTTTCCTTCCTTCCTCACTCATGTTCCCTCCCAACCTCTGCAACCCCCCTTTTCCCCACCCCCACCCCAGATGAGCAAGCCCATGTCACCTGAAAATTTATCTCAGAACCTTCTGCTACTAAGCAGTGAAAATTACAGTCTGCAGGTGAATTTGCCATTTTAATGTAGTTAATGCTCCCTCCTCCCCTTTCTCTCCTTCTGAAATTGCAGACTGCTGAGATTAGTGGCATAACATCCCACCAGGATATTGATACAGCCTATAAGCCAGGAAGTTGTTTTAATCAAACCCAGCATCCCATTTGGATGCTGGGCTCAGAAGTACAAGGCCAGCAGTTCTGAAACCAACTGAGAAATAAGGAAATAAGTGGCTGGAGGAAGTGGAGTTGAAAAATCACACTTTTAAAAAAAAATCTATTTTGGTATCTCATAGCTAGGATTTGTGTAGGGGTGATAAATATCCAGTGTCCTCCTTCAAGCAAAGGGCTTAGCAGAAGCTATGTTGGGCCTGTGAGTGACAAAGGATTAAAAGGTCATGTGATCTGGCGACTCTTCTATTGAGGAGGGTCAGTGGCATGCAGGGATGGGATATCATGGCCTCAGCCCACTAGGCACAGCTGAAGAAAAAGCTGTAAATGTCATTGGGTGTTATCAGTGTCATCATTGCTGTTGTTCTCATTGAGTGTTATTGATGTGTTATCAGTGTTGAAGTCATGGGAACTGTGGTGTTGACAAAGCTGCAGCCAGGAGATTCCAACACCAATCTTGTCTTAAAGAAAGACCACAGGCTCGGTTTGGTGGCAGAGATTCAGCCAGATTTATTGTCTACAAGCAGAGCCCTAACACATTTTGGCCTAACAAGTACATCAGACCAGGAGTTAAGGCATTTGTACCTGTGACAAAGTAGTTGGCACAATACCACCCAGGCTTCCGCAGACATATTGATCAATGTTCCAGTGAGGCCTACAGTGAATAGCTTACTGATCCATTATGGCCTTGGCGTAATCTAAAGCATCGGTGGACCCAGGTCTTACCAAAAATGCTCACACTTTGGCTTGGGGAACAGTAAGAAAAAGAAGTAACAGAAGGTATTTGGAGTATAGTCACTACCTCCTAGATGTGAACTATTTGTTAATCTTAGGCTCATGCATTTCCCTTCTCCTGCTCTTCCCTCCTCTCTCCAGGACAGTTTCCACTGTTGAGGTTCTGGTGTCATAATCTCTACTATAGTCTGGCATCCACAAATGAGCAGTATAAGGGCAACGTATTGACAGCTCATCATAAATGAGAAATGCTGATTAAAAATAAACTGAAGGAAAAGGAAGTCAACAGGAGCCTATATATCATTGTGCTGGATGAACCTGTGATCAATAGAGTGTACTATCCCAGCTCCCCCCTCTGCTAGGCCTGAGGAGTAGACCCTCCTAGCCCAATATCCTGTTTATAGCAGTCAGTGGTCGATGCACAGTACATCTGAAGAGAATGTAAAATCCTTATAAAACACTTTGTCATACTATACACCATGGTGATAAGGGACAATGCCGGGGGGGGGGAAGGCATTGCTCCCAGCTAGTGATCACCCTTGTAAGTATGAGGATCAATAACTCTTGTCTTTATCAGACCAGCTGATAACACTGTGGATGCTACACTTCATCATATAAAGTACACTGTACAGTTGCAGAACAAGGCTCCAGGGCCTACAGCATAGCAGGAGCAAGGGGAGCAAATTCTCCTGGGTGTGGTAGGGAATGGAGTCCCATGTGTACACATGTCTGAGAGACTAAAGGAGGCTCTGCTGGGTGTGATACTTGGTTTCTGGGGTGGTGTGTGTGTATGTGTGTGTGTGTGTGAGAGAGAGAGAGATTCTGTATGTTCACGGAGAATAGGAGTGGGATCCCTCCCATGACAAAGCAAGAATAGGAAAGAGCCTGTGTCAGTGATTCAATGGCCCTTTTTTGGGAGGGGTAATCTGATGTGTTGCAGTGTTTGACTGCAAATGAAAGGGAATAGATGGAAGATAGGACAGGATTTCTCTCTGGTGCTCTCCTCCCACCCCTAGCTGAAGGCTAGAACCATATGGGGCTGGCTTGTTACCCAGTTAACAGGACATAAGAACGAACTGCATCTGGGAATGCTTGGGGCTGTCCATTGTGCTGAACAAACATTAGCCTAGCTGTACTGTAGTCTCTCCGTGTACCCCAGATGAACAGCAAGGCCCTGGAGCACTGGTGCTGGATTGATCCAGCCAAGACCCTGCCTGTCTGAGAGCACTGTGGATGAAAGCCCTTTGAGAAACCACATGCTGCTGGAATAGTGGACCACAGTAGTCTCAGGGAAATGGAGATTTTGATGCATCTGGAGCTGAGCCTGGCCAGTGCCAACTTTATCACAAAAAGAACAACTAGCTGAATTTTTGATAAGGCCCAACAGTTTTGCAAGTGGTTTTCTTTCCTGCTCCATCCATCTGGAAGCCAAATTCAGTGCTTTAATGACTTGCTAAGAGTATCCTGCACACTGGAGCCTTTTGAAATTATAATGATAGCAGGGGCCTTTGCAGGGGCCACTGAGTCAAGAATAACTTCCTAACCTTTTTGTGCTCACCAGAGATGTTTGATTCTGGAGGCCTTTTTCTCTGCACTTGAGAATTAGGCACATACTTTGTCTGTGTATGCCTTGCATCATGGTGACTGTTGTGGGGCAAGTGCTAGCACCTTGCCGGGGGTAGATGTCGGGATAGTGTGATGTCTGGGAAATTTGTATGATTTTTTTTATGTTGAAGGCCTCACCGTGGTATGAAAAATCCTGACCTTCACCTTCAATCATTCACCATCTTCCTTATTCACACATACAGGCACTGAACCATACTTTGACATGACTACTTTAATTAACGCACATGTTAGCAGAGAAACAATATCCTGACAATTTCACACTCTCACAGTCTTTCCCACTCCCAAAACACTCATTCATCCTTGGGCATACTGACTTTCACACAGCGTTTCACACTTTGACTAGGACACCCACCGTTGCACAGACAAAAACTCCCCACCACAAATGTACATGTGTGCACACACAAAGCCCCTCATTCCAACACATGCCTTTGCTAATACCCAGCTTCTATATTTCATCCCTCTCTGGTTCATCTCCTTCTTGGGTTTGTTCTCTCAGAAACACATCTGCAGCCATATTGTCCTGAGCAGAACCAGTATGCATGAGGGATACCAACAAAGAGTAGAGAAACCTCCCTCCTTTCCAAGCACACTCTCCCCCTGATAACACAGCTCCCAGGGGGAGTAGTTTTAAGTGTAAAGCTAGCCTGTTTGTTATTTTTAGTTAAGAGTAAGGTGGAGGGAAGCCCATCCTAACGCAGAGCCTTTTAAATGAAGTGACTTGTCAAGTGCACTACTGTGGCAGGGATCTGAGAGGCAGTAAATTTAGCAGCTCTCACTTCCACTGACAACCTGTCATGTGCTTGAAACATAAATAGTGGTGGAGACAAATTGCTGCTGTTTTCCTATTAAGCTTTGGCCCACTGGCCTCCTAGCTTGCCAGCAGCGTTTCCATATAGTCTGCCAATTCACCTCATCCTGGGAATAAATACGTTTCCACTTACATAGGCAAAAGGAGTGTGAGAAGGAAATTACTGCACCATTATTTCCTGAAGTGTCCCTTGGTCATTGGTACTTTTCATCAGATGATGATTTTTCCCCATCCCCTCCCAAGACTGTTGCTTCCTGAGCCCTTCTCCTCAACGTGGTGGAGAAAACCAGGACTCTCTTCCTCATCTTTGGAAAGTAGTATCCTTCACTTCTTTCCCAGGTTCCCATCTCTTTGCCTTTCCGATTAACACAAAAAAGAATAAACAGGCTGTTGACTTTAACAGAAGACAAAGGGTGACATTTACAAGAGTACCTCAGTGACTTAGGAGGGCAAATCCTTTTGAAAGCCATTGGGATTTGATCTCCCAAACCACATAGGGCCTTTTGAAAATCCCATCCTAAGACAAAGCAGTCTTTGTTATCTGGCTACTGAGAAATACATTTTCAGGAGTGAGTGTTATTTCTTAGAACACTTGAAGGTCTTCCCTTTCTGCCTGCTGCTGGGGGACTGAGAGCAAGCAGACCTCCAGCATTTATGTCCTTCCTTCCCCCCTTCCTTCTGTTTCTCATCAGTTCTTTTCCTTTTCCTTCTTCTCCTGATCCCTAGCGAAAAAGAAAATCAAACCAAAGACGATCACGACCTGCTCTGTCCTGACTTAATCTGTGAGACTGGTTTCCTTAGTTCTCTCTGAAGGTGTATGAATTACACAGTGAGGCACCCTGAAACACACAACTACCATAGATGCCTTGTAACAAAGACAGTCTACCAAACCCCGAATTCCTTAGTAACTTCATAATGACGAGCACTGCTTCTTCAAAGAGCTGGTTTTGCTAATACTTTCTCATCCCAGTTCCTCTGGACTGCTTCTGCTTCCTGTATCCAGCATCCCACGATAAGAAGCTTATGCCAGAACAGGGTGTTTATCTGCTCAGTGGAGACACCTGCTCACTTGGGATGCAGCTTTTTCTTTCTGTCACTTTCTGGAATCACCCGATTGATTTTATTTTCATTGTTTCCCTGCTCCTTATCTCTTCCCGGACTGCTGCTGTTTCTCTGCTTCCCCCTATCTCACTCCTGGTCTTTTTATTTCATTTACTTCTCTTTCTCAGCCTTGGAGCCTGCTCCGCATCCCTTATAACTTTTATTTTCTCTCTCTTTATTACCTTCCCAGTCACTGCTATTTCTCTTTCACTAATCATTTTTCTCTCTCTCTTCTTCTCACCAAGGTGTTCTGTATGCGTCTGTCTCTTCATACCACACACATTTCTTCTTCTCTTCTTACCCTTATTATTTATTTTCATTGTCATAGCACCTACTCGTAGATCAGGACTCCATTATGCTAGGCACAGTTCAAGCACAGAACAATAATACATTCCCTGCCCCAAAGAGTATAAGTGCCATACATTGCAGAACAACCACTCTGACTGGGACCAACTTCTGTATGGTTGTAGAAACATGCAACTGGTGTGTGAGCACCCGATGCACAGCTTGAAAATGCACAATTCTATTTAAAGTGTTGTAAAGGAATTTAGAAGATTTAGATTAGATTTTCAAGATTTCACAAATAGTAGAGATTTCTGGGTCAAATAAAAGTAAGACCTCTTTACAGAATTTGAAAAGACAGAAAGAAACAGCACTACAGAAACAGTGCAGCATTTTGTGGCTAATCAGAGCTTGGCTGTTTGGCATTCTACCATACAGGACAAGGGAGTGTAGGTGGGTGCAGAGAGGAGGAACATTATGAGATAGTGGTTATTAGCCTGGGAGGCCATGGTCTGAGGACATGAGCAGCCTAGGTGATTTCAGGTATTTTTTGGGAGTGTCATGGGAAAGCAGAGTTTGGAGGAGGGATCTGAAGCAGCATAACGAAGTGGTTTGAGCTATGTATACAGAAGGCTTGAGGAGCAGCATGAGTGGACAAAGCAGAAAGGTGCTTGCTTGAAAATGCCTTTAAGTACTGGCATATGTCAGCAGTCTCCCTCTGTGATGCATTTCCTCACCAGCCATGTCCCCTTTCTGGGCTTTTCTTAAAGGCTGTCCCCTAAGCCAGGGGTGGCCAACTTGTGGCACATGTGCTGTAGGGGACATGGGAAGCCTCTGTGTGTGGTAAACAGCAGATCAGAGAGGGAGCAGAAAACTCAGGAGCTGATAGATCAGGGAACAGAAAGCAGTGCAGCAGATTGGGCAAAAGAAGGGGATGGTCATGACACTCAGTGCGGGTGAGGGGCTAACTTGTGGCATGCCTACCAAAACAATTCACCACTATTGCCCTTGGCCCTGATTTTCAGAAGTGGTGAGCATCAGCAACTCTACTTGGAACTCTCCATGGGAACTGCAGCTTCTCAACACCATCCAGAACCAGAGCCTCAGTGCTTGCCTTCTGCCTACAGCTGCTCAGGAAACAAGCCACCAGGCCAGCCTGCAAACAAACCTGCCCTCTGAGATTATTTTAAGAAGGCCTCAGACACCTGGCTTGCTGCATAAAGGAAAAATCCCTCCCTTTATAAGCTGTGTGTGGAATACTTAAAAGCTGACTTCTACCTTGAAAACCAAAATATTTTGAAAATATAAGGATTAGACCCGTTAGAGAAAATCAGTGCTCTGTCTAGACCAATATCGTCTCTCTAACACAGGCTAATCCTTTAACTCCTTCCCACTGTTTAATAAAACCAAAATTAAAACCAATTAAAACCAATTAAACCAATTAAAGCCAAAGGAAAAATTTGCATAGATCCCTGTGAAGAAGAACCATCATGCTTTGCATAAGCAGCACAGGTTGTGCCTTTGAAAAGAATATCAGGATACTTTACTGAGACTGCCAAGCCCAAACTGCCCCTGTGGTTGGCCTTGGATGCCTACTTCCCCAGATGACTACTGTCACAGCCTGTGCTGCCTGGCTACACCATGCTGGGCCTCCCTAAAGTCAGGCCTGGAATAAGCAACCATGGGATTCTGCACTGGGCTGTTTACTGTCTTCCCTGGCAGTTTGTGGGCGGTGCAAGTCAGTAATTCCTCTTGTGGCACTTGCTCAGTTTGGTCTTCATGGTCCATGGTGGCTTCCCACAGCCCAGTCCTGTAGGGAAAGAGCATGCCTTCAAAATACTGAGCAGCAGCAGAGTGCCTTCTCCATAATGAGCTTATGCCCAGGGAAAGGAGTGTATAAGGCTGAGCTAGAGCAAACTTCCTGAGGGTCACTGGAGACTGGAATGCCTGACCAGTTTCTGTTGTATTTTAATTGCTTTTCAAAGGCCTCCGCAATATGCAGCAAATGCCTGTCCCCCAAGCAGCTCTCAGTTTCCATCAACCTGCACTTAACGTGGTTCCTCAGATGAGGGCAACCACTGGTCTCTCCCCATCTCATGTATGGACGTGTCACGAATAAGAGGGAGAGAGAGCACTGGTCCCTTTGCAGCCGATCACACTGTTGAGAAATCAGTGTACTATATGCAGCTTTGTTAGTCATCTTCACACTCAAGTAGCAAATCCTCAGGTTGCCAGCCCTGCCTGTTTTAACCTCTTCTTTTCTATTGTAACTCCAAATAGTTCCACTGTTACCTTGAGGAACTTTTACTTCTCTCCATCTTGTCCACCCCACCTTACCTCAGAGGTTTTATGGCTGCCATTATGATCTCTTTGCATGAAGAGAGCTTCCACACTCTGAGGTAAAATACCCTTCTCCCAAAAGAACTGGTGCACAATAAATTTGGGAGGATGATGACAACAGTATGGAGTTTGTCGATGTCATGGCATTTGTGTCATGAGGCTGTGACATTTGCTTTGTGATAGTGCTAGGTTATGGTATTTGATGGTGATGTCATGATGAGCTTGTGTTGCTCCATATAATATTTGGCGGGGGGAATCATGATGCTGCAGTTCTGACAATGGGCCACTTACGTTGACAGAGTGATACAAGGACCAGGGTAAATTTTGTGAGAGAATAATCTATTCACTCAATAAGACCATTTCAGTAGCAAATGATGTTGGTTAAGGAGAAAAAAAGGCATACCATTTCATTTCAGCTTTTTCAAAATGAAACACTTGGACTTTTGTTTCACAGTGAGGTTTGTTTTGGATTGGAGCAAAATTTAATCTCCAAAAATAAGGAAAATAATACCTGAAAATGCAAGATTCATTTCTCATCAAACATAACTTTTGGGTTGACCTTAGACAACTCCCACTACCATTCTCCTCCTCCCATCCCCCCCCCCGTTTTCACACGCACGTGCGCACACACACACACACTTCTCACTGTGATGGTTCTTGCCTATTGCAATACTGCCCTCTGCTGATCAAGTACATAGGTGATCAATGATCATAGTGCCAGGTAGTGGCCATTTATTAAAGAGAGATGGGCTATTCAGGGAACCTGTGAGCCCTGTTGCTGCTAAAACTGGCCCATAAGCTCCTTTTATTTAGAAGACATCTCTGTCAAGGGTGCTGATGAAGAGGCTATCCTGCATGCATTTCAGCTGGTAGCTTCTGTTCTCTCTAGCTATGAGGTTTACTGAGTTTGTGTTTGATGAGGTGGAGCTTGCCCTGCACTGTGCTTCTCTGATGCTTCAAAATTTCCAGTCATTCAAACAGCAATTCTTTGGAAGCCTCAGAATTTACTGAAAGTTGACTGGCATCTCAAAGGAGGAATTGCTGCATCCTGCCACCGACTGATGGCTGTTATAATGGGTAGTTAGTGTCTCATGTGTCTGAATGAGTTTGGTACCTGAAAAGCTGGGTGTACATCTGCGGGCTGGATGATGGCGTGTTTTCATATTACTAAACTGGCAGTGTCCAGTCAAACATGTCAGACATACCATGCATGTCCTGTTGCCTCTCAAACCTAACTGGTGAACTAACATTCAGTGGATCTTCCTTACTGCTCCTTCTGTCAGTGCTAATCCCTGTCATAAGCACCCACCGTGTCCTGTAATTCAACCAGAATATGTTCCATCTAGCCAAGAAGGTTTGACTGAAGTGCCAGTTGGGGAGAGATTTAGAGAGAGTCCCTCAAGAAAGATCTCCAGGCAATCAACTCAAGCCAGTGAGCACCAGCCCAGAGAAGCAGGTACACTCCTCACGCTAAGACCCCATCCAGAACCACAGCAGCTGACTCTGTGCACAGGGAGAAAGAAAACATGATGAGCGATAAGCCTAGTCTCTGCGAAGGCCAGAGAAAATCATTGCCAGGGTTTTTACTCTTGTTCTGGTTCATTCTCATCTGCAAAGCCAGAGCCAGACTGGAGTCTTTGCTGGCACTGTGCTAGTCTCTCTGGTTTCTGTGCAACAGCAATGGACCTACGGGTATGAGAGGCATGAGGCCAGTTTAAACAATAAACACCCCATTGTGCCTCAGTGCTTAAGGAGAGCAATTTTTGCCACAGTGCATTTGAGCCCTCTGTTGTTACCCCTCCAGCAGTTGATATTTTACTGTTCCCTTTCCACAAAAGTGCACTCTGAATTGCTGTGTAGTACATGTTTCCTTCCTTCCATCCCTGTCTGTCACTGTCTCCTCCTCCATCCTTCTCACTCATTCTCTATCTTGGTACATTTCTCTCTCTCAGCAACCTGTCTCATTTTTCTCCTTCCATCTCTGAACCTTTCACTTTCCCAACCTCCCTTTTTGTCATCATTTCTTTCCCAACTGCCCTCCCCACTCTTAATTTTTTCTTTTCCCCTTCGCTTCCCTACTCACTCCTTTCTCCTCCTCCATCCATTTCCATCACCATCTTCTATTTCCCTCCTAGCCCCCACCTGCCATGCTGTGCTTGTTTTCTGTCTTTCCTCTTCCTCATAGCATTACAGCACGTGCCTTCCTTTTCACCATCTACCATCTGCTACTTTCCACTGATCTCTTTACTGAAAACAAGTCTCTTCAACTAGGGGACAGATAAAAATGCCAAGCTCAGAAGAATCTGTGGTGGGTGAGGAGATGAGGGCTGTTAAATGAAAGCTTCAAAGTTTCAAATGAAAAAAAAAAGGAATCCCAGCTGGAGGTAAACCAAGAAAATGGTGTCAAAGACTCCCTTAGCTATTTTTGTTTTTCAGAAGTATGTTCCTAGGGAAGGTAAGGTGCACAGGGAAGAAAGGAGTTAGGTGAGCAAGACCTTACTGATGAATGAAAAGTGCAGAGAGAATGAAAAACCTCCATTCAGCATGAGAAGTTTCCACAAAATAACTTCAAATGGCATCTATTGATTTGCAATCTTTTTCTTCCCTGGCATCTTTTTTAGACAGAAGGGCCTGACATGGTCCCACAGCTCTTTCTGCTCTCCCTTCCTCACAACTACAAAGAGGTACTGAAGAAAACAAACAAAAAATAGGATTTCTGATCCGTTTTGCCATACACCCAATGCAAACAGATACCTTCAGTGAGTGTGAACTTTATTTTATTTTGAGAACACAACACAATAAAACAAAAGCACTACAGTCAAGGCTATACAAGAGAGAGCACAGGGTTTGTGACTCCCCCTGGACAGCCTAGCACTGAGCACAAAATAGTTGCTGGTCTCTGTAGGTAGCACACTCTTTGGAAACTGGAGGGTACAGTAAATGATGAGTAAAGATTAAACTGTTCAAGCACACAGCTGAGCACACTTCCATTGCTGCTGTTGACTGGATGTTCTGTGAATACAAAATGTGAGCGTGGGTTTCTATGTTTGTGTGTCTGGATAATAAATGTATAAAAAGGAAGAGCTGGGTGAGAATAAGTAGGATATGCATATGTATAAATATGTGAGGGAGAGATGCTGTGAGGATGTATGTAATGTGCTGTGGAAGGGTTGTATATGTGACTGGAAGGGGTTGTATATTAGTGTTTCTTGGTGTGTAAGTGGTTTTAGGAGTGTATGGGTCTCACACCCTGTATATAATTTGTATTTTGGGGAGTGTGTATGTGGACTCATGCAGCTGTGGAGGTATGTTTGCAGGCAGGCTAATGCTGGGGAGGTGGGGGTGGTTTTTGTTGCCAGCTACTCTAGCAAGTGCTGTTAGAAAGCAAAGGGAAGGCAAACCTGGCTGAGGCAAGAATGCCTTCAAAGGCTTCCTCTTCCACACATCAAAGCTATCTGCAGCGGATACCTGTGCAGAACAGCCTCCACCAGTTCCCAGCAACTGTAGGCCCTTGGCACTCTCTGCTTTGGATTGTTCCCTGTTGGTTTGATTGTTAAGCCTGCTGGTCCCCCTACTCCCTATCTCCATCCTCCAGATCAGGAAGCTCCTGCTCCTCATTTATGAGGATGGATGAAAAGAGCTACAGCATATGTACAGCCTGGCTAAGCAATATTCAAGGGGGCTGTGATAATAAGCCATCTGTCTTGGAGAACATGAAGGGGATAAGCCCCAAGGGGCAGGGGTTTCTGGGGGTATAGGTGGGGATGTAGCTAGGAGGTAGGGGAAAATTGTTTAAAGCTAACTGTGTTGTCTGTGAAACTGTTTCCGCAAAGGATGCAGTGGAAGCCCCATTCCTGGGATGATTTAAATCTGAGCCAGACAAAAATTGGTAGAATCTGGAGAAAAATCTTAGCTTCACTGGACTCAATGGGGAGGAGGCACTTGTAAGGAGCCATCCTGAGCTAAGGGCAATAGGCTGGGTGGCCATAAGCAGGTAGCATACCCACCCTTCCACCTACTAGAGTCTGCACGCTGCCATCCCTTAGCAAGGGGGACTGTCCATGTTTGCCCATCAACTTATGTTGATGACCTATACCAACAGCAGCTAACTTGCAGCACATGTGTCACAAGTGTTAAAGGCAGCCTTTATCTGTGGCACACAGTGGATTGGGGAAGGGGCAAGCAACACAGCAGCAGGTAGAGCAGGAAGCAGAAAGCAGAACAGCATATCGGGGGTAGAAGGGTTTCTGAGTGACCTTGGGGAAGGTGTGGGTCCTAATTTGTGGCACGCCAGTCAGAAAGTTTGGCCCCCACTTACCCACACAGTGACAAAGGTAACATTCCTGCTGGTGTTTGCACCCAGACTTGACCACATCTAGATATGCTGCCTCTCCAATGAATGCCCCTGCCCTTTAGCCCCTTCTGTCTCAGATGGCATATTTACACTGTGCTGGCAAAAAGCTTAGTCATGCCTCCAAGGAAATAAGCCTTGCCCACACACATCCACTCTGCTCAGCAACCCCAGAAATGAGGCAGTGAGGATGTCTCTGGCACCATGCTCAAGACTTGAAATTCTGGGATGCTCAAGAGCAGCTGCTTGGAATGGGAGTCATTGCATCTGCAGCGTGCCTAAGCTTGCTGTTGCCAAGGTGTAGACCTACCCTAATGGGGACTCTCCACTGACCCATTTCAGCTGGAGCTAATAGTGCCCACCTTATCTGGTTGCTAGGGTGCAGCACCAGCTCTACAAGGCTGGCCAAGATACCAGAACCTGACATTCAGTGACTATGCCAGGCTTTGCCCTCTCATGGCTGTGATATCACCACACCTTTTGTTGTGGATGTGCAATTTGAAAAATTGCTGCCCCTGCAGTCAGGAAGGATGGGTTTGGGTTGCAGTTCAGAGTAACTGAATGCATGGACCAAATCACTGGCATTTAGGGACTTAATCTGGATAGAGGGAGATAATCTGGAGAGCAAAATCTTGTGTCATGGAGGGGGAAAGGGAGGCATCCTAAAGTGGGGGGAGGGAGTAATGGGAAGAAAGAGGGACTAGGTTGATCTATTCCTTTGTTCTACTTGTTAAACAAATATGCTTTACCAGACAGGTCTTCTGGGCATCTTGACTACTCATCTACTCTGTGCTGAAAAGTTTGATACAGGTTTCCCTCGATTTATGCGGTACGTGCATTCCCGGAAAACTGCACATAAATCTAATTCACATAAAGGGAACCCAGTTTACAATGTAAGAAGATAGGATTCACTATCTGGTGAAAGATGGGTAAGACAGCTAGTCAGGCAGAAGTGCTAGACTTCCAAAAGGCCAACTTGAATGAGCTCAGGAGATTAGTTAGAGTGGGGCTGAGGGGTAAGCACATCTGGGAGTCCAAGAAGGGTGGGAGTTTGTCAAGGGACTGATCCTTCAGGCCCAGAAGGGTACCATCCCAGTACATATAAACGGAAGTAAAGGAGCCAAAATACCTTCTTGGCTGAGCAGGGAAATTCAGGAGAGCCTTCAGAGGAAAAGAGAAGCTTACAGGCTGTGGAAGCAGGGGGCAGCCACCAAAGAAGAGTATACCTGCTTTGCTTACGCTTGCAGGGAAGCAGTGAGCAAGGCCAAAGCAGATACAGAACTCAAGTTGGCAACAAAGATTAAGAGTAAAGGCCTTTTAAAAGTTGGCCTTTTGGAAGTCTAGCTGGAAGATAACTAACATAGTTAATGTGGTCCCCATCTTCAAAAAAGGGAAGAGAGAGGACCCGGGCAACTGTGGGCCTGTCGGTCTTACCTCTATCCTTGGGATCCTCAAAGAGCACATCTGTGATGGGCCGGCTTCGGGGATGGTGCTCAAGGGCAACCGGCATGGTGTCATTGGGGGCAGGTCATGTCAGGCCGGCCTGGTTGCCTTTTATGATCAGGTCACAAGGGCAATGGATGCGGGTGTTGCCGTGGACGTGGTCTTTCTGGACTTCGGCAAGGCCTTTGACGCCGTCTCCCACCCCATCCTCATTAAAAAACTAGGTGACTGGTGTTGATGCCTACACAGTCAGATGGATTGCAGATTGGCTCAAGGGTCGTACTCAGAGGGTGGTGGTGGACGGGTCATATTCAACCTGGGGGGAAGTGGGCAGCAGAGTCCCCCAGGGCCCGGTCCTGGGGCCCGTGCTGTTCAATTTCTTCATCAGCAATTTGGACAACGGGGTGAATTGCAACCTGTTTAAATTTGCTGATGATACCAAAATTTGGGGGGAGGGAAAGACTGCAACAAGACCTGGACAGGTTACAGGAGTGGGCTGACATAAACAGGATGCGTTTCAATACTGACAAGTGCAGGGTGCTGCA
>NW_017728943.1:16142112-16163830 GCF_001723895.1 Crocodylus porosus
TTTCCTGCCATGGCAGGGGGTCAGACTAGATGATCTACTCAGGTCCCTTCCGACACTAGAAACTATGAAATAGGGATACAGTCCCACAGTGGTGAGGGAGAGAGGGAGTTTGGCTGGGACTAGGGAGGGGAAGGGAGCGGCGCAATGCGTCGGCCACCCCCAGGGCTGCAGCAGGGAGTGAAGCAGAGGGAATTGTGAGTGGGTATGAGGTGTGTGCTCCCGGATCTGCATGCGGGACAAGAGCAGGTTGCCGCTGCAGGCGGCACCAGGCTCTCCCTGGCACTTGGCGGTAGCACTGGAAGGGCAGTATGAAGAAGCTACAGCAAATTTTGGGATGGCAGCAGCCCCCCTTCCAGTACTGCTGCCCACCCTGAGCACTGGGAAGAGCCTGGCGCAGCCCCGCAGCTCACAGCCCTCCCACGGTGTGCATAGCAGCAAGAGCTGCACCTCCCTATCCCACACCTGGCACCCTGTAACAGTTCCCTCTGCTTTGCTCCCTGCTGCAGCCCTGGGCCTCCACTTGTCCCCACTCACCCCAGCCCCTGCTGCAGTGGCCCCAGGAGCAGCCAGCCCCAGCTGCCTGCAGCGACTGGGCTGCACCGTGCCCCGAGCCCCCCTGGGGCTCCACTTGTTCCCACTCACCCCAGCTTCTGATGCAGCAGACCTAGGAGCAATCGACACCACCTGCCTGCACCACAGCATGGCACAGCCCAGGTGCTGGGGTGAGTGGGGACAAGCGGAGCCCCGGTGGGTTCAGGGCACAGTGCAGCCCAGCAGCTGCAGCAGGGGCTGGGGTGAGTGGGGCCCCGGCCCCAAAGCCCTTTCCCCTCCCCCTACAGATTTACCTGCTTGGGGGGGGGGGGGGTGCCTATGCTGATCTCATAAGAGAGAATTTGCCTTGCATATAATGAATTTTGGATATAAAAAGGGTCATTGCATAAGAGCGAATTCGCATATGCAGTACCCGTATAAATCGAGGGAAACCTATACATTGTTCCTGAGAGCATTCTTGCTGGAGAGGATGTGGAGCTCATTGTGTGTGTGTATGTCAAGATACTGTGAGGTGCCCAGAAATCTCTTCCTCTGGGAAATTTAGGAGAGTATTCATGTCCCCAGAGTATTTTTTCTGAGCTGCAGGGATATGTCCTCCTCACAGGCAGATTTAGCAGCATCCAGAGAAGCGGCCCTGGGAAGTCACCCCCAGCCTTCAGCTCCAATTGGCGGCCCATTTTTGATAGGAACCTCTTGGGAACTCCTCAGGAACTCCTTTATCACCTCACACAAGAAGAGGGTCCTCCTTAGAATAAAGCCTCTGTGCAAACAAGACAACACCAAGGCAAATTGTTTGCAAAGTAGAGGAAATTAGTTTTTAACCTTCCATTTGTTAATATTTTTTTTTCTGGTGATTGATTACTTTTCCCTGCACATCACCTTCCAGCTGGGAGTGCTGTAACAAAGGGAGTGAGAGCTTTCATGGAAAAGTTAAATAAGGTTGGATTATCAAAAGTACTTTGCACCATTACCATTGAATCCAATGGTTAAACCCCCATTCAAAGGTTTATGTAGTGTAACTAATGTGGGGTGACTGGGGCAAGGGGGCATTGGAAATAACAGGCGCTGCTGCTGCTGGTTGGTTGTGCCAGCATCGTCAGCAGCTGGGTGTTGCCACTACCCTGTGCACTACTGCTTTCCAGGATGCCAAGCTGCCCTGTTATTTCTCTGAGTTTATAAAATTGCAAGAGGCATCCTGGGCCCCTGGGTCCAGTCTCCTGTGCTTGCAAGAAAGTAGTTATTCCAAAAGTACCAAAAGCACTTCTTTTTCCAATCCGTCTCACTCACCATAGCCACAAAGCACCTTTTTCAGGAAAAACACCTGCAACTTGCTGAAAAGTGGGTGAGATAAGAGCACTGTCAATGCCTTCCTGTCCCAGAGAGCAGAATTAGGCCCATGCTAAGCATTAGTAGAAATCCCACCCTGCATTTCTTTTCACTGAAAGTTTTCAATGCACAACTGGGGTTTGTGTGAGGAGACTGCTTGTCCTCTTTGCCTAGTGAAGGACATCACTGGCACAAAGCAGGTCATCCATTAGAGGCCTCATTCCTTCAGCAGCAGTGGCAGTGTGGCCTGAAAATAAAATGCCAGGCCTCCAGAAAAGCAGAGACTGGCTTGAGACAGAGTATTTTGATTCCAAGGCCTCCAAAATCCAGCCAGGATTGGATAGAGTTCCTGGTTTTGCACATCTCAGCTTGTTCACTTTGGAGGATTCCATTTCCAATGGGCAGAGTAAGAGATCCAAGTATGGGGATTGTTTTCCCTATGGGGTGGGTTTGCAGGCTGCCAGTCAGTTAAAAGGGTAGTGAAAGGGATAAAATTCTGAAGAGACTTATCAGTCTGCAGCATTCTTCTCCCTGATGCCAGACAAATAGGATCTGGCTGGCACTCTACTTCTTCATTGAGCTTGGCCAGTCTGACCTGGTTAACATGCTTTGGTGAATATATCACAGAAGACTTGGGCCTCTGCACTGGGGTGATGCTGTCTCTCCAGTGAGTACTGCTCCTGAGATTGGTCTTTGCCATTCAAGTACTTGCGAACCAGGCATTAGAGCCCTGTCTGCATAGACAGAATTTGAACTGTACTCGGCAACTTGTGGATGAGGCTTCTAAAGCAGTTTGGCCCATTCAGGCATGTAGATGAAGTGGCTGAGATTTCAAAAGTACTCTGCAATCACCACCCACCATCAAGAACAAAAATATCTTGGGAATGCTGTGTTTCATTGAAATTCTGGCCACTTAAGTCTCTATGTTGGAGTTATTGGGTGTTGAGGACTTCTGAGAATATGGTCTTCAGGATGTAGAAATAAGGTTGGACCTGTGATATTCTTTGCCTGTGATATTCATTTTGCAAACTCTTCTGCAGTGCTGGTGCCCTGCTCGGGTGGGAGAATTCTTTCCCATTGCAATGCTGCCTATCACCACCTCACTGTCCTTCAAGAAAGAGTTGCATATTAATTTCTGGAGAAGCTGTGTGAATAGGCTAATCCTTATGCTTCTATTGCATCCTCCCCTCAGGAACCTCAGTGTGCAGAGCATACAGTGAACACAAACTCTTTTGCTGGGGTCAAAGGGAGGCAGTATTAGCCACAGTTCACAGAAGGAGAATGTCATGAAGCAGTGGAATGATTCACCCAGGGTCATGTAGGCCAGGGACAGACATTCAGAAAGTGTGAGCCTGAATTGATTCAATCTTTGCAGGTTAGTTTAACTTGCCTAGGTTGAACCGGTTTATAATCATACAGACAACTGTACAGACCTCTGAACTGAAGAAATGTAGGCATGTGTTTGGAGTGGCTCAGGCTGGAAGCCAGGGGGGGTGGAGGGGCAGCACTAGAGCAGCCCTCCCTTCCTTTCTACAGTGCTGAGCTGAGGGGGGGCATGGCCAGGCCCCGGCAGGATGCTCTGATTAGGGAGGGGTGTAAACCCTCACCCTGTCTGGACTGTCCCAGGCTTTTCCCCACTCACTGCTCAAGGGCAGAAGTGTTGCCAGACCCCATCCCCCCGATTAGCACCCTGAGGCAAAAGTGGGGTATGCAGTGCATGCATCTGTTGATGATACTGAGCTTTTCAATCTCCTTCTCCCTGCTTCCTCATACTGTCTGCAAACCTGACAGGCAAGGGAGCCAGCAGGGGGCTGATAACACAGCATTTATCCGCCTATCAACAAAACAAAAGCCTCTTTCATTAGTTCAAGCTTTTCTCAAACAGCTTTTTCCAAGTAAGGAAGGGTGGGACATTACCAGCTGACCTGTTGATTAGCTCCAAAGAACCCTAAGCCAACACTGTTCCATCTGCCAGTCCCAGGAAAATTGGAAACACCCACACACAGACACCTCTCAGCATTAGCTAGCATACCACATGCCTAGGGTCTGTGGGGCTGGGGGTCTGCACTGCAGAAGATGGGAGGGATCCCTGCTTGAGCTGTGAGCAGTGGGGAGGTGGGGATGGGGCAAGGGGAAGCCAGGCAGACCCTGCTGTGCCTGCAGTCTTTACAGAGCTCTGGCTAGGGAGCAGAGGGGCAGGCTCAGCCCTCTTCTCTGGAGCAGACAGCACAGCCTAGGGCTGCAAGGCATCTGGGATGCTGGGGGACTCTGGTTTAACTTAAACCAGGAAGGGGTCTGGGACAGACATTGCATAAACAGTTTGACTCAAATCAGTTGTCTGATATGACATTCAACCAGGTTTATCTTAAACTAGTTTCGGCCATTTTGAAACTGGTTTGTGTGCACTGAACTTGCATTCTGTTACAGGTTTAAACCAGTTTCTGATCACTTAAGCTGGTTTGTGTGTAATATCTGTCCCTAGTCATAATGAAACAATGGCTTGGCCAAAGACAGAATTCCTATCACCTGACACACAGTGCCTGGCTCTAACCATGCGCTTCTTCTATATCCCAGTTTTTAGAGCAGTGTTTTGAGCGTGATTTAAACATGTTATTTTTTTCAGTACATCAGAACCGGGGTTTGTAGTGATTATTGGTTTCTGTGAATCAAATGATACATTCTGGAGTTCAGTTCCTCTCAACGTGGAGGTGTTTACCTGTAGCTTATTCTGATCAGTCACACTTTGGTTTGGAAGGTTCCATTTTCCAAAACCAAAGAAAGATTGTCCTGACTGTTTCTAGCCTATGGGCTGCAAGGTACAATATGCCACAGCTCATGAGAACCTTAGCTAACACAGAACCAGTTACAATCCAGCTAACTAGTAGCATTAAACAACCAGCTTCTTGGATTCGATGTTATATCCATACTGTGTCCCCAATATGTGCTGATCAGGACATTCCCAACATGCCCTACCCATCTACTCTTGCTGTCATGCTTCAAACCAAGAAATGCACTGGTGGACCCAGTGCTGCACTCTCCTTTCTCCCCCACCAGCGATTAACTCTTAAGATGTTGGTCTCTAGCATGCTTGAAAACAGTTACTGAAGACATTCTTAGAGTGATCTTACTGGCACATTTCCAGCTTTGGCACATACAAACAGGAATGGGTAAGCAGGGTATTCTGGGGGTGAATCTATTTCAAGACACAGGATAGACATGCCCACTCTGCCCTTGCATGTTGAGGTTTTTGCTTCTATGATGGCATCTCATCGAGCCCCAAGGCCCCATTTGGGCTAGTATGTGCTGCACAGCCTGTTGTTGCTTCTTGCACCATTCCTTTATGTGCTTTAGAATCTGAGTTTTTGTTTAAAAATAAGCCACTAAGGACCAAAGCCACTTTCACTTATTAGGTGCTTATGTGTGATTCCATTCCACCCTGCTGTAGTCCCTAAAAAACAGTTTATGCAGAAGGTGGTGAGGTCCCTCTTCCCAATCAGTGTTCCCAGTGACTTAGCCTGAAGGTTAATATGATATCAGGTTAAAAAGTAGGCACATTAATGTTCCTTTGGTGGAAGAGGATCACACATAGATGCCCAATAAGTGGAGTAAGATCAGGCCTTTCATGCTATGATGACTGAGAGAGTTTTCAAATACCTCTGGCCCATCATTGGCTCATGGATCCTTGTGTCACAGTTACTCAGATGATGTAACCAGCCAAATCCATGCCCCTAACCAGATCCTGTGATATATTTTCCTTTTCTCAGGCAAAGAATTTGAAGGTGAGGAAGAGTACCTGGAGATACTCGGGATCACGCGGGAGCAGTCGGGCAAGTACGAATGCAAAGCTGCCAATGAGGTCTCTTCCGCAGATGTCAAGCAAGTCCGGGTCATTGTGAACTGTGAGTACATTGCTACCATGCTGGGGGCAGGGGGTGGTGGCAGTGAACAGATGATGGCAGCAGGAGGAAGAGAAGTTGTCATATCTGATTGAAAATAATGCTGACATCCCAAGCCCTGAGCCCTAATTCTGTTGAAAGGAGATAGGAGGGGGGACACTTCTGCCCTTGGATAGACCTGCACGGGTTGCGCTGAAATCAAAGGGAGACCCACCCAAGGCAGCAAGAGTTCCTTTGACTTAGTGACCAGTGTAGAAAGAGTGTCTGTGAGGGTTCCTATCTTTTCTTACTAGAGAAGAGGTTTTTAGTGACTAATGTTCAGGAGAACCATACTGTGAAAAGAAGCTTTCACAAAAAGCCAGGGGTAGAGAAATTATCTAGAGCCAGATTTAGGAGTGAGGTGTGAAGTGTAAATTTGACTCCATTAAACTTACTTAAACTTTTCTGTAGACTAATTCAGCATCCTTGCATAAGCTGAAACCCATTCTACTAAAGGGTCTATTCAGGTCTCACTTATATATTTGGTTGCTGAGGGCATGAGGATAAATGGTGTCCATGAATAATGGGATAGGATGGGTGTGCTTCACCTTACCCCATCTCACATAAAGTACCCCAACACTGACCCTACACACACAAAGAAAATAGTTAACTGTCTGTCTGCAGCACAGTTATTCTACTGTCTGTCATCGTTTAGGGGCATGATTAACTTAACGTGTGGTTCGTGCCCGTGTGCCCGATAGTTCATAAGCAGTTACTGACTGGGAACACATTACCCTTGCTCATGGGATAGTCTGGCCCATGACTCAGATCCATCCATGGTGATATTATAAAGTGATATGGCATAATACTTAACATGTAATTCTAGATGTTCTTCCTTCTCTTATTCTGTGTGGTTAGTTGTCTCCTGTGCTGTGTTGCGTGTCTTGGATGACACTTATTGGATGTGTCTACACTGTAATTTACAGTGTGGCGCACAGATGTCTGAGCTGGCTTTAAACGAGCTAACACAGGTACCTAAAGCAGGCTAGCTGCAGCAACACAGATCTCGGCATGCTATAATTTACCCTGTTTCTTGTTTAGAACTAGCACAGGAATTTGCACACTACATCATGACATGTAATCATATCCTTTATGTCTTCACCCTAGTGACTCTGTAAGGGCTTCTCTAGATGTTCCAGTAAAGGCAAGATAGGATGCAATTTACAATCTACACAGTCACGGCTCCTGCCATGCCACACATGCATGGCAGGTGTGATTGTGGGATCCAACATCAGATCCTATCTTGCCTTATTGCCAGTATAGGGGGAGCTTGGGATAGCCATCCAAGGCTCCCACTGCATCGGCAAGCAGCAAGCTTCTGCAGCTGAAAGTCCCACAGCTGGCAGTATACACAGCCATGGTAGTTCCCCAAATGCAAATTAAAGCTGGATAAAAACCAGCTATGAAGTTATTACACATTTTCCAGCTTTAACTTTAAAGCTAGATGGACCTTTTTATGGCCTGATAAAAAAATTTTTTTGCACATGTTGCTACTGTAAATTAATTGTACAATTAACCAGTTAAAGTAATATGTAGAGCCTCCCCCACCAAGCCCTCCCCCCCCAAAAAAGCACAACCCCAGCAGATTTACCTGGCTATCTCCCCTGGCTTTCAAATATGGGAGCCACATTTAAATGCATCGTCCTTGAGTATATTGTAACTTCGCATCTCCACAGCTTGCATTGTTTTTAGAATTGCAGCACTTATTATTGTTTAATAAAGAATACCATTTGGGGGAAATATCTATAAACAATCCATTGCCATGTGGAGGCACATGCCTAAGCAAATCATTTTATTATCCTAAATGAATAAATGTATGCATCGAAAGGAATTAATTTAGCACAAATGAAAGCAATTGGAACTAGTAGAAACTTTCCAGAATAATATATTTTCCTGTCAGAAATGGATATGTCAATTCAGAATTTGTTTCAGTACAATCAGCACAGTCTCATGATGTGATATGATATATGTGATGTGATGTGATGTAAAATTGTGGCATAATATAGCATATACTGTTGACTATTATACTATGTCAATTCGTAATATGATATAATAGGATATACCATGGCACAGCATAGTATTACATTTTGTTATTATTATGTGATGCAATTTAGAAGAGGAAAAAAGTCAAAATGTAAAGAATTACCCCAAACAGGAATTCCAACTTCTGACCAGATCTAATAATAATTAAAAGAAAAGTCCATCAGTAGCTACACAGAATCCATCACATTCATCTGGCCTTCCCTCCCAACTTTAGCATAGAACATCCCCTGTCTTCCTCACTTGCATAGTGTGAGCGGCCATGTAAGTCCCAAGGCTGGTGGGGGGCTGGGGAAATGATTTTTAAAAGTTGCCTCAGGAAGCTGCTTTGTCTGTGCATTGCCAATCAGAGATATAATGGAGCACGCAACATTCAGCCACAATTGCAGGAATATACTTTGAATCAAAGTCACTGGACTTCTCTTGGCATGAACATCTCCCCTATCATGGACCAAGTCACCATGGTTCTAGGTACTGCACAAACAGAATGAAAATACAGCCTCCCTCGCCATCTCTTCATGTTACAGGAGTACGCCAAATTAGAGCTTGGCTTCCCAGCCAAGATGATCAAGAGTCCCTACACGTTATAGCTGATGCAGAAATATCACTGACATCCCTATTGGATGGTGAGAGCGGTCCCTTCCCATACAAGCTGAAATTCTTCAAGACACTAGCAATGGGAACATTTCCAAGTCAGCTTACACTTACATCTCAAAAGTGTCCTTTGTGACTGACCACAGTTATATGAAGATTGAGCAATAGCACAGGACAGGACTGTGGCCCAATGGGGCATAATGACAGTGGGGAAAAAGCATGAGAGAGCCCCAAGCCTGTAGGATATTATCCTTACCTGCCAGGAGAGGAAGGATGGCTCAGAGGTACAGGTGCATGCCTGGAACCTGGAAGAACTGGGTTCTATACCCTGACCTTCTGTGTGACCCTTTTGGGATGCCCAGGGGGAAACATCCTCCTCGCAGGTCCCATTAGAGCACTTGCCACCTGCAGTTCCTCTAAACCCTATGTTACATTGCTGCAGTAGACTTGGAATGAATGAATCATCTGCCTCCAAGTATCCATAGCTCTATGCACATGTGTAGGACATTTCATGCATTATCTGCTTTTATTGCCATACACCTATCATCCCTCAATCCCCTCCCTTTGTTTTAAAGGTGAAAACTTTTTTTTCCTTTTTAATGACCACAGTAGAGCATCTTTGTCCATGTAGGTAGAGAAAAATATCTACCATCACTGGCTAAGAGGTCATAGCTGGACAGGGGTTGAAGATTTTTCCTGAGGCCAAAGCTCCTGAACTCCATTTATTATTGTAAAAACAAGCAGATTTTTTTTTTTCCTTGCTCAAGAGAGCTGCCAGTTTCAGAAGAAGGACTCTTGTGAGAACCTGCTCTGTCACAACAGATAGTCAGACTCCTCTCCCAGGTGCATGGCTGGATCCAGGATTTTGGAGAGGGGGAGGCAGGAACAGTGACCTACATTGCAGAGGTGGCTACACCTCAGCTCCCAGTCTCTTCTTACCACTCTGGGGTGAGCAGACTGCACTGCAGGAGTAGCATCAGGGATTTCTTCTTAAGTCTCTCAAGCAGATAACTTTCCCTACTCCCTCCCTTCCTCTCCATACTCAGCAATACATTCCCTCCCCTCCCATCCACTCCTTTCCCCCTCTCCTTTCCCCTCCTACTCCTGTCACTGTCCCCCAGGTGACCAAAGAGGGGTTGGGGGGGTGACCCAACATGGGGTGGGGACTCCAGAGCTGCTCCTGCTTTACTTTACCTGGGCTGCAGATGAAGCCAGACTTGGCTTGAGACAGCAGCTGCCATGGTGGCAGCAGCAGCAGTGGACAGGTTTCCTTCCCCCATGCCTGCTGCGGAGCTGGCAGGGGGGACCAGACAAGGAAAGGGGACCTCTGCTGTCTTGGCCTAAGCCCAGCTGCATCCAGAGCTCAGCTAAAGGAGTTGGGAGCAACTCTGGAGCTCTGCCTCTTCCCCTGCCCCTGCTCCTTGGGACAGCCAGAAGTAGTGGCAACAGTGGTGGGGAATGGAAGTGGGAAGAGAAGGAAGGTGCCAAAGAGGAAGGATGGAGGGAATTCTTACCCAATTTGAGAAGGCCTTAAAACAAAAGTCTCTGGCTGCTGCTTTTGCTGTGTCATTGACTGAAAGAGTGGTAGGTCTGCACCACTGTATCTACCCTGGATCTGCTCCAGCCTAGATATACAAGTCAGATCAAGTATCTCCCAAGAAGACTTTCTAGAGAAATTGCCAGTTCACCTTGGTTTCATGTTAGGTTGGAAATACCTTGGTAAGAGTCTTCCTGATGAAAGCTTGACTCTTTAGAATCCCTACAGACACCACAACTGCAGGATTCAAGGGGGAGTCCACTCCAGACAGAGCACTCCAAGCACGTTTCAACCTGAGAAAAATGTGCTGGTTTCTTTCAAGTCTTGGTTGGTGTCTCAGGTCAGCTGTTATTTGCTTTATAGATGGACCTAAATCTAAATCCCTGAACCCAAATCCCTGAATTTTGGATCCCAAATCCCAATTTTGAACCAAAATCTAGCCCAGCTAACCCCAGCTTTATAACGAGGCCAAACCAAATCCCTGCTGGCAGTCAATTTCCAACAGGAAAGCATTTTTACCATGCTGACCTAGCACAGATTTCACCGGCATGCCCATTCTTATTCATTGCCATGTGATATAAAGCATCTCCCTAGTCCAGAATAACTCTGCACTAACCCTGCATTTATTACTCAGATACAGCAGTGCTGGACAGCTGAGAAGATAGGAAAAGCTGCCATTGATATCAGTGTGAGTTGCATGGGCAGCATGCAAAATATTCAAGGTTGGAGAGAAGTCTGCAGTCTAGGTGGGAAGTGAAAGTATTGTCTGGCATGATTAGATATCTTGGTAATTTATTTTATGAAAATATCACATGCAGTAATAATGTCTAACACCAAATAAATTGTTCTGCCAGTGTCAAATCACTGATCTGTTTCTTGGCCTTAACTAGTCCCTTCCAGAGCATTTTATAACTCCCAATGGACTGTGCTTCACATAATGAGGCCCTCTGTAAAGTATGTCACTTCAATTTACAGATAGGAAAACTGAGGCATAGAGCAATAAAGAGTTGGGAGGACAATCCAGGATGCAACCTCTTCCCTGCTTCCTCTGCCAATACATTTAAATAAATCCAGGGCCAGTTACTTGTTTAAGTATAAATTTAAATATAACATTGGCCTCTTGAGGACTCACCCAAAGTACTGCAGCTTTTCATGGGATGATGGACTGGATGACCTCCTGAGGTCCCTTCCAGCCCTAATTTTCCATGATTCTATGATGTCTCAGGGACATCCCTTCCCCCATCTGGCAGGAACCAACTAATCTTTATTCAGCACTCAGCATTGATTGGTTAACCATTTCTTAGCTAGAAAAATTGGGTGCTTATCTTGCTGGGATCCTATGACCCCAGCTGACTTCCTGTCCTTCGGGCTGGGGGCTGGACTTGATGATCTTCTGAGGTCCCTTCCAGCCCTAATGTCTATGAAATATGAAAAGCAGCCAATCTGGAATAGCATTGCAGGCTCAGGCCATGCAACCCACCCAGAAAGTTCCTCTTAAAGAGCTGTCCGGCATGGCTAATGTGAAGAATTCTGGGAGTGAGGGACCAAGTCCTTTTTGGTTGGTAATCAGAGTACAGAATGCTTAGAGCCTGCGCAAACCTTGCAGGGAAGTTTTCAGGTCTTCAGGGAAGTATTGGTTTGATTCATGACTCATCTCATGATCTGGCTTCAATGGAGTAGAAATGGTTTGTCCTAGTGCAGACAGCAGAAAGATATACTGCTAGAGCAGGAAAGTCCAGGCTGCACATTTGAAAATATCTCCCTACAGGATCCTTTTTTTTCCTCCTTCGTTAAAATATTTAAGTGAACCACACAGCCCTTCCTAGAAAGATAGCATTTGCAAACACATATTAATATGTATTATGTTCCAGTGAACATTAAAGTATCCTTAAAGTCCTACATACCACTAGGATGACAGTCAGGAAAGAAACTGTATAAATTCTGATTGCTTTAAAAAACAGATGTCTTCCAGGCAGATTTCTTTCTCTGACACAATCCCATTTTCATTCCTGCTAGCTCTGAGATATCAAAGAAGCTACCTGACAAGTGTCTGAAGTCTTTTTTGGCAAGATGGTCAGCTGAGTTCCAGCAGCAGGAACTTCAGCCTTTATGATTCAATAAGAAGCTACAAAAGCTCAGCTGGATTCCCAGTTCCCACAAGAAGCTGGTAGAACTGCTCATTGGGAAAAGCACCTTTTACCCTGTAAAGTTTGTTTAACGATTCAAATAGTGGTGAACCGGGGGAAATGGTACCTGGGGTTTGGTTCAACTAAAATATTCACTCTCGGGACTCCCCATCTAATAACTAGCTGGCACCAAGATCTTTCTCCAGTAAAGCACTGTAGGTTCTGGTCAACTTCTGGCTGGCTAGTCATTCCAAAGAGTCAAGATCACAACTCACAGGCTTCAAATGAAGCAGGTGTTGCTTAGGAATCTGAAATCATGAGGAAGGATGAAAAGCAAAGAAATTCCAGAATTCACAGACTAATTTTTACTGGGCCTGACCTTTCAGACTTGAATTTCCTGAAGGAGGAACACCTCAATAGAACTACCCAAAGAACCTTGACTGCCAAATAGCTCAAAGGCATTGATTTCTTATTGAATTCCTTCTGTCTGAAACCATAAAGTTACTTCTCTGCTGTGCAAATACCATAAGTTGATTCCTTGCTTCTCCCATTCTGAGGTCAGAAGTGGTGGTGGTATCTACAATGATTTCATGTTTAGTGAATGAATGCTCCTCCCTCCTCTGCTTTTTTTTTTTTGTCCTTAATGAAGTCTTTGTCCCCTCTTTGGCTCTTTAACAACTCCATGCAACAATATCTATGCAAACAAAGCATTAAGGACACCCTGTGAAATGCTCTAACAAATCAGACAAGGTTCTTCGGATAAATGTGATATCTTTTATTAGACCAACTAAATAGTTGGAAAAAATTCTTTACAAACTTTCAGGCACAAAACTCTTCTTCAGGCCAACGTGGCTATAACCAGCACCTCCTAAGAAATCAATGAATTCTATATTTAACTTTAACATTGCGTTCTTGCCTTTATGCATTCTGATATAGATTTGCACTGTGCCATTAAAGCACTAATACATGGACAACTCTGCCCCAGGAAGAACTCAGGAAGTGATTATACTTAAGAAGTCCAAAGCTGTCACCTTCCCTCCAGCCAGTATCTGTGGTCCCACACCAATGCAAGTCACTTGTCACCTGAGCCACAAGTGGCTTGAGCCAGACATCCCCCAGATAGGTTCACTGCTTTTTCACACCTGAGACAGCATATGAAATAACCCATGGTTTCTTTCCTGCAGACCCCCCGACCATCACAGAATCCAAGAGCAATGAAGCTGCTACAGGACGGCAAGTCTCACTCAAGTGTGAGGCATCAGCAGTGCCTACGCCTGACTTTGAGTGGTACCGAGAAGATACTAGGTAATGGGATTGTCCACCTTTTTCTTCCCTCTTTGACTGCTCAGGAGAGTGCCACTATTCTCATTCTCCTCCCCAGACACAAGCATCACAGACACAAAAACTCACAGCTTATCTCATTGAGTCAGACTAGCTAAGCAAAGAAGGCCTGATCAGGACTTGAATGC
This sequence comes from Crocodylus porosus, assembly GCF_001723895.1. Lineage (NCBI taxonomy): Eukaryota > Metazoa > Chordata > Crocodylia > Crocodylidae > Crocodylus > Crocodylus porosus. The sequence continues at coordinate 16,155,692 of NW_017728943.1, forward strand.
CACACCAGTTGCCTGGTATGGGATAAAAGGAACAAAGGTTCCTTCTCTCTCCTATGAGGTCCTGACCACGTCTATGTATTCCACAACCCAGGACACTTGCACAGGAGGAAATGGTATTGATCCTGGATCTGTGACCAAATACTAACCCAAGTAATTACAGTCTAGCTACCTAAACGCAAGGGAAGGTACTCTTTAAGTTCCTCCATGCCAGTTTGATTGGAACCACTGCAGCCATCTGTCTGCATATGAAAAGGAAATGGTAACAGTCAAAGGGCCTGTATACATGCTATGTTTACCTTGGTATAATTCACAGTGATGACGTATGCATTGCACCAAGACCCAGAGGGGAAGAATGAGTAGGCATCTGGGAATAGCTGTTCACACTAGGGCTAAGTACAGACAGCCAAAAAGCCCAACGTTGAATTGATTCAATCTTTACAGGTTAATCTAAGCTGCATAGATTGAACTGGTAAGTAAGTGAACCGACATTCACTTTTGACTCCAGAAATACAGCCACATGCCTCCGGTGGGCCAAGCTAGAGCTCTCCTCCCTGCTTGGGCCAAGGTTGGCCCACCCACCCTGCAAGGCATGGTTTGCGGGAGAAGTGCAAACCATTCTGGGATACTGGTGAGTTAGCCTGAATCTGGAGGGGATCTGGAACAAAAGTTGAATAAAACAATTTAACCTAAATCAGTTAAGTCTGATATTAAACCCATCCAGGTTCATCTTAAACCAGTTCCAGCCATTTTGAAAGCAGTTTATGTGCACTTAGCTTCTGTTATGTTACAGATTTGAACAGGTTTCTGATCATTTATTTCAGTTTATGTGAATTTCTGCCCCTAGCCAAGGTGGCTATGACAGTACCTCACCATTAGATGGCAGAGAACAGGTAATAGCCTACTTGCATACAGGGTATATCCACCTATACCCTGGATTGCTGTGAACACCCAAGATTTAAATCAGAGTAATCTACTGCAATATACATTTTACCTCTGATTCTCCCCAAGGTGATTTTACACTGGATTCTTGGAACTTACATTTGTTTAGGACTCACACCTTATTTACATTGGTAGAAGGGATGATTATACTATTGTAAATGCATAGTGGGTGCATCTATGCATTCATTAATGTGTCTTAGTGACTGCACATTTAGTTTAGTACTTAATGAAGTACTAAGTATATGTGCAGTAACTAGAGTTATTGCACAGTAGTGCCAGTTCATGGGGGTTTTTTGTGATCCTTACTGCGCATTAGCTGCACATTAGCTTAATAACACTGTGCAGTAGGCTATTAGCATGGCTTGGTTTTTAACCGCCACACTACTGTGCAGGGTTATTAAGCTAATATGCAGTGAGCATTTCATGTAGATCTGCCTCATGTGTCCAAACCCTAAAGGAGTGATATCCAAATCTTTCCTTTACCAGGACGGCACCCTTTTCACCTGAATGCTTCTTTTGACTAGCTTAAAAATAGGGGTTGCTCTCCTGGATTTTAACTCCACCAGTATCACTAGCTAAAGCAACACTTGTATTTTAGAATATGCTTGTGAAAGCATAATAGATGACATCTTATACAAAACACTTTTTATCCCACTCAAAGCAGAATCTTGGTTACCTTTTGCCATTTAGCAGTAACTTCCACCTTATTCCCAGGCAGCGTATACTGTATGCAGTGTTTGTATCTAAGGTTTGGCCAGTGCTAATTCTAAAAACCCCCTTTTTCACTCACCCATTCTTCCTTCTTTTCCTTCTCTCTTAGTATCATTTTACCTTTGCCACAGTTTAATTTTCCCTTCCTTTCTTTCTGTCACCTTTTCCTCATCTACTGCTTTCATTTTTTTTTATTCTTTCACTCTTCATTCATCTTCTTTCATTTCCTTCACTCCCCTATGCTTCCCATCATCTTTCCCTATCCATCCTTCTCTCTGTTCATTTATCTGCCTCCTTTCTCTCTCCTGTTCTCATCTACCTCTTCCCCCATCTGACAGGAACCAACTTGCTCCCTGTTACGACATTACACGGCATATCTCTTTTCTTGGCTTCTCAGGATAAACAGTGCCAATGGCCTGGAGATCAAGAGCACAGGGACCGAGTCCTCTCTGACAGTGGCCAATGTCACTGAAGAACACTATGGCAACTATACCTGCGTGGCCGTCAACAAGCTGGGAGTAACAAACGCCAGCCTATACCTTTACAGTAAGTATGGAAGCAGGGAGGGGAACACTACAAAGACCAGTCTGTGTCTTTGCTGTACAGTAAGTATGCTCCAGAGTGTGCTAGGACTGGAAAACATTAACCTGTCAAACTCGACTGAAACACCAATTCTGACCAGGAATGGAGTTCAACTGAGACACGTATGATTTCATAGCCAGAGCAGAACATTTGCAAATGCATAAGCAAAGGTTGACAGTCAAACTCCCCATGACCCTTTCATTGATGTTCTTTGCCATGATTAGATAGCTTAAATTATCTGTCTGTCTGTCTGTCTGTCTGTCTGTGTGTAATTTTTAAGATGGTTTATTCTGACCGCCCCTTTAATAAGGAGGTAGAATGTGGGGGCCTGACGGTTCCATCAAAGAGGTTGACTCTGTTGATCTTGGAAAGAACCAAATGAATGAGTCTGAAAATAGGGAGGAAGTAAATGGCAAAAAGTCTATAAAATAGGAAAAGAGATGTTCCATGAAATGCAAAGACCAAGGTAGGGTAAAGAGGCATACTGCATTTTTCAGGGACTGCAGGAGCAGAAGTGAACAGTCAAACAAGTTCAAGGAAATATAAAAATGACTCAAGTTTACTAGAAGTTCTTGAAGGTACTTCTGTAGATTTCAACAGCAGCCAGCACATGGTTTATGCTTTGGGGAAACCTGGCTAACCAAAAAATAGGGAAAATAGTTGAAAATGATATAGCAGGGAGGGGAGAGAAGCCTGGCCTTTTCTTTCTTTTCTTTTTTTGTTTTGCATTCACCAGCTCCCTGCATTGTTTACATTTTAATTTGGAGTTTTGCCAGTCTAAGGTGAGTTCCACAGCACAATTTAATTAAGCCAGTGACTCTAATCATAATATAAGACATGAACATATCTTGGACCACATGAAACATTCCATCACAGAAACAAGGTAAGTTTTCAGTTTGACAGTGGGTTTTGTTTTCTTTTCCTCCCTTTCCTTTTGAAATTGCTGGGGATTCAAATTGAAATCTCAGGCAGTAGCCTGGAACACCAGCATGGGATGATCCAAGCTTTTCTGTCTCAGTAGTGTTAATGATAAAAATGCTAAATCTAGAACCCATGATTTGAGGCTGCATTCTAAATTTGGCACTCCCTGCTGGCTCCTCTGCTCCAGATGAACTGAATTGCTTCCCTGAAACAAAATCTGTCTGAGATCAAAACTCAGCAACACATCCATAAGCATTTTTCCTGCCTATAGCAACTTGCCTCTGAGGATCTTGGAGGTTTTACAGCCAATGAATATTTTAACATCACAAATCAATGGGAGATTGATGATGCTCCCTTTTACCAGTTGGATGCTGAGACGCGGAGAGGAAGTGACTTACCTAAGGTCATACAGTCAGTAGCAGAGCACAGGATAGACCCCAGGAGTTCTAGTTCTCTGAATCCATGTGAATAGCTTCATTCCTTGAATAAATTTATTAAGGATGTCATGAAATCAAGCGTGGCGCAGACATGAAAACCATTTAAAATGAAATGCAGAAATGAAATAAATTGAGCTTTTAACAATTTTTGCTTTATTATGATGCGTACAAGGAAAAGCCCTGTGTTCTTTTAATTTGTTAGGGCTTCTTTATTGTTTTCCTGGCTTGTTTTTATTACCTTAGAAATGCTAGCTGGAAAACTCTGTTGACTAGAGAACTTGTAAAACAATAACATTGCCAGAACCCAGAAAGTGAAAATTCAGCACCAGAGGGAGGAAGAATTGTTATCATCCTCTGTTGTTGTTGTTGTTATTGGTGGTGAAACTTATTTCTTTAACTGGCATTGATTTAAGATTAATGACACATTGACATTGTGGAAAGAAAACAGCTTGGTTAAAATCACGTGTTGACATTTCACCAAATCCCTCTTCCCTTTCTTGTAAAAGTGAGGTGGGAAGAGACAAAAGTTGCCACTGCTGATATGTCTCAGATTAAAAAAGCTGAGGATACCATAAAAACAACTCTGGGCAACCCTTTATCCATGATAAAGGTGCAAAAAAAAAAAAAAAGAACACAAGCCCGGCTTAAAACAAAGAAGAAACACCCCTTTGCAGGTCATGCAACTCAGACACTGCAACTGCACACACTCAGCCACAAACAAGTGCATGTGTTTGCAAGGTACAGCGTGCGATCCCCCTCAGTGATTTTCTCCTCTGGAATTGGATTGATTAAAACAGCAGGGGGAAGATTTTATTTTTTTAAAAAGGGAAAAAACTTGCTCTAGGGCAACGTTTCTTTTGTGAGGCAGATGGAATGTCAGTGCCTGAAGCCTCCACAGTGGTTGAAGAACCGACAGATGGTGAGAAAACAGTAAAATAGGTGGAGGGTGGTGATAGTCAGATGCTTTTGGCTTTGCCTGAGGTGGAGGACTTAACAGGCACTCACCAAATGATTTGAAAATACAGTTTAGTGAGAGAGAAAATAGGGGTGATTGATGTTCCAAGAAACATCAGGTGCTATGAAAAAGTCAGGAGATGAAGTCCTTAGACTTAATGTGATGATAGGAGCTGCATAAAGAGCTGAGATATATTACTAAAGAGCTAGTGATCTTCCTGAATGGACCCCACAGGATCTTTGCCTGCTGTGTAGCCAGAGAGATTTATACTCATCACTTCTGGAGTTTGCCAAAGACAAACATTTCTATCCCACAAAATGAAAGAGAGTCAGGTGAGGTTCAAAACAGAAGGAATTTATAGAAAAGAATGTGATTAAAAGACAGGGGAAAAGACAGCAAATGTCCCATTCCAGAACATCCAGGCTGCAAGAGGTTTCTGAGAAAATGATCAGATAGATAGACAAGGGAGATCACACTGATAGAATACAGTGGTGATGCATCAGTGTCAGCATAGCTGGACACATTTGTCCTAAATGTAGCCTGTAGGAAGGGACTTGTTTTCCTTTCAGAATTAGCAGGGGGCTTTGGGTAAATGCATGAACAAGGCAATAATTTGTGCCTAAATCCATGTGACGCCCAGGAATAAACATAAACTTACACAATATGTAGCCACTCGTGAGATGTGCATAGGTGCACACACTTAAGGCAAGCGAGCACATGCAGGCATACAAGTGTGTTGTGTATGCATAGCTGTATGCGCATACACAACTGTTTCAAAGACATCCCAGTGTGTAACGGAAACAAAACAAAAGTTGTCTCTGCACCTACTGGGCCAAGGGCTCAGCTGGTGCAAATCCACTGACATATGTCTTCAGAGGGTCTAGCCCATTGATTTGGGATAAAGCAGAAAACCACAGGCACTGGCAGCATCTCACATTCCTGCTGGCTGCATTGTCTGGTTTATGGCAGACGCTCACCCCAGCAGTCCCTTCTTTTCACTAGTTTGCATCCTTCGTGAGCATGCCTGTGTATAAGCAGGTCTGGAGGAGAAGAGGCAGCTGGCCAGGCCTGTGCCAATTAGAAGCAGCAGCAAGCAGGTTTCCACCACTTGAATCCTCAAGAGACTTCGAGTATTGTTATCATTTTGGTCACGCAGTGCTATCTTCAACAATGAGCATGTTCCTTGAAGAATCAGAACGCACTTCCAATCTGTCATTATGTATCCACGGCTAGGCAAGGGTGCAGGTTTAATTCGTACACACGCGCATATCTCCTCTCAGCTCCCAGTCCATGGGTTGCTTCCTGCACACATTAGTTTATGATAGTTGCTGTTTACCAGATGGGGCTTGAAGCCTGTCGCTGTAAGTGAATTGGGCAGTCCACAGTCTGCAACCTGCCTTTTACCCAGCAGCCCAGCATTCTAACAGGAACTGTCATAGCGGGGAGAATAATGAGGTGAGGTGAGGTGGTGTTGTTATGGGGAGGACAGGTTGGATAATGAGCCCCGGGTGGAGCAGAGAGGGTGGTTCTGGCAAGCCAGGGGAATGGAGGTAGAATCATTCAATAGACAGCGATGTGGTAATGAGGCTGGAGTGCTTTTACTTTAAAGTGCTTGCAGAGTGCAGTCTCCTGCCTGCTGTGCAAGAGGCAGGTAAGGGGTTGGAGTTATTTAACTGAACTAAATAACAAGGAAGTCATGTCAAGCACAACAGCCTGTTTTCGCAGAACAATGGTCCCCTGTTGCTGCGTAAACACTGAGGGCCAGGCTAGCTGTGTGTTTTTCAAGCAAGAGACAATCTCCCCAGTGCCTGCTGCAGACTCAAACACTTCCATTAGAGCTGTTAGGGCAGGAGATCTACCATTGTCGTAGGGATGTAATTGACCTGCTACATTCGGATTGGCTCGGGCTATTCACAGAACAGCTTCTATGAGCCCAGGGTCTCATATAAAGTGAGTTAATCCCTGAATAGCAGGAGTTCGGTTGATAACCAAGTGAATAATGAATGGTGACTATACCTGTCTAATCTGCAAAATTCATCTCCCATCAGAGATGATCTTAGTGGAGAAGGAGATCGTGTCTGTCAATTCATTTAGCCCAGTAGCTACCCCACATCTGTCTGGCAATTTAGGCAGAACATTCATACGTGTGTGTACCCACAACTTAATGTCAGCCCCTGGGTGGGAAAACCTGTAGTTGGACACCCACCATCTCTAAGTCTCTACTGGCTGGCACAATGGAGGGAGAATGAGCTACCAGCTAGGCACAGGGGTCTGGCATCACAAGTGTTTGGGTCTGTGCCTGGCTCTGCCACTGATTTACTACATGATCTTGGGCAAGTCTCTGCATCAGCTGCACCATCTGTAAATATGGGATGATGATACTGGGTGCCTCACTCTGACAGGTTATGAATCTTAATCCCTGAGGGCTCATCTGCACTGCCTCTGAGCTGTACCTGGAAGCACTGGTGTGAAGGAGTCTGCTCCCACCGATTCCCACTCTGCACATGCCATATCCCAGAAATGGGGCAACATATGACCTCAGGGGGTCCCTAAGAGTGCCCTAATAAGCATACTCAAGGCAGAGCCCATGAGCAGCAGCACTGGGGACACCCATAACGCTGCTTCAAGGGAATTGTAGTCCTTTCGAGCTGATGGGGTGGGCCTTACAGGGGGGTGCGGATGGCTTCTCAGTAGTAGACCCAGGCACAACCTGGAGGTAAAGCCCATAGTGCCTGTACAGCGGTTAGGATCCTGGAGTGGGAAGAGCTTTAGGAAAGCAATGCACAGTGCTAGAAGTCTCAGTATCATGGTGCAAGCATGTAACAGAGAATCTCCAAGCAGCAGCCTTATAAACAAATGGCTGCTGTGATGGGACTGCAACTTCCCTCTGCCTCAAATATGCCATGGGGAGGTAAGAGGCCAAAGGAAATTCTTCCCCAGTTAGGATTCAGCACAGTCCATCACATGTCCATGTGCATTACAAACAAGCCAGTGTTGAATAGAGGCCGTGGAAGCAGTGAGTACATGTCAGGGTGCTGACTTGTAAGGCTGCATAAGTGCATCTCAGTCACAAGCTACATCTAAGCAGGAGAGGCAGCTAAGTGGGCCCAATTTGTGACAACATAGGGGTGTTTGGATGTGGCAGCCGGCTGTGTGACCTCTGCTGTAACTAGTTTCATTGTGGGCATTTGGTTCTTCCTACTGTGCAGATACCACTTGTTCAGATCTGAGTCCACTTCCTGTTGCCAATGCATCCCAGGGTGTGTTGATGGCCTGATGCTCTGGGATATGAAACCTTAGTTAATACAGTGTCAGGCTGGGAGAGCTGTCAGGTTTATAATTCCTGTTTGCTCAGTGTGGAAAGTGGTTTTTCCTTTTCACTTGCACGTTGCTTATTGTTTTTTTTCCCCCCCTTTAGAGCGAGTTTTACCCACACTCCCCAACCCTTTTCCAGGTCAGTATATGTTTTATATCAAAGTAGCTCTTTAGCCGGGTCATTCTCCATCATCTTCAACAAATGCTGAGAGCTAAGGGTGAGCAAAAAAGTCCAAAGTGAAAATAACATCAAGGTGTCCTCTTTTTCATGACATGGGT
>NW_017728943.1:16163930-16188141 GCF_001723895.1 Crocodylus porosus
GTTGCCAAAATCCAAGCCTGAGCCTGAGACCGTGTGTCTGAGCTGAGACTCAGAGAAGTCTCCATGTGTTAAGTGCTGTTCAAATTGTCTTCAGGTCCATCTCTATATATTCCACCCAAAATGATACATGGCAAACTACTTGAAAATGGCTCTTCTTTGGATATTCCTTGTCTGAGTAGAAGCAGCAGGGTACCTGAAATCTTGCAAGGGGAAAATAAATTCAAAACTACTACTATGAGGAATCCAGAACAGGTTGAGCAAATAAGTGGGAACAGGGAAGCATGCAAACTTAGGAGTGCTTACCCACAACAGATCTTTTCCCTGGCTCATCTGTCACCAATGAAAGCAACTTCTGCTGTTTGTATGGCAGCTCATCTGGCTCACTAATCATTAAAGGAATCATAGTTAGTTGTTAAAGCACAAAAGATGGTGAGAGACCTTGACTGACCAAGTCCACAAGGAAAGAGTCTAAAACTATAGTAAAGGAAATCTGGAGACCTTGGTAGTAGTTACATCTCTGTCATGCACGTGATAAGTCTTCAGTCAAATCAGCATGGCAGAGATGTTCAAAAGTTTGTCCAGGTTTTCAGGGTATCTCTTCCTGGCACAATGGAGGTCTGTATGTACCTGGGCTAGCTCTGAACAAGATGGCATGTCTGCACAGCTTCATCAGTGTCATGAAAAGATACTTGCTTAATTCCTGGAACCAGCATAGCTGTATCCACTCAACATTGCACCCACGGTCATTAACCTTGGTGCTAATGAGCTGAGCACCAACCTGATATGATTGCTGCTTCTGGTTCTGCAGTTAGGTGGATTGGAGCTAGCTCAGTGATCGGGGTACCCAGCTTGACACTCTTAAAGAGGTCTGATTTTTAAGAGAGTGGAGGCTCCATGCCTGAAATCAGGCCACCTTAAGGTGTTTTGAGTTGAACACAGAACTGGAGTCACTCAGAATCACTAGTCAGCCAGAGACCCCTGGCCTTCTTGGACCTCAGTTTCTCTGTGTGAAAGAGAGACACTGAACCTGCAAGGGTGTTTTAGGGACTGAATAGTTAATGTGTGTATAGAGCATGTGGGGACGGGGGCAGAGTCCAAAACATTACTAGAAGACTCAGGAAAGTGGCCGGGTGCCCAAGTAAAACACCTGCTTGTCCTTCAAGGAGATGAACAATAGCAATGGGTGTTTCCCAACAGCTCAGCTTCCCCACCCCACATTTTCAAATCAAGATCTTCTGCTGGCACTTATTCAGCCTCAGGATGTGGCTACAATTGCCTATTTAGAAGTAAATCTGCAAATACTATTAAAGAAAAGTGCCAAAGAGAGAGAGAGAGAGAGAAGCAAAAAAGAAATCAAGCTACCATTAAAATTAAATCCCAGAGAGTGATTTGCAAATAACGTTCAAGGAGCTGAAAAAAGGAGTAAAGTAGGCCATTGGGAACCTAGCATGGCAAAATAAATCCAATTAAACATGATTATTATACGCACTGTAAACGAAACATATGCTTGGATGTGAAATTAAAGTCATAGAAGCTGTTCGGAGTTTAAAGATTGGTGGGGTTTTTTAATTTCTTTTAGAAATTTTGTGGGACTTCTAGTGCCAAATATTTCTGTCCAATGGAGAAGTCATGGTCTGTCCCTTTTAAAATATGTATATAAATATTTATCTATATTTGTTCAAGTTCATAGGCAGGCAGGGATTTTTTGCCCAATTTTTCTCTAGTCTATTGCCTCCTGTATGACTTAGTGGCCCATTAAGGTAAATGATACAGCAAAAATTGTAACTGAGCTAAGCCAAGATTTCTGTGCCAAATGTCCTTTTTAACCAAGCAGCCAGGGCCATCCAACACTTTTAATCAACCTTTTAAAATGCTTTCCCTCTGCTTTTGATATTTGTTTCACTGCTTCTTGTTCCACTGATATTATCTCAGGGCACATCACAGGGTGTGGACAGACATAACACTTGAACTGTTCCAAGAATGTCACTGATCAGGAACCAGTTCACAGTTGTCCCTGGACAGAAGTGTCTGTACATATACTGATAAGGGTTCTAAGTGGAACCATCACCTTTTAGGGATGGCACTGCTGCTGAAAACCCACCACCAAGGAGTGGTAGAGTATCCAAACCATTGTGTCTCCCAGAAAGGAATGGAGAGGTTGCTGGGCACTGACAGTGCCATGTAGCCTCCCCCCCCACTTGTGGTTTTCAGGGAGCTCCATGCTTTTGCCCCTCCCCTTCCCAAGGTCTGTGGGGCTTTTGAACTCCTGCCTTGAAAGCAATGCTTCCAATTTCACTTCTCTGCTAGAAACCCTACACTTCATAGTACCAGGGGCATTTGCAGCAAGGGCAGGGTTGCCAACTGTGCATAAATTTACAGACAGTCCATCAAAGACGCACCTAAAAACACCTGTTATATGGTGCTTTAAAAAAATGGAGCTGACCTGAAAAAACTAAGAATCCCTCAGCTTACTTGCAGCTCATCAGAATGAGACTAGTGGTATGCCTTGATACACAGACAGAGCGTAGCAGTGCCACCTTATCTCTGGTCAGGAGTGCAGCACCCTGCCTCAAACATTCTCTCCTGGTTTTATAACCTATAGCTCCCTCCCTTGAGCAATGTGCTGCTGCTGCTGCTGCCATGCCCAGTGACCTGCCTGTAATACAATTGGGTTGCAGTAATCCTTCTTTGGGATCTGGGCCAGATCAGGGAGATGGGGCTAGCAGCAGTGAGGCTGGGGAATGAGGAGGGGCACCACAGTGTGGTAGGGGATACCAGGGTGTGGGGATGAGTGTGGGGTGGGCAAATTATTCTATAAAACCTTTGCTACAATCAAGCAGGGTTGCCAACCCAGGGTTTTGTTTTGTTTTTACTGACAATCTGCACACTTTTTACTGACAGCAAAACTTTTTTTATTATGGTTGGTGTTAAACCTCTAAATATTAGCCCAGCCCTTGTCCAGGATCTAGCAGAAGGGTTACATTTACATTATTTAAAATGTTTGTCAATAAAAGCATATGTCAGTACAAAAGTTTGGTTGTCTTTAAAAAAATGTTCTTGGATTGGCAACCCTGGATGAGGAGGAGGCAAGCCACACAGCTCTCCCAGTACCAAGCAACCCTTCCACCCTTCTTCCTCACTCCAAAATGAGCTGGTACTATGGAGCACAGGGTTTGTACCAGGCAAGTGCAATTGACAACATGGCTTTCGAGGCAGGGGTTGAAAAGCTGCAGAGATCTTGGGAACACAAGCGAAAGGTCATATGCCCCCTCCCTCTCCCCAGCACCTGAAAGGTACAAATCTAGGGAGGGCAGGGGTATGGTTGTACCCCTATTTCAGATCTGGGCATGGGAGAAGCAGTCCCCAAAACAGGTAAGAATATCTCCCCTCTCTTCCCTTCCATCTTCAGCAGAATGACCCTTCCCATCCCATTTCTCCCTGCCCACCACTGCTGCTGTACCCACTGTCCTCAGCTGATCAGGGGCAGGGGAATACACCAGAGTTGCTGCTGCTGCCCCACTCCACCTGGGGACAGCAGTGGCAGGCAGGTGCCCTCTACCTGCACTACCAACCCAGGCTGGCAAGGAATAACTAAGGGGCTGGTAGAGAGAAGGAACCCACCTGCTGCTGTTCCCAGCTGGAGCAGGGCAGGAGTGCTGCTCAAGCCCGCTCTGTTCCTGGAGTAGCCAGGGACAGTGGCAGTGGCAGGTGGGGAGAAGAATGAAAGAGGAGGTTTTGTGCTTTTGCAGAAAGAGGGAAAGGGAGCAGGTGCCAAGAGTGGGATGGGTGGTAGTCTTACCTGATTTTGGTGACTTAAAAACAGTCCTAGCTTCTGTTCCCATGATGCAGTCTATCTGCCCCGGGGCCCAGAGGATGCTGGTGGCATATGGACTGGGATCATAGAGTCCTGGCTCCATTCCAGAACAGCCCCATGCCCTGCATGTTTTGGGGTGGGGGAGAGAAAGGGAGTGCGGAGTGCAGTTTGGGATGTCTGGAAAGCTAACCAGATACTAGGCACAGGATGTTCTCTGTCCCAATGTAACATTAAACCTGTTTTGGGGGACTAGCTCATAATAATACTTGATTTTCCTGGTGTGCTTTTGAAACGTTCCAGGAAGTTTAAGCCAGTCTTCAGTGGGCTGTATGTCTAGATTCCCGGGGTTTAAATTGTGTTTAGAATGTACTAAGTATTACGTCTGCGCACACCCACAGTGACATCACAGTAGCAGTGAGTCTTTGAGAACATACGATGTTGTGTTGCATTCTGAACCAGGAAATATTAAGTGGAGGTTATGAAGAGAAAAGCAGAGTTTAAATAGACTGGATCTTATCAGCTTGCTGAAATCCCTTGGCAGCTTCTTTAATATGGATGGTCAGCACAGACATTGGTGCTTATCTCAATGTTCAGTCTCCACCTTAAAAGAAATCTCAGACAAAAGTGACTTTTTTTGACCTGAGCCCTCGAGTTTACATTGTGAGATTCTGACCTCAGCTTTGTCACTAACCTCTTGTGTGACCTTAATCATCTCATTTTCCCCTTCATCCTTCACCTTCCCTGTCTATCAAGTATAGGTGATATTTCCATAACTTGGAGTTTCTGAGGATTAATTCAAAAGAGAGAAGCTTTGGGATGAAAAGTGCTGTGTAAGTTCCAGGTATTGTTATCATTATCTGGTTGCTGTTGAAATTCATTACTTTTAGGCAGGTCAGCAATTTAAAATGGGTCTCTTTAACTTGTACTGGATACGAATCACTTCACTAGTACATTAGTGAAACCCTACTGCTTTTTAGCTCAACTTCTCCAAATGGGGCCTGTGGCCTCCTTTGCAATACCAGGTTCCCTGGAAAAAACATTTGGGCATCCTTATTCTGAGCCAGGACTTTAAAAATGCCCTTACATATCTTCTGGGCTGATGTGTCATCAGTTGGTGGTAACACTGGCCTGTCACTGTTCTGATGTTGTGTTATCATGGGATGTCATAACATCTGGCTGTACTGTGGCCATATATATCATTGAGGCCACATAAAGTTTGAATAGAGGTACCCTTCCTCTGTACAGATAAGACTAGCAGGACCTCAACTCCAGATATTTCCAGTAGTACCTCTCATGCTTACAGCATTATCTGTACCTTAGACCACTCTTCAATCTCTCTGAATACTCTCCACCTCTCTGTCCCATCCCTTCCACCCCAACACCAAGCATCTCAGGCATCATATCTCAAGCTTCTCCTGCAGTGCAGTTCTATGATTCTTCCACGCTTACCTCTGGCCTGGGGTTACAGCCCTCTGTGCATCAACCGTGATTACTCAGCAGGCCTGTCTGAGTTCTGCACCTGCAAGTCTTCCTTCAATAGCTTGTGACCAGTGATTCACACAGGTGACCAGACAGTTCTCTCAGACTACATAATTGTTATTTTCGCAGGAGGAACAGAGCATAACAAAAGAGAAAAATGGGTTTAAAACAACCTGTGGCTTCCCTTAAGCCCTAGCATCTTATTTGCCAGGGAAACAGGCAGGTTCTGTTTCTTCAGATCCCAGCAGAGCCTGCCTCTGTATCAGTCTGTTTTCCACAAACATTTCCATAATTATTTTCCTTGAACATAACTCTAGAGAATGAATTTTTTTACAGTGTAATGGCTCAGCCTTGTCAAAACACGTCTTACAGCATTGTCAGGGGCTTCAGAGTAGCACCTTCCCAGCTATCATCTTAGGCACCGCTGCTTAATAACCCCTGAAATGTTAACTAGAGGTTGCATTGCTTACCATGATGCAATATTTTATCTTCCACTCATTTCCCAATACTCCTGCTATTGAACAAAATGGACCCAGGCATAAATATCCCAATAACCCATTGTAGTTATCTTGTAACTGGGTTACATAAGAGCTCAGAAATTATTAGAGATCAGTCTCATATCCTTCATACCATCTCCCTCTGACAACTATATCAGAGCTTGCCATGTGTCTGAGTGAGTGACATTGTTCTGAATTGCCAACCTTAACAGATAAAGGAATTCATGTGAAGAAAACAACTGATAGGGCCTTTTCAGACAAAGTCCATTTCTGCTCATCAGGAAGAAAAAGATAAAAATAGTGACTGGGTGAATGGTCTATAGGTGGGGGGTGGAAGTGGGGTAGTCCTGTCTTTCCACCAAACACTTACTGATTGGAGAATGACCCTGGATGTACTGTAGACTGTAGCTAGTCTCCTCCTAGCTGTAGTTCTCATAGTCTGTATTGTTACTAATGCCTTGATCACAAGGGTGGGAAGGAAGAAAGAGCTGTTCATTTGGATCTGATGACCAGAGGGTGGAGCTTCCTCAGAGGCCCAGAGAAAAGCCTTCTCTTTAATGGCCTCCAATTCTTCTGCCCACTCCCAACCATGGATTAAGATCCCATCTGTAAAGCACAGTCTTCCTCTGCTAATAATGTGGTCGCCTCCTCTATGCTAGGACCCTGTCCTACTTTCTCCAACACATGGATGGGCCTAAGTACCAAAGCAGTTCCAATGAGTGGCCACCTCTTCAGTGCAGGATGACCTTGTGTTGGATGAAAGTCAAATGTCTGGTTTGTTTTAAATGGGGTGCATCTAAAGGAAAGAATCATGAGGAAATAGGGTACAAATTCAAAAGGGTTAACATAATATAGGGATGTCCCATTGAGCGATAATAACTACCTGTCTTTGACCAGCCTGTCAAAATCAGGCAGCAGAAAAGGTTTGTTAACTCCCTTATGGCTTGTAAATGAGTGAAGTCCTGCAATGCCTTCCCTACTGACTTAAGAGAAAGAACAGTGTGGCAAGCCTAACAAGATGTTAGGGTCAAATCCTGCTCACCTTGGGTCTGAATTTGACCAGAATTTGTCCTCAAACAGTATGGAAATGCTCCATAGAACCAGCACAGCCCACAGCCTGTCCATGCTGAAGCAAGACTCTTTTAAAATAACCCAGCTATGTTTGAGAGCCTTCCTTCAGCACTTCATTAGAGTTAGAACTCATTTCCCTAGCAAGCCAGAACAGACAGAACAGTGCAAACTGAAAACATTCACTGATTTTAAACCATGTAAATCCTTTGATGTGATTGGGAACCCTAGAGCCCAAACTGGTCCAAAGAGTCCAGCCCCGTCCTATCCCTTTTGCTGACACAGAAGTGGAATAATTTAAAGCACTTACCTGACTGAGGTGCCATATTTGGACCCGTACCCAGATCAAAACTTTTCCCCAAATTCAGGGGAGTCTGTTTGGATCCACCTTTCAGATTGCAGTTATCACCGTGTAAAGGTATCCACATTGTATGGTCAGAGTGCACCTCCACTGTGGATGGCTGGTTGGAATCAGACATCAGCATCTCAGGGCAAGCTCAGTCTTAAAATTGGTCACCCCCAAGAGAAAGGAAGACCTGAGAACTCCAGAGGCATCTGGCAAATATTAATGAGCCAGATTTTCAACAGAGCTCTTAGTATTTGGCAGCTAGAGCACCAGTCTGAATGCAGCAACACATACTTGTGTTAGATGTGACCTTGCACTGGAGACACTCAGTATGGATTAAGCAAGTCCAGGTGCTCAAATGTTGATGGCAGTTGCTCAGCAATGACCTAACCCTGGATGTCTGCTTGTGTGACACAGGTCACAGAGCTCATTTGATAGTCTGGTTGACAGAATAGAAAGGAGAAGAGTTGTTTAAAGCACCAGTCTGGATGTAGGGATCCTACTCCTGGCTCTTCCTTAGGACTTTGGGTTAATTCACTGCCCCATCTCAAAACCTCATTATGCCCATCAGCCAAAAAACCCCACCAAAACCAAAATAAAACAAAAAAAGATAATACCAGACTAAAAAGGAGTTGCAAGACTTAATTAATTTTGGTTTAGAAACAGTGCCTTGGATCAGGGAGGAATGGAGAAGGGCCAAGTATTATTTTTATTATTCCAGCAGCTAATGTTGGCTGGGTTTCTGGATAGCGATGGATGGCTTACATTTGCCAAGATTGCATTAAAAATCTTCTTCCCCATAAAAAAGAAAAAAAAATAGTTTCCTAAAAAAAGCTCTACCCACCCAGAGAGAAATGGTTTTATTGCTTGATCTGTTTCTGTACTTTTTGTTCATTAATTTTAATTTAGATTGACTTATTCCAAAATGAGCCCTAGTTCGCATATATTTGCATAACCTTCCCCAGCTTCAGTCCTGCGATGAATCCAATGAGCTGAGTGAGAGATGAGAGGCAGGTGAAAGCTTGGACTGCAGAACTTATGGAAATGCTTCTCAATAAACTCTTTGCCCTTGCAATGGGATAGCAAAACCGCCCATTTTTAGCCACAGCTACAGCAGAACTGACCAAGACCCAGTACCCAAAGGACCGGTTCAGGTCAGACTAACTATTGGGAGAAGACAAAAATAACTACATTGAATGGATTAGAAATGACCCCACCTTGGAGTGACTGTGCTGAGAAATCAGTTGCCAGTCATGGTGGTTGGTAGCACAGTCCCTGCTATAGTATAGACAGGTTCATTGTTAAACTGAAGCTCAAGCAGAACCTCACTAGCTAGACCTAAACAATGCAAAATTTAACCCAGCATTTGGAGGAAATGCTGCATATCCAGCAATGCAACATGCAGCTTCACACCATCCAGCCCATCCTAAAACTGCCAGTTGAGTATGCAGGGAATAATAACAAGCCTTTGAATCACCCTTCCCCCTTGGTTCTTTAGTTGGAGAGGGGAGTGATGGCCCTGAGCAAGAAATATTAATTTCCTATCAGGTGCACTGTAAATATACATAAAGCCTCTACCCCCTCCCTTCCTCCTCCCTCCCTCCTTCCTTGTTCAGTCATCTTCCCAGCAGCAACTATTAAAAGCACTACTAAAACCAAAGTAGAGGCAGAGGAAGGGAGTGAAAAGGCATCGTTCCTTGTTTTAATCCTTGAATATGAAGAGGGGAAAAAAGATTCACCCAAGAGAGCCGCTGAAGAGCAACTTCTGCCCTTCCTCCCCCATTTCCACTGTGAACCACCAAGGAATTTGGCTAACAAATTGGCCTCCCATCTGGTTATTGTCCCAAGTGAGCAGTCTCTCCATTCACTAACCCATGACGGTACGTCGGTTTGGGAAGCATTGGGTTTATCTTCCAGACTCAGGCGCTGTGCTGGGCCCGTTTGTGAACTGGTTGCCATTCAGTGCCTGCTCTGCTGTTGATAAAGCACATTACACATGGCTGGGTTCGCATGATTAATACAGCTGTCTAAGCGCTCTCTCTAAAAACAAAAACAACCAGTGGAGAAGGGGGGCGGAGCGGGGGGCGCAAGAAAAGTGTCTTCAGACAAATCAGGCCTGAGGGAAAAGCAGAGGCACACTTCCCTGGTGGGCGCAGAGGCCTAGGCCTGCAGGGAAGGTGGGCAACAGAAAGGATGGGCTCATTGTGGAGGAGAACAAAGGGGAATTGTATTTATTCCCCATGCACACACGCCTCTCTGGACTGCAGGGAATCAGTTCATTGGGATGGCAGGGTAGAGGGGGGCAAGCAGGCAGGAATCTGACTGTGTAGAGGATGTGGCATAAGCAGGGCAGCTTTACCAAGTCCCAACTAGGCATCTTCTACAATAGGTATCAGAGGAATTTGTGGGCCTGTGATTGGGGTGCAGTGGCCGATTTGGTGGTCTGTCAAGGGCAAGGTTCTGGGTTTAAGACCCTGGCCTGGCTTAGCTTTGTTTCCCTTCCTAGACGGCAGAGGCTGTTATGGATACCAAGGAGGTTATGAGGGACAGATCACTCTAATACCCTATTCTTATGCTCTCCCTCTAACGCAGTCATGCCCTGTAGGTTCTGGTGATCTAGCATGCAGGTCCATGTTATCTGACACATGGGGCTTCCCACAGGTCCTGAGTTTTGGTAGCAAGGGAGCACCAATTTTTCAGACCTGTAGGGAGCCCCCTGAACCAGATGATGCAGCCCCAGAGGCCAGATTTGACTCATGGGTCAGGGGTTAAGCAGCCGTACTCTAAAGCACCACTCCTGTCACTGTTGGAGAGAGGGTACTGGACTAGGTACACCTTTGGCCTGACCCAGTATGGCACTGCTTATGTTCTTATGACTTGACCCACCTTTGTCAACTCTTATTACACCTCCAGGGTATACCTACTCATACATATCAGGATGCAGATGCAGGCTTATTTACACCGCACCTTAGACTCAATCTTCCCATGCCCAGGAGCACCTAAAGGGTGTGCAGAAGTGGTTTTGTATCAGCTTTTCACTCCACCCCACAGCTGCCAGCATGGGAACAGTTCAGCTTGCACCATCCACCTTGCAGCCCCCTCGATCCTCCACACCCTTCCCCTGCATAATTTAGAGGAGCTTCAGGATTGCATTGAGTTGCAGTGTGTTGCAATAGCACTAGAGGGTCTTTTCCCCTTCCCACAGCCTGCTCTAACCCCTCTTCCCACCCACCCCATAGATGCATTATCTGGGGATTGGGCTGGGGGGTAGTAGGAAGCACCAGAGCTAGCATAACTTCACTTAAGCATTCCCTCATGCAAGGGCTGTTTAGAATGGCATTAAAAGCAATGTTTCTTTAACTCTTTCTAAAAGCAGGAAATAGCCCCACAATTGCCCTCAACTCCCATGACAGAAATTGGGAAAAAGATGAGTGTGAAATCTATATGCCAACTTTCACAAATACATGTGCACATGAACGTAGTTATCCTGACATCTGTACACACATTCTATTCAACCATAAAAACACGTGTGTGTGTGTGTGTGTGTGTGTGTGTGTGCGTGCGCACACACCCCCCTGATCTCACAACAGCAAAAGCAGGTGCCTACAAGAGTGCAGACACACACTATGCACATGTGTGTACAGACACAAACCCTTTGACTTGCCATCTCCAGCATGAATACAGCTGCATACACACACAGAGACATGGAGATGCCAACACAGCTTTGCTCACAGAAGAGTTGCCATGAGCTCTGTGGTGACCTGACCCCAGAGCAGAGTGCAAATGCATCATTCACAAGGGCAAGCAAAAGAGAAAAGAAATGCTGTGGGGCAGGGCGTCTCTTTGTGTAACTCCATCTGTCTCTCCTTCCCTTATCCCTTGCATTCCTACCTCTCTGCTCCATCAACCTTCCTGTCTACTCCTAGCTCCCTTCACAGCTGTTTCTTTCAGCCCCCTCATTACTGTCCTGTCTTCCTCCACCCTCTTCCTGTCACTTCCTTTTGAGCTTTCTCTGAGCTATTCCCATCGGTGAGACTCCCCTGTCTCCTGTTTCTCCATCAGTCTCATGCTGTTCCCCCTTTCCCTAAATCTTCCTTTAATACCCACATTGCTCCTCTGTCTCCCTCTCCTATTGCTCGTGCCTTCATTCTGTTCCATAATCACACCCTACTCACTGTCCCTCATTCTATCTCCAGCACCCCTTTCATATTCATGCCAACCTGTTACTCCACCCCCATGCTTAGTGCCTAGCAAAGCCTGTATTTACTGCCACTCTTGGGGGTGAGGAGCAAAGACAGACAACCTCAGAGCTGTGGGAAATGTAAATTTCATACAGGGCCACTGAGCATCCGATTGGTATACATTCAGGAGTGTAGCATGGGGTGAACAAGCAGGGCATGTGCCCCAGATGCTGACTAATGGGAAGGGGTGCCAAGACAGGGTGGCAACTCACCCATGGGTTTTTGCTTGCCTCACCACATGCCTGCTGCTTGCCTCTGTGACACTCATTGCTGTTGCAGGCAATGGGTGTCGTGGAGTGCAAGGCATTCTAGAAATCAGTTTTGAGAGCAGCAGTGGAGTTCACTTGCTGCTGGGGAGAAAACTGATCTCATTTTTGCCGTTGAATTCAGCATTTTCTTTTGCACTCTGGACATAGGCTTTGGTGGCAAAACAATGGGATAAAATTTTCCCCTGGCAGCAGCAAATTCCACCACTCTCCTAAAGAACGATGATTTCCAGAATACTTTGCACTCTGTGAGACTGCCTGACGGCTTGCTGCTGTTTCTACACCTGCAAGTAAGAAGGTAGGTGGAGCAAAGGTGGGGAAATGGTGAGAGATGACTGCCCTGGTTACATTTTTTCCACTCTATGCCTCTGCAAACATTGTTCATCACCAGTGCAATGTAGAGCAGGTGATGAGGGCTTTGCTATCCCAGGCTGTTTAGTGAACATTGAGGAGCTAGGTTGTATGTGTCATCGTCACGTAACTGCTGCTGGTGAGATGGAGCATGCTGCCACACACATGCACAGTCAGAATGAGAGATGAGCTGGGATGCCAGGGGAGGAAGAGAGGTTATTCTTTCCAAGAGGTTCAATGAGGCGAGACCTCATGTTCTTAGCCATGAATAGTGCCATGGGAATGACCTGTATGATATATTCCCTGACTGCTTAACTTCTGGTAGGGGATTCTTATATGAAGAACTTTAATGCGAGGGGAGGTCTCAGTAAGTCATCTGGGATGCACAATGCACCAGACTTTGGAAACCATAACTGTTAGGTGCTAGCAGAATGGCTGCATCGAGGGACAGATGGGATTTCTCAGTGGTGGTAAAATTCCAGAAATTCCCCCAACTCTACAGAGTAAATAAACCAAGAACAAGAGACAGTCTTGAAACAAGTCTGTTGAGCTCAGAGAGAGAGTTTTGCTGTTCCTCAAAGACTTAAGACTGCAGTTCACTTCTACAGCAGCAATGACAGTGGGGTATCGTTAGGGTAGATGGGACAAGAAGCCATCTCTAGAACACAATAACCTTCACTAAAAGATACTGAATGTCCTTTTCTTGACAAACTACAAACCTTCTCTAGGAGGATGGATGTACAGATGCATTAGGAAGGATGGATGAGTTCCAGTTCACCATGAATTGTGAACACTATGGGAAAACTCTAAAATGGTGGAAGAGATAGGCCTCATCTTGAACAACACAGATAAGTGGGGCGGTGGAATAACCTAGGGAAATTCTGGGCTCTCCATCACTGGAGGTATTTAAGAAGAGGTTGGACAGCCACTGGTTGGGGGTGGCCTAGGTGTAGCTATGTTCTGTTATGAGTATTTTTCATGCTTCTGGGCTTTGCTGGTTGCTGCATGGGGCTGGGAGGATACTCCCTTCCCCACCTGCTGATCCATATGTCAGGGCTGTTTTTAAGCCTTCCTTGGAACCGCTGGGTGTTGGCTGCAATCAAGGCTTGGGATTTTGACTAGGATGTTTTTCCTAGGACTTAAATCAGAGGTTCCTGGCTAGACGATCTTACTCCTTGCTCAGGGTAAGACTAATCACCATGTTTGGGGTCAGGAAGGATTTTTACCCCCCATCAGATTGGTATGGGCTGTAGAGATTTTTACCTTCCTCTGTAGTGGGGGGCATGGTCCTCTGCCCAGGATCTCTTGAGCATTCTATATATATAAAGGGCTTAGTCCATCTGTCTGTGTCTGTCTGTCCATAATGCTCTTGGGGACGTGGCTCCCAGCAGCACATGGCTCCAGCCAGCGCTGCATCAAGAATGCCGTCAAGACTGATGCGCTGGGTGGGCAGGGACAGAGCTGCTGACTGCCAGAGTGGGGGAGAAGTGGCACGGGGCCAGACATGGAGCAGGGGAGGAAGGGTGGTAATGGGGCTGGACATTGGGGAAGAGGGTTTGGCATGAGACTGGACATGGAGCGGGGGATAGGGTGGGATGCACGGCCGGACACAAAGCAGCGGCAGTGCATGGTGGTGGGTGGCGGTTGCCACCTGCAAGCTTCCCCCTCTGCTCCTGGAAGGTGGTGGCAGCATGGGGTGGTGGTGCTTCATCCCTGCCCACCTTCTTCCCACCTTGCCCTGTCATTCTTAATGGGCTGTTCACTAGTATCTTAATATCCAGGGATTGGGTTTTTCAGTTTGCCATGGGAAAAAAAAGGAAATGGGGTTTTCCCCTTTTAAGTAGAAAAGTGTAGATGTTCTCCTTTCAAGGGGAAAAAAGTAGGAATCAATGGGTTTCCCCTTATAGGCTGGCAGAGTTCCAGCCTGCAAGGGGCTGCTTGGGGCTGGGGGGAGCAGGAGGAGGGCAATCAGAGGCAGGGAGCTCCACATGCATGCCAGGCAGCCAGAGCTGTCCCTTGGGAGGCAAGAGTTGGGGTGACTGCCCTGGGCCCCACACTTCGGGGGGCCCTGTAGACAGAGCCATACAGGCCCCACCAGATCTGTGCTCTGGCTGCTCGCCACCCCTCCCCCCCCGCTCCCCACTCTGGTCACTTGCCACCCCCTCCCCTGTCCCCTCCATGCACAGGGCTTGCACAGCCTGGTATGCCCCGGGCCCCACACACTCCTAGGGTCGGCTCTGCAGGCAGCAGTGGAGAACAGCTCCCGGAGCTCCCACCAGGTAAGTCTATAGGGAGGGGCAGATTGAGACCCACATGGTGAGGGAGGGAGTAAAGCAGGGCTGGGGTCTGGGGTGCTGCCCAGCTCAGGTGGTGCATAGGACCCGAGCCTGCTGCACGAATGCATGGCCATAGGGCCTGGCTGGGGAGTGGAAGGGAGCCACAGGCTGCTCATCCAGGAGGGGGCAGCTCTCTACTGCTGTGCACATTCCTGGAGAGGAAGGCATGGGGGAGGGGGCATGTGACCCCCAGACTTGTGCGCAGGATGGGGGCAGATGCAGGCTGCCTGCTGCTGCCTTGGGGCTCCCCACCCTGCTGTCCTCCTTTCAGGGGCCTCCATGGCAGAGCAGGATTGACAGCCTCAGTGCCACTGCCAGAAGCCCCATGCTGGCCGTGTCATCATGGCAAGTCATGCCCTGCCCACCTTTCAGTGGCATTATGGAGTTGTGCCCCCCACTGCTGCCTGGGGGCCAGGGGGCATCCCAATGAGCCTGCCTGCTCCGCTCTGCCGTGGAGTCCTCCAAGGGAGGGCAGCAGGGTAGGGAGCCCCAAGACCATAGCAGGCAGCCTGCATCCCCCACTCCCTCCCACCGGGCTCTGGTCCAGCTGTGCCACCCACCAGGCGCTTCTCTTTGCTCTGGCCACAGCAGCCACTGCCTTCTGCAGGTGGCAGCTGGGGCTTGGGCACTGCTGTGGGGGGTAGGGGACTGTGGGCTCTGGCCCCGTAGCCCTGATGGCTGGGGCCCCCCTCCAGCAGGGCTGTGGGGGCAGGTGGCTGGGGGTCATGAGTGAGAGGCACCAGCAGGGAAAAGGGGCTGTGGATCAGGCTGGAGGGGCACTGGCAGTGCTGCTGGTTTGGAGCGAGGTGCACTGGCAATGGGCAGGGCTCCAGCAAATCACAGCTACTCAGCACCACAAAGCAAGGGAGGGAACAGCCACAGTTGGACCCACAACCTAGTGAATGAAGGGGGCAGGGGGAGCTCTGATTTTCCATGATAAAAAACCCAAAATTAAATCCCAAAATATCTAGGTATATAGAATGGGTTTTTTTATAATGACTGAGGCACTGGTAGGCTTCCAAATTGCTTAAAAATTGTAAATGCATCAACAAACCATTGTGTTCGGCTGATACCTATATAGTGGTGTTTCATTCAGTCGTGGAAAAACACAGATCGTGGGGGGTTTTAATTAAAGAATTTTGGACTTTTTCTGAGAGAATCTGCCATTTTAAACAGAGAAAACCGGGATCCCAGTTGATAACGTTTCATAGAAGCAGGAGTTGATAGCCATGGTCCCCTAGCTTTACCTGCAGCTAGTTAAGCCATTATGTCTCATGCTGTGTCAGGGTTGTCTGTATGTAGTTTTGCTAAGAGGTTAGACAATGGATTTGTATAGGATGGTTTGGATAGGGATGTTCCTGCCTCAGGCAGGAGGTTCAACTTGATGACTTAGGAGGTCATTTCAAGCCCAATTTCTCTATGATTCTATGAACACGGGAAGACACTATAACATGGGGTGCTAAGCACCACAGATTGACTCTAGAGAACTGGGAGGGATGAATCAAATTTAAAACCAATCTGGCAAATGTTGTAACACCACAGTCAGACTCTAGAGCAGTGGATGGAACAGAATACTTTAAAATGTGGCAGTCAATCTCTAGCATGCCCTCAATGGTCTCCAGACTGGATCATCCCTCAGTCAGGCAGAGTAACTGTCTGCTTTCAGAATAGGCAGGGTATTGACTGCGCAGTCATAGTCACCCATTTATTACCCCAGTTTGGGATTTAGTTTCAGACCACCTATTGGTGAAAGGAAATGGAGGGCCTTAGATATTAACTGGTAGGGCGAATCGGGTACAGGACAGCTTTAACAGTAAAAAACAGGGAACACTGACTCTAGCCTTTTTTCCCCCCCCCAAAGAAAAAAAAGAATACAGGGTGAGTGGAAGCCAACCGAGCAAACTCTCGTAAGAAGTAGCTGCTAATCCCTAAAGCCTCAGAGTAGAGTGCAGAGCACTGGAAGAAAGAAATTAATAACTTTCAAAGTATGACCTTGAAAATGGAATTAACAGTATTCCTCCCTTTTAAGCCTTCATGATAATAAAGATTTCATCTTCTGAAGCCCTGGCAAAGAGAGTCAACAGACTAGAAAAATGACTTCCTGCAGAGGCACTGGCAAGCATAAAACCCAAGACCCTCTGGGCCAGAGGGGTATGGGAAGAAAGAGAGAGAGAGAGATTTCTCTTTCTTTCCTCCTTCCCCTGCTGCTTCTCCTTTTGTGGCTTGTTTTTGTTTTCTCCCCATCTTTGCTTCTCTCCCAGGACATGTCCAAGAGTATAATGGACAGAGGGGTTACTGAGCTCTTCCTTGCAAAAAGAACTAGTATGTGACAAGATGGAGTCCAAAGCCCCAAGAGGTAGAAGCTCCCTAGAAAGCAGCACCCCAGGACTGCTTGGTTTCATTCCTCTAATCTCTCCCTGTTGCCCATCCTTGTCCTCCAAAAAGATACCCAGGACCTAATTCTTCTCTCACTTGGTTTTCTGTTGTGTTCAGTGGAGGGACTCCTGACCTACACCAGTGTAAGCAAGCAGAAAATCAGACCCCAGGGTTCTTTGCCTAACAGCTCCACTGGGGATGAAAGACCATGGTGGGAAGGGGCAGGGGCAGACAGATGAGCATCCTGTGGGTTATCCCTGCGGTTACCTTTTATGGATGAGTTGGAGAATGCATCTGCTGCTTGCTCACAGTCTAAGGGGTAGCTTCTTGAAGCTGATTGTCTCTGTATGTAGTACTGGCTATGGTAGAGTGTATTCTTGGTGGTGGTCGTAGCATCTGTCAGTTTGGGTGCTGTATTCTGTGAAGCTGAATAGGTTTGTGAGATCAGTCTCACACCTGGCCGGTTCCTGCTACCACTGACTAAGTGATGGGACTATGTGGAGTACCAGATCAGCCTCCATGTATGGGTACCTTCAGTCCTGTGCTTTCACCCTACTCACAAGCCCTACTGGAGTTCAGTCAGCTGAGGAGGCCCAACTCAGACCACAACTTTAGAGCCTCTGTCCAGGGCCTTAGCAAGCAGACACATTTGCACAACACATTCGGACTCTAGGGTTCCCAAGCAATAATCAGGAGCTCACTGAAGTTAGAAGTTAGCTCCAACAATTATGGAGGAACAGTGCAGGCAATGAAGAATAACAGGTGTTCAAGAAGAGGTTGCACAGCCACTGTTCATGGATAATGGAGCTGTAGCTATGCCTGTGTTCTTCTCTAGGTATTTCCCATGTTTCTGGGCTTTGCTGGTTGCCTCATAGGTCTGGGAGGGAATTTTTTCCCCTTGCTGCTACGTGCATCGGGATTTGGGGGGGGTTTTAAAAAGCTTTACTCTGAGGCACTGGGAGTTAGCTGCAACCAAAGCTGGAGATTTTGTCTGGGGTATGCCAGTGTGGCTGCTAGGACTTAAATGTGGAGGTTCTTAGTTACAGGGTCTTTCTCCTCTGTTCAAGATCAAACTGATTGCCATATTTAGAGTCCAAAATTCAGATTAGTATGGACTGTGTGGGTTTTTTTCCTTCCTCTATAGTGAGGGGCATGGCCCTCCTCCTAGGATCTCTCCAGTATACATTAACAACATTTGCAGCACCAGATCATTGGCTGTCATGGGCTGCCTGCTTTACCTGTGGCAGGTTAGGATGTTATGTCTTGGGTTTTGTGTCAGGGTTGGCTGTAGTTTTGCTAAGGTTAGAAAATGAATTTGTATGGGATGGTTTGGATAAGGCTGATCCTGCCTCAAGCAGGAGTTTGGATTAGATGACCTGTGGTGTTGCCTTCCAGTCCTACTTCTCTATGACTGTTTGATTCTATAATCTGTCTGCTGGGAGTAACTGATCTGATTGAAGATCTGCCTGCCATAGGGAAGAGAGAGAGATAGAGAGAGCAGGTACCTGGAGTCTAGGTAGAGATCATTTCTGCTATGGGGCAAGTGCTTTCCTCCATTCCCTGCATCCCCATCTCCTCTCCTGATGACTGACTATCTGAGGCAGAACATAAAGCATCTGGCAGTGGTTTGCACTCAGGTTAAAAGTTGATGGCATTGCAGAGACATGCATCTCTCCCTCTCTCCTAGTTTTAGGGGCAGAGGATGACTTTTCTTTCCTAGTGAGCCTGAACCAACTCAGTCACAAAAGGCTAGGAGAGCATGGGATCTCCAGTTGCTATAACTGTGCCCATTTCCCCTGTTTTGGTGACCAGGGTTTCTGCGTCTTTGCCTTTGATGCCACCTTGTGGAGAATGGTGATTTAACACCCATGATATTAATGTGCAGAGGTTTTGCTTTTACTGGACTTGGTCACTAGATGGCAGGAACAAACTGTGCTTGGGATGTTCTGGCGAGACCTGAAGAAGAATGTATTGCATTCAAAAGTTTATTTAACTCTATCTCAGTTATACAGTCCAATTAAAGGTATCATCCTAAGAAATCCTTGTCTTTGCAAGTAGGACAGGCAGACTGGAAGGAAATAAGGGTGACAGGGATCCATCTAATTAATACTGTAAAACAAATGTCCTGTCTTTAATCGTTACCTGAGTATCTGACACAGGATGGCCCATTTCCACCAACCCATGACCTTCAGGAAAGCAAAATATGAAAGAGATGTGCACACACAGAAACACACACACACAAGTACCTGCCTCACCCCCAGTAGGTGTGTGTACGTGCACACACACAAAACACATGCTGGCATGGAGCTACACCACACAAACAGGCACAGCCAAAAGTTTATTATATCCAACAAATGGTTATAACCTCACACCTCAACTGGCAGTGCTCCTCTTCCCTTTCTCATATTCATCCCACCCTTAGCCTCCTTTCTTTACCCCCTCCCACATTCCCGAGTCTCCATCAATTTCTTATACCATCCTATTCTGAGCTGGCATCTTCTCCTCTTGTGGCTCATCTGAATCTCAAGCCAGCCTTGCTGTCTTTACCAGTTCACTCAAAAGCCTTCTCTTGCACTATCCCCTTGTCAGAACCAGCCCTCAGCTGTCATTGCTCCCTCATGCTTTTCCATCACACTATCACTGCAAATACAGTATCATCATGCCCACATACTCGTCACAACTCTTAGTAGCATCAGCCCATAGTCATCACATAACTGAGCAGGTATCACCCCTGTCTTGTTCCCGGTGGACTGGCATCCTTCTTTTCCATATCCGTAACTGGTCTGAGCACGCACAAGTATCTTTCATTCCTTATCGCCTCCATGCATTGGTTTCACCCCCTGAGATAGACCCTTAAGACTCTCATTTGGGCACCAATAAAAGCTGTGAAGAACACAGGGACTGGCTTTAGTTTTAGGAACTGGCCAAGAGCTGGAAAAATTCCAGAGCCCAGTACACAGCAGTAACAGATCCATGGAGGTCAAAGCCACAAGGAACCATAAAAATGCCCGGTTTGACCACCCGGATTACACTGGCAACGAGGGGGTTGGGGTGTGCAAAATGGGCTGTATTCGATTCAGATTTGGATTTGGCCTGATTTGGGGATCACTGTCCCCGATTCGATTCAGCCAAATCCAAATCTGAAGATTTGATGTTGATTCAGGGAATCAGCGATTCAGGCATGGACACAGCATTAAATATTTTTTCTACGTACCTCGAGGTACCATTGCGGCTTGTGAGTGCTGCGATGGTGGGGCGCATGGAGCATCCCACAGGAGTGCAGGGGGCTCTCCACATGCTCAGCGGTCAACCCAGAAGTGGACTGGATGTACTTCCAGTACACTTCCAGGTCCACTGGGGAGTACACTGGGGGGGCGGGGGCCTGTACCCCACAAGCTCAGCGATCAGCCACAGGGGGACCCTGGGTGCCCCCCAGACCCAGGAGGCACCAGTCGCTGAGCTGGGGAGGGAGGCGAGGAGGGGGAGGGGGCAGGCCCTGTGCACTCCCTGGCGGACCCAAAAGTGGACCAGAAGTGCTTTTGGTCCACTTCTGGTCTGCTACTGAGTGTGTGGGGGAGCCCCCCGCACTTCTGTGGGATGCTCCGCAGCTGGTACCTTGAGGTACGTAGAAAAAACATTTAAAGCTGTGTCTATGTCTGAACCTCCAAATCTTTCTGAATGTCTCCAATTCAATTCAGAGGGATGTAGGGATGGGCAAAATGCAGCCCAGGGGCCAGATGCGGCCTGCCAGGCCATTCTATCCATCCTGCAGGGCCCCTAAAAAATTTAGAAAATTAATATTTATCTGCCCCTGGCTGCCTGTCATGTGGTCCTCAATGGCTTGCCAAAACTCAGCAAGCGGCCCTCTGCCCAAAATAATTGCCCGTCCCTGGATTAAAGGATCTCCTGATTCGATTCGGATTCAGAGATTCAGCCACCAAAGCAGGCCGAATCTCTGCTGAATCAAATCAGGGACCAAAGCTTTGCATAGCCCTACATGGGGTGATTCCTGCATCTCTCATTCATTGAAAGATAAGCCTTGTCCTTACAGGGTGTTTGTTGTCAGAGGCAGTCACCAGCCTGTTGGAGGTTAGGTATAACATCATATCAGACTCCCACAGGGTGGTCAGTGTACGTGCTGTATCAGAATGCCCTTTGAACTTGCTGCTGCTGCAGGTGTTGCGTGTCTCCTAACAATCTCAGTGGTACAGAAAGCACTACTGCATGCCCAGGTCAAGTGACAACAGCTCTACTAGGTTTATTATCTACAAAGCACCCAAATCCTAACACATAAACCCTAAACCCAGTCCAAAAGGTTCACAGGCCCTCCTGTATATACACCCATTAAAACAGTTTTGTTTGTAGCATATACATTGTAGGTCTCGCCAAATACTTATTTGGTAGCCTCATATGCAACCTAGTAGTATGATCTTCCCACCAAGTAGGGAAATACGTCTAGCAGGGCATCCTGATTCTTATTTTGGTGTCTTGCCCATTCTCAGTGAGGTCTGCTTTATCTAAGCATTTGCATGATTTATATATACAGGATCAATGGTTGTATTAATTTAAACTAGAGCAGGACCTACATTAGGATGTACCATTTTGTACATAAACAGGCAGAAAGCAGGGTAGAGATGGTCCTTATGGGCTGCCATGCAAAGTTAGCATTTTTCAGTATGCAAACATGATTCATAAGATAAACCCAGAGGTTTCAAATACAAACTGGGCCAACTAAATCGGACGGCCTGGAACTTACATCAAAACCTTCCTGTATCCTGTAATTTTAGGCAGTTCCTGAAGCTATTAATTCCTAGATTGTCCAGACATTAACACCTGAAAGTACTTTTAAGGACATTTTAGGCAGCTTAAAGTTTTGCCACTTCCAGTCAGGTTTACCTCTGATCTGTGTTACCCAGCTCCTGTTCCGCTGATGTGTGGCCATCCCCCTTAGCTGAGCCACCCAAGTTTCAGTCCTGCAGTATCCCAGGATGCAGTGTTCTGTCCCCCACCCCCCTGTTCTCTGTGGACAACATTTCCACCCCCTGACCTCTACTGCCAAGGGGAAGGAAAGGGGTTCTGGCACCAAGCCAACTCCCTCTTCTGCTCTTGGCGTGTGACTGCCTCTGGGGGTGTAGCCTTCCCAGCCCCATGCATGCAACCCTGTGCAAACAGGCTGCAGCGCACATGCCAGGTAGCCAGGGTGCAGGGCACAGATGGGTCTGAGAGTGGGGTCTAGTGGGGGTGGTGCAGGAGGAATAATTGGGTCCCCATGAGCTGAGGCTTCCTTCCTGGGGCAGGGGCAGTAGCTCCCCCAAAAGTGCCCTCCCTCAGCACTCCCACTTCCTAGCTACTCCAGGAAGTATGACCACCACCTCAATCCAAAATCCCAATTTATTAAAACATGAAACCTTCTTTAATTTACTTCCTCTTTATTTCTTTTTAAATCCTTTTAATTTTTTTTTACTTTCTATTTTATCCTTTAGGGGCTGACTTCCTTCATTTCACCACCCTTCCCCCAACATTTCCTTTCCACCTCCCATTTCATTGCCAGCTCTGCTCCCGTTAACTCTCTGCCTCCCACTTTCATGTTCCTGCCCCCATCCCCAGCCCATCTCTCACATACCCCGACCTACAACAGGGATGCAAGGCTGTCCTGGCTTACCAGCCCTGTAGTGGCAACTCACAGCTGTGCAGGTGGGGGGCAGTCAGAGATGGTTTTTCAGCCTTAAGGTGTGACCGCTCCAAACTCAAGGTAACACTAACAGTGATCAACATTTGAGCAGCTCAAAGCTCAATGTGTAACAAGACCCAGACATTCATTTAGCTTTCCTGAGCAAGATTTCAGTTCATCAGATGATATGAAAGGACACGCAGTTACCAATAGCCAGTCTATTGCATAAGTAGGCTGACTTTCCCTTATGTCCTGGTGCGTAATGTCCCATAAACACTGATTAGTTCAGACTGTCCCCCAGATGCATACAGTCCAAAAGCTTGGAGCTATGTGTTGGCATTGAGCCCTACAAAATTCATAGAAAAGCAGGGACTTTCTACGAAAAATCTTAGAAACTGGAAGGGACCTCTGGAGATCATCCAGTCCAACCCTCTGCCTGAGACAGGTTCATCCCTACCTCCATTATCGCATACAAATCCTTGTCAAACCTGTTATTAAAACTGCACAGTCAACCCTGTCATACAGCCTAGTCCTCCACAGGTGAAGCAGAGACAATGGTGGTCAGTGTCCCGCTGCTGCAAGGGTTGTCAAAATATACTGGAGAGATCCAGGGAAGAAGGCCATGACCCCTGCTACAGACAACACAAAAATCCCGACAGTCTGTATGAATCTGACCATGGGATAACATTCATTTCAGACCCCAAATGTGGCAATTGGTCTGGTCCTCAGCAGCCAAGATATAGATAGGCAAGAACCTCTGGGTTTTAGCCCTAGCAGAAGGACTGACACACCCCAGCCTTAGCCAACATCCAATGCCTCTAAGGGGGAAAAAACCCTGACGTGTAGCAATAGGAGGGGGAAAAAATTCCCTCTTAACCCCATGTGGCAACTAGAAAAGCTCAGAAGCATGGGAAGTACCCATGCTTACCCGCACAACTGATGGTTAGCTAACCTCTTCTTGTACACCACTAGTGATGGCATTTCTACAACTTCCCTGGGCAATGTATTCCACCCCTTCACTGTTCTAATAATGAAAGGGTTTTTTTCCTGCTCTCCACTCTAAACCTACATTGCTACAACCTAAACCATTGGTCCACATTCTACTTACTGCAGCAAGACAGAAAGGTGTTTTCGCTTCTCTTTATGGCAGCCCTTCAGATATTTGAAGCCTGCTGTCACATCTCCTTTTAAGCTCCTTTTCCACAAGCTGAACATGCCTGCTTCCTTCAATCTCTCTTTGTGTGAGATGAATTACTTTTTCACCTGCCAGTGGACCCTCTCTCTCTTCTCCACATCTTTTTAAGAATGTGAAGCCCAAAACTGTCCACAATATTCTAGATCAGTGGTGCTCAACCATTTGGCCCCATGAGCAGATGAGTGACACACAGCTGATCTACAGGCCAGATTGGGCCTTGTGCCAACCCTGCCTGGCCCCACACACTATGATTGCGCCCGGCACCCACTCTGCTGGGCCCTGTGTGCTAGGACTGGCCCTCATGCACGCGTATCAGGTCCTCTACACTGCACCTGGGATCCTGGTTTTCGCTGTTTAAAAAGCTCAAATTTTAAAAACCTCCAAATTTCTCTGATCAAAACCCCCAAATCCATGTTTTTCCATAATTAAAGTGAAATGCCACTATACGTGTGTGTGTGTGTGTGTGTGTGTGTGTGTGTGTGTGGATAGATAGATAGATCTATAGGTCTCTCTCTCTATATATATCTATATATAGATGTGTGTGTGTGTGTGTGTGTGTGTGTGTGTGTGA
>NW_017728943.1:16188241-16215226 GCF_001723895.1 Crocodylus porosus
TGTGTGTGTGTGTGTGTGTGTGTGTGTGTGTGAGGTATCAGTTGAACACAGTTTAACAAGGATAAGTGTCATGTGTTGCATCTGGGGAGGAAGAATCATCATCACTTCTACGGCCTAGGAGGTACCACTCTAAGTAGCACAACTGTGGAAAGGGATCTCAGAGTCATAGTAGACTCCAAAATGAACAGGAGCCACCAATGTGACGTGGTAATAAGTAAGGCTAACTGCATCCTTTCTTGCATAAGTAGGTGCATCACAAATAGGTCTAGGGAGGTGATACTTCCCCTCTATGCGGCATTGGTTAGGTTGCAGCTGGAGTACTGCGTCCAGTGTTCAGTGGTGCGCTTTGGGAGGGATGTGAATGGCCTGGAGTGGGTTCAGAGGAAGGCCACTCATCTGGTTAAAGCCTTACAGAAAAAACCCTATGAGGACCCTATGAGGACTGATTGAGAGACTTAAACCTCTTCAGCCTCTGCAAGAGGAGGCTGAGAGGTGATCTGGTGGCCCCCTACAAACTCATCAGGGTGGGGGCAGAAAGAAATAGGGGGTACGATGTTTACCAGGGTGCCTGGCAGGGTAACTAGAAATAATGGCCACAAACTGGAAGAGAGCAAATTCAGATTGGACATCAGGAAAAAATTCTTTACAGTGAGGATTGCTAAAATATGAAATAAGCTTCCAAGGGAGGTGGTGCTGTCCCCTTCCTTGGAGGTGTTTAAAAGGAGATTGGACAGACACCTGGCTGGGGTCATCTGACCCCAGCACTCATTCCTGCCCAGGGCAGGGGGTCGGACTCAATGTTCTCAATGTCCCTTCCAACCCTAGAAACTATGAAACAATAACACAATATTTTATTGACATATTTACAATTTTAAAGCAATTTGGAAGTCTTCCAGTGCCTCAATCATTATAATAAAAATAAATTCTAAATACCTATACATTTTGGCATTCATTTTGGGTTTTGTATCATGGAAAAAGCAGAGGTCCTCCTGCCCACTGCACTCACCAGGTTATGGGTCCAACTGTGGCTGTCCCCTCCCCTGCTTTGTGCCTCTGAGTAGTCCTGATGCACTGGAGCCCTGCCCCTGCCCACGCCATTCATTGCCTTTCACTCCCAAGCCACAGCCCCCATAGCCCTGCCAGTGCCCCTCACTCCAAATCCACAGCACGCTGGCCTTGCCAGTTCCCTTTGCTCCCCAACTACATCCCCATGGCTTGGTTGGTGTCCCTCATCCCCAAACTCCAGTCCCCTTTCTCTGCTGGTGCCCCTCATTTGCAACCCACAGCCTCCTGCCCCCCCCAGCCCTGCTGGAGGGAGCCCCCAGCTGTCAGGGCTATGGGGCCAGGGCCAGGGCCCCCAGTCCCCTGTTCCCCCCTCCTCCAGCAGCACCCGAGTCCCAGCTGCCACCCGTGGGAAGTGGCAGCTGCTGTGGCTGGAGCAAAGTGCAGAACCTGGTTCTCCCTCCCATACGGGTAGCATTGCTGGAGTGGAGCCGGGGAGGGGTATCCAGGCGGCCCACTGACATTTTGTGGCTCCCTGGCCCTGCTGCCTTCACCCCAAAGGCCTCTACAGAAGAGTGGGGCAGACAGGTTTGGTGCCGCTGCCAGGAGCCCCAACCCAGCTGTGCCTCCATTATGAGGCACCCCCTACCTGCCCAGCAGTGGTGGCACAGAGTTGTTAGATCAGCAGGGATCTTGGTTTTCTGTTTGCCACAGAAAAACATAGGAAAATGCAGATTTTCCCCTTTTAAGGAGAAAAAACACAGACTTCCTCCTTTAAAGGAGAAAAAAGCCACGTGGCAGAGTTCCAGCCTGCACAGGGCAGCTTAGGGCTGGAGGGAGCAGGCAGAGGATGATCAGAGGCAGGGGGCACCACATGCATGTGTGCACACGCACATGTACATGGCAGCCAGGCAGCGGTGGAGAGCAGCTCCTGTAGCTCCCACCAGGTAAGTCTGTGGGGAGGGGCAGATTGAGGCAGTAGGAGAGGGCTGGGGCTGGGGATGCTGCTCAGCTGGGGCAGTGTGCAGGGCTTGTGACCACCGGGCCTGTCCAGGGAACAAGAGGGAGGCCACAGGGGGCTCATCTCATCTGGGGTGGGGGCAGGGATGCCAGGTCCCCATTGACATGGAGGTCCTTGGTGGGAAGGCAGCAAGGTGGGGAGCCCCATGGCCATAGCAGGCAGCCCACATCTGCCCCCACCCCATGCACAAATCTGGAGGTCACATGCCCCACCCATCCCTCCCTCCCCAGAGATGTGCATAGCTGTGGGAAGCTGCCCTCCTCCCACTATACAAGCCACCTGTGGCTCCCTCCCACTCCCCAGCCAGGTCCAGTGGCTGGGCATTCCCACCCAGGCCCCACACACTGCCCTTGCTGGACAGCACCCCTAGCCCTAGTCCTGCCCTACTCCCTCCCTTCACTGTTGGGGCCTCAGTCTGCCTCATCATAGACTTACCTGGTGGGAGCTGCGGGAGCTGCTCTCCACCACTGCCTGGCTGCCAAATGCATGTGCGCGTGCATTTTCCCATATTTTTCCATGGTGAACCAAAAAACCCAGATCACTGCTGATCTAATGTGCAGGGTCATATAATCTGGCCTGCAGGCCTCCCCACAGATCTGGAAATTTGGCAGCAGAAAAGTGGCCACCACTTGTGTATTGCCAAAGTTTTGGACATATGGGGGGCCTGGTAGGCCAGATAACACAACTCCAGGAACCAGACCTGCCCCACAGGCCAGGGCTGATCATCTCTGCTCTAGATGAAGCCTAACCAATGCCACATAAAGAGGCATTATCACCTCCCGTGCCTTGTTCATATTGATGAAGCCCAAAAATCACAGATTTTAATGTCTCTCTGTGGCTTACAGGACAGCAAGCCAGGGGCCAGCATTTCCCTAGACAGAACTGAATGGACACCAAATTGGTTTCCCACAGTGGGTAGCAGGCTTTCTCGGGGTAAACTGCACCCAGCCCACAGAGACATACCCACATACTTTAATTTGGTTTCCTTACCTACCAAAGATATAGCAGCATAGACATTGCCCTCGGTTCCCCATCCAAAGTAAGTATCTGGGGTCCTGGGTGAAACTTGAGAAGTATGCAATAATGCCTGTGTTATCATGACTACACTCAGATGGGAATCCAAACCAGCTAGACTGAAGCTAGCTCAGAGGTGTGTCTACACATGCTGCAATCATACTTCCAACAGCAGTGTATACAGAGCTTCTAGCAGGAGAGTGTACATAGCCTAGCTCCAGTGACTGATCCCCAAGGACCATGTCTGTGGGACAGACACTGCCTAATACCTTAATAAAAATTAAGACCAAAAAAAGTAGCTGCCATGCAGTGTCCCCAGCTAATCCAGACCATGAGAATTAGTGGCTTATCACAAACATGAGAAAGAACCTGGGAACAGACTGTGAGATGCAATGAGTTTGGTGAACAGGCTGCAAAAATAAGCACAACTGGCCATTCCTGTTCAGAAGAGGGCCAAGCCTGCAGTAACAGGCTGCTGCAGGTCAGCAGTAAGGGGCACTAGCAGAGCTATGTGCAGAGCCCAGGCTTGGACCAGCAGTGGAGTTTTTTTATTTAAACAAGTCACACTATTTAATAAGTACAGAATTCTTCCCTGGGCATTCCCCAAACTCCTCTCCGGCTGGAGCTCAGGTGATTGGAATAATATTATGCATTCTGATCTTCCCACACACTGCACCCCTCAGCTTGGTCTTTACTTCTTCTGTACTTTAATGGTTTTCCACTTTCTGTCCTCTGCTGCTAAACAGCTGTCACCATAACCCAGTACTTCCCCCTTTCACTTGCTTTGCCATGAATAGCCCCACATTTATAAAGCTTATCTCTGCCCATGTTCTACAAAGCAGCTTGTAAAAATGGAGCATGTCCCCAAAAGTCATGTGATTGGATTAAATTCTCAGGAATTTTTAACACTGATAAGTTGTGTGTTCATTTTCTCTGTCATTGGGTTTCTGAGCCTTTAAAGGTACACTCAGATCATTACTTCATACTTTTCCTTTAAATAAAAAAATTACATAAGATTCTCACGTGTTCACATGAGCTGGGACTTTAAGACAAGAAACAAATATGTTAAGTTTCCTAATAAAATTATGAGAGTTGGTTACACTAATTTTATACAGGCACTGTTTTATATAGGCCCTAAATCTATTGGTACTGTTATACTCATCAACTATAGTACATTCCTTTAACTGCTGGCACTTTCATATTAAGTAACTATTTATATAAATTGCACACAAAAATCTATATTAAAAAGTAAATTATTCAGGTTGTAAAATTAAGTACTCAGAAGTTAGGAAATGCTAATATTAAGTTCCCTGTGCAACCTTGTTATGGGCTTGTTATGCATATGCATTATGATACAGTCTTCTTTAATGTGATCATGTGCTTCCTTCTTGCCTTTCTCCCTGCAGGATCCCTGCCTCACTCGGTGCTCAGGCTGGATGAGCAGCTCAATGAATAAGCAATTATTCAATATTTTGTTTTTTATCTCCATTGTTCAGTGTGTACTCCTAAGGCCCTCTTCACTGCAGACTATTTAACACCCCCTTCCCCCTGCTTTAAAGATAAAAATTTTTGCTTCCGCCAGGGCCTTTCTATGATGCTCATTGCTATAGCATCAGACAGCTCCACTAACATTAATGAATCTACTTTGGGGTGCCTAGTGTGAGATACATAGGACCTCATTCTTCATTGTTGTGATCATTACAAAGCACTTTAATACATTCAAAGCACAACTCCCACTGATTTCATTTGCAGCTGTGAGGTCTCAGCACTTCTGCAGATAAACTCCAGGCTCCCAAGTCAGGCACCCAGAAAAGGACTAACATGCATTAGCCTCTATGGAGTTAGGGTGAAGTAACTTGCCCAGCATCACATAGGAACACTGGCAAAGGCAGAGAAAGATTCCAGTTCTCCCAGGCGGCACTCACATGCCTTAACTAGAATGCCCTCTATTGTTTCCTTTCATACAGTCTTAGAATTACAGACAGGTAGAGTGGGTAGGGACCTCCAGAGATCATTAAGTCCAAACGCCTGCTTGAGGCAGGATCATTCCTATCCAAACCATTCCATGCAGGTCCTTATCTAACTATTCCTAAAACTACACAATCAACCCCAGTGCGCCTTCCACCTTTTGCAGCAAATGAAGTGATGGCCAGGCAGGCCTTACATCCTACTTCATTGCATAGCCTTTACTGTTCCCCAGAGCTGTTCCTTCCTGTGTATTGAATGAGGCAGGGTTCAATGGACACTCAACATGTGATTATGTATGTGAGGTCTGTATCATGATGACTCAGCCAGACTAAGTTGGTACAGTCAACTAAAATGCTGTCATTTCTGAATTTTTGCATGCTTGACATAGCATCCTTAATGATGTTCTTTTCATGCAGGGTTTGCATGGTGTAATTTCCTGGTTTCTCTTTTAGAGCCAAGTTTTAAAGAATAATCATCATATAGCTTCATATTGACATACACTTGGGTCCTGAGGAAGGCTGAAACCTTTAGATCACAGGTGTCAAACGCAGTGTGGAGTAGGAAATCATCTGGGCCAGTTGAATGTGGTGGGACCAGTCCACGAGCTGGATGAATGATGCAGGGTTAGGCCCAGAGGCTGGATTGGGCCCATGGACCCCTGCCACCCACTCAACCCCTCGTGCCAGGTCCAGTGCCTGCAGCACCTGCTTCAGCCAGTCTGGGACTATGCTCTCCGCAACATCTGCTCTGGCCAGTCTGGGATGTTGTGAGCCACACATGGCACCAGCTCTAGCCTGGCTGGAGTGTTTACCACGTGCAGCATGGGTCCAGGACTGGACCAGCCAGGCCAGAGTCCTGGACTGGCCAGAGCGGGCACTAGATCCAGCATATGGGGGACCCACAGACCCCTGCCCCCAGCATGCCAGATCTACTATCCACTCTGTCCAATCTGGGGCTGCATCACATGCAACACTTGCCCCAGACAAACTCACAGCCCAAATTGGCTATGTGTGGCTCAGTCCAGGACTGGCTGAAGCAGGTGCCATGGGTGCTGGATCCGTTATGCAGGTCAGGAGGTCCCAGACTGTCTTCACAGGACACTGCATGCAGCACATGTCCCAGGCCCTTCATGCAGAGCCAGTCCAGAGCAAGCCATGTCTACTGTGTGGATCCACTTGAGACCCACCCAGGACTAGCACTGGTAGGGTACCCCTGGTACAGGGTATCTCGGTAAAAGGGCTCTGGGGATATCCCTCTCAGGCACAGACAGGTGAGTGGAACATAGATGTTTTTTATACAGTTCTGGCTTGGCTGTGAGAATGCTCATTCTTCACGGAGGCTAACCCAAGTGCTCAGGCACATCCTGATTGTTGCATCCCTCAGAGACAAGAAATGGGAAGGTGCACGATGCCATTGTAATGGAGTCATTTTGTAGAGTAGAACCACAAAAAATGGAAGACGGCTGGCAAAGGCAAGGTGTAACCTCTCTCATCCTGCCTCATTCCACTGCTCCCCTAAGCTTCAGTTCCCTTCTTATCATTCTACTGTGCATTTCACCCATGTAGGTAGTATCTCAAGATTACCTGGTGAATTCTCCCTAACTTTCCAATTAACCTTTCATCTGAAACTTGATCTTCTTCCCTGGCTAAAATAAAAGAAACACTTTTCACGCTTTTCATTCATGCATCTACTTGTTTCACCACTTATAAACCTGGATGTCACCACACAGAGCAAAAACAAAAGGGTAGGAGAGGAGAAATTAGAAATGGAACCAGTCATACATGAAACCACCTCCTACCCTCTAGAGCCATTTAAAAGAGATAGTTCTGTGTTTGGTAGAGTAGGTAAGTCCACACCTAATTTCTGTGTCTTTGCACCTTGGGACTTTGAGGTAGTTGAGAACTGGTTCATAATCCCAGTTTGGTAGCATGAGTGCACCCTTGGTTTTAGGCAGGTGGGTGTATGCTGAGCTCTGGGAAAATGCAAGATGAAAGTGGATGGCATAATAGATTTTTTGCTTCTGGCAGCCTCAGCTCAAATATCTTTGAGATCATACATGCTGTAGGAATCTTGTCATCAGATGATTGTGCATGAGCTCAGGTGATCAAAATAATACATTTCATTCCTCCCAGTCACTGCACTCCTCATCCTGGCCTCTCCTCTGATACTGTGGTGGTTTTTCAGGTTTTGCACCTTCTCTGCTGCATATCCGCTGTGACTGTTACCCAGTCCAGCCTCCTTGCATCCCCTTCTCCATAAACATCCCCACATTTATGAAGTTTCCCCCTGCTTTTGTCCTACAAGCCATCTCCTTTATAGTGTGGCCAAACCTAAGTGCTCAAAACAATATGAGCTATGACAAGTTTAAAGTCAAGGGGATTGTTAATACTAAAAAAAAAGAACCTGTTCATTTTCTTTGCTCTTGAGTTTCTGAGCTTTTAAGGGTGTGGCAGGGTCATATTTTCACACTTTCCTCTGTAAAAACTATTTTTAATGGGAAGGTGGGAAGCCCAGGCCTGGAATATCAAGGGGAGAAGGTCTGTGAGGCAAGAGTCGGGGCCACTGGTAGAACTGTCTGGTGAGTCCAGGACTATAAATTGTTGTGCTGCAGTACAAAAGGAGGGATCCTTTGCATAGTGGGGAATCGCTGATGTGCTAAAGGGCAACACTGAAATTGAGAAACTAACTCTTCATGCCTGGGTCTGAACAGCACTTATCTTGTGTTCATGTTTTTGGGCATGGGAATTGACCCAAAGGCAACCAGATGCAACTGCAGGAGTGAAAGGTAGGGGTGTAAAGCAGAGGGCTATGAAATGATAAGTAGAAATAACTCAAAAATACAATGGCAGAAGAACCTGCTGCAGACTAAATTGGCTGGGGGCCCTATTAGTTTGCTTTTCCTCCTTAGCAGAGCCTGCCTGCAGGTATACATTTTGAGCATCAGGTGGTGCCAGAGACTATGATATCTGCACCTTTCCACTCTACAGAGCTTTCATTCAAATGCTTTGTGTGTAGCAACTGCTGGGTGTTGGCTGACTCCACCCCACAAACATTATGTGCAGAAGCTGCCGCTGTTCTCTATTCACTACCCAGGGAATTCACCTTCCTTCCTTTAGGAATGAAACCAGATGGTCAGGACAGAGAGGAATACCAGGAACACGGACAGGAGTTTATGATCAGCTGTGTGAAATGTGAATCCCAATTCAGATTGGGAATGTCCCACACCACGTGCCCTTTGTTACAACAGGGACACTTTGGAAGCCAGGGTCAGTCATGCCCTCCCAAAGCCACATGTGAGAGAGCTGCTCAGATCTGGGGAGTTCATCTGGGGCTTATCCCTGCATATGGTCCAGAGAATGACAGTGAATTGCTACCTGCTTTCTGTTTTCTGAATTCTTTAGGTCTTGGACAGGATGGGGGGGCCAAAAAATAAAATAAAAAGAAGATAAACAGTCTGTAAAACAATGACTGGATGGGGAAGAGGAGGGCTGGTAGAAGGAACCCTGTCAGACTAGGCCCATGTATAAAGTTGAGAGTCCAGTATAGTTGAGTGGGAGGAGGTGACAAGTTAGGGAGAGGAGTAATTAAGGCAAGAGAACTGATCCTCCTTTCTGTCCAGGAGTTGGTCCGAACTTGGTCC
This sequence comes from Crocodylus porosus, assembly GCF_001723895.1. NCBI lineage: Eukaryota > Metazoa > Chordata > Crocodylia > Crocodylidae > Crocodylus > Crocodylus porosus. Next base: position 16,196,887 of record NW_017728943.1, read on the forward strand.
CCAAACCAGGCTAGATCAGGCTGACAAGAGTCAAGATGGTAAAATGGACTCAGAAGTGATTGTTGCTCATGCAGTCAAGCATGCACAGGTGCCCATACACACAGAGCTACACACTGAAGCAAAACACAACCACAAACCAACTCTCACAGCTACATGCTGAGACTAACCATGATGACACATGGGGTGTGTTTACATGTGTGCTTTAATGTGCAGTAGCCTATTGTACTGCTTATTAAAGCATCACATAAAAAACTGACATTACAGTAATGCTCAGTAAAATAAGCTATTCTGCATTAAGCGTTACTTAAAAACCATGCACATGCATTACTGCACATTAAGGCAGCCTAATGCGCATTTTTTAGTACCTCACATTGGAGGTACTAAGTTTAATATGCATTAGGAAAAGTGCCTTAATGCCCATAGACACTCACAGATACACACAGAGACTAGATGTGATTGTGCAGTTATAAACTTGGACAAAGCACAGCATCATGCAAGATACTCACAGCTACACATTGAAACAAAGCATGATTATGCACACACACTTACAGCCTCATACATAGATCCAAGAGGACAGCTAGAGCTGGTGAGAAAACATTTTATTTTATGTAGACAAATTTGGTGAAACAACTATTTTTCATTTCTACATTTTTCACTGATTTTTTGTTTGTGTGTTTCATTAACAAACACACACAACACTATTTTTCAAGGTTTTTGGTACTTGTATGTGCAGCTGCATGGACATAAGCAGTGTGTGTATGTGTGAGCATGCACACATTTGTTTAGAAGGAGCAGCAAGTTGTATAGATGCCTGCAGCAGGGAGTGTCTGAGCAGTTGTGTGGATAGTGCAATGGGTTCACCCTACAGCTGTCTTATGATCACACAGAAGTACTCTGCACCATGTACAGAAGAACATGCAAGTTCCCTGCTGTACATATCCACAACCCTTCACCCAACAGGATCTATGCAGTGCTGCACAAAGACCATCTGCATTATGGCTAGAAGCAGACATTACACATAAACCAGTTTCAGTGATCAGAAACTGATTTAAACCTGTAACAGAACAGAAGTTCAGTGCACATAAGTCAGTTTGAAAATGGATGAAACCGGTCTGAGATAAACCTGGTTGAATGTAGTATTAGACTTAACTGATTTGGGTCACACCAGTTTATGCAATGTCTGTCCTGACTCCTTCCTGGTTTAAGTTAAACCAGAGTCCCTCAGCATCCCAGATGCTTTGCAATCCTGGGAGGGGCTCTGCTGTCTGTTCTCTGCTCCAGCCCAGCAGGGCTGGCTCCAGCCCTCTGCTCTGTGGGTGGAGCTCTGGCAGAGATTGCACGTACAGTGGCATCTGCCTGGCTTCCTCCTGTTCACCAATCCCTCTCCTGCCCCACACCACCACTCCCTGCTCAAGCAGGGATTCCCCCTTCCCTCTGCCTTACACAGACACCTCTCAGCACTAGCTAACATACCACATGCTGGCTGTGGTCCCTGCTGTGGGAGATGGGACAAAGGCAGACAGGACAGTGTCAACTTAGGGCTTTTTGGAGCTAATCAACAGTTAATGTTCCTTCATTCCTTTCTTGTAAAAAGTTGTTTAAGAAGAGCCTGAACTAATGAGAAAGCTTTTGTTTTGTTTGATGGGCTGATAAATGCTAACAGCTCCCTGTGTAGCTCCCTACTGTGTAACTCACTGCTCTGTTATCCACTCCCTGCTGGCTCCCTTGATGGTTGGGAGGGAGTGGGAACCCCTCCCTAATCAGAGCATCCTGTCTGTCCCTAGCCTATCTGAGCAACTCTAGAAACTGACACAATTGCACATAGATCCACTACTGTGGACATCCAACCTTTGCCATCTACACACCTGCGTACATGGACAGATTGCAGGCCCCTCTGCCCCACCGGGGGAAGGAGGAGGAACTTCTGCTGCCAGGACAGGGGGACATTGTCCCCACCTGGGCATGCAGGGCAGAGTCTGGGAAGCTTGTTCCCCTCCAGCTCCATGAGTACAGAGCTAGAGGGGGAACAGACTGGGGAGCTGCGCTTGCAGAGCTGGGTAGAGAACAAGCTCCCCAGCCCTGCCAGCAGGGAGCTCCCACCACCAGCTCCACAACTGCAGGGCCACTGCTGGAAGATGTTTATCTCCCAACCCAAGCTCTGCAGTTGTGGGTCTCAGGCTGGGAAACGTATCTCTAGAGCTTGGGCTGGGAGAAAGGGTCTCCCAGTCCTCTGCTCCCCGATTGTGATGTTGGAGTGGGGGCTGGAAGATAAGGATCTCCCAGCCCCTTCTCCCTAATTGTGATCTCAGAGCAGGGGGCTTGGAGCTCCCTTATGCTGGGGAGGGGGACGTGGTCCCCACTGGGGGTCCTGTGGTAGAGCCCACCCCAGCAGCAGGAAGGTCCCAGAGGCAGGGAGCTATTTCCCACCCCCTTCTGGATGGCTGACCATGAGCAGATTTTGCTCTCAGTCAGGGCTCTACACGAGCACTAGGGTGCCATTGCTAATACCAAAATAATTTGCTACGTGCATTTGCAGGTAGCAAATTTACTTGATATTAGGGAGGTTTGCTGTGAAGTAAGCATGTGTACATGTAGATGCACATATTTACTTCACAGTAAACTATGCTAATGTGAAGTTAAGCATCTTGTTTAGATGCGCCCACTGAGTCACTACTGCAGGTGACTTACAGAAGTACTCAGTCATATACCTGGGCTTGCATACATTCAGGACTACATTAACTTCATCACACAAGCCCAAACTCATTGATACAACCCAACATAGGCAGTAGACACAATCATGTCCACTCCATTCCTGTGTGTCCTCCCCAAGTCTCCCAAGCCATGAGCATCCTCCCAGACCTACACCCAATGTCCTATCTCTCTGTTCTGCCTCTCACCTCTCTACCTGTTATGGGAATGATGCCAATAATAAATCTTGCATGGGAGATTATGAGAATAAAGCAGGCCCACCTTTTGATATACCTACAGAACCTACCTCTGAATGCTTCACAGGTCTGTAACAGTCAAACCCCATTTTAACTTGGATTCCAGTGGAAAGTGTCTCTCTGACAACTCACTGCCCATCCACTCATGAAAGGAGACACCTAGCATCACCTGCACATTCACTACCTGCTGGCTTGCACACACCCATATGTATACAGTCATCAGAATGCACACACATATTACACAGACTCACATATACCTCTGCCACACCAAAGCATAGACCCACACATGCACCATTCATGCACTGATATGCATACAGTCAGCAGAACCTTTACAAATACCAGCACACATTCAAACCCATAGCTGTGCAAGTATACATCTGCACAGCTTCATCCGTGCATACAGCTTACCAGTCCACAGGCATACATACACACAAAACACAAATGTGTATTTCAATGTCTGCAGGCACCAGACCACACCCATGCACAAACCCAGTCTTCTTAAACACACGCACATCCTTATACACTTGCATGTGTGTTGCATACCTCCAAATGTTTACATTCCGATGTACAATTCTATTCCTATAAGCTTACGCGCGTCTACACATATACCTATATAATCACTGAATCATAAAAATGCTACACTCAAACATGTTGGTGAATAAAAATACAGTGACAGGTTTAGTATGATTTGTGAGATCCTATTAGTCATGATTTGTGACTTTTCAAATGCCAGGTGTTGGGACACCTGCGCACAAAAACACAGAAATTTGAAGCTGAAAGAGGATTCGGCTAAGCATTTGTAACATTATAAATTATAAACCCACTTTTCTTTCTTGGTGTGCCTTGAGTTGCAAAAGTTCATGTCATGCAACTAGGGAGCAGACACCATTCCATGTGCTGTAGGTGACCGAATGCACAAGCAAAACAAGGAACAGATAAAGAAGCCATAGGCAGTCAGGTGGAAAATGAATTGTCTTGACCTATGTGTCTGAGACTGTTGTTTACAGACCACTCAGGATAAGTGGGGCACAGCTGGTCCACAGATTGCTCCATGCTCTGTACATCTTGTTAGGGCTTTTAGTAAAAAGTTTGATAACAAGGGCACATGCTTTTTCAGGAGAAATGTTGAGGGTGGATAGCAGCCCATTGGAGCAATACGCTAGAAAACCGCTGACCCAGATGACTTGGCATCATCTCCTTCATTTGCAAAGTAAATCAGGTCATGAACAGCTGAGGTACTAAACAAAGTGTTGTGTTAGTAAAACAGCTGATGCACAACAGGCCTACAGAACGTAAAGGATAATGAGAAACTATCTCTTTTTCTTGTTATTAATTGTCCTATAGAACAGAGAATTAAATTTTCTGTAGACTTCCATAGGCAGCTCAGAAAACCTCCTATGGAAAGCTTTGCATTGGCTATTAAACTCTAGTGGACTGTCCTGGTAGGGATAATTTTTCATAGTAAATAGTTCCACCCACTCCAGACAATTCATCGTCTCATACAACCTGATTCTCCCCCCACATACAAAATCCTCCCATCCTTACACACATACCCCTCCACCCCAGCCCCGCACCCCTGATCTTCTCCACTCTGATACTCCCACGCACACGCGAACAAACGCTCATATAGGCAAGCCATACGTTTACAAAACCACAGGCGCACACACGCATGCTACACCCTGTAATAAAAAGCCGCCACTGCCTGGCACTGCAGGGAGAATTTAAAGTAGAACCGCCGCCTTAAAAGCAGTCCAGAAAAGAGACCCATAACGAGGAGGATGGATGGGAAGATGTCAGTCATGTTAGCATTTAATATTCCTGTAGCAAGCCTGCATTATTTGTTGCTGCGGCAGAGAGCTGAGCCCCTGCCTCCCACCCCTTGCGAAAATCAAAGCCTTGCTGGCACTCCCTTTCCTCTTCCCTATAGGGGCAGTGCCGCAGGGCCGTAAATGTTACGTTGAAATCCTTTCCCATCCCGATTAACAAATAAATAATTACGGAGCCTCCCTTGGGACTGAAGACATTCGCTGATTGGTTCCATGTTTTATTGATTGGAATGCTGTGATGAATCAGCCCCCGAGGAGCCGGCGTCTGGCTGCAAACAGACACTCATCAATGTGCAGAATTATAACGAGCCCTGGCATTTAAGGGCCACCACAAGGAGGGCGGGTGAAGCAATGTGCTGCCCTTCTTTCACTGAAGGAAGCTAAAGCAGGACATTGTGTGGCCTATTTGCTGAGGCACATACTGTGGCCACCCTAGGGGGCTCAGCCTCTGTCAGCAGGGCCACTATAAGGCATGGGGCTAGCTATGGAGAAACCCCAATGATGCTCCAGCTCCAGACTCCCACAGCAGTCAGGTCTGTTCCTGTTTAGACAGCTCTGTTATGGGTATCTCACGGCAAGCTGACATTAAAGGCCTGCCCTCTTTAAAGTTACAGGGAACAGCCAGAGTCACAAATGATTTCAGGGAGAAACCAGTGCAGTAAGTGGGACAGGAGTGAGGTTATAGGACTCAAATGAGGGTTCTGGCAGGGGGCACTGAGCAGAGAGCACGTAGCAACACCACCTGCTCCTTAGAGGTGTCTGAGGAGCTGGTAGGTGTCACTTGGTAAATTTGCCCACAGCTGTGGGGAGACCATGCAAAGGCCCCACGGTTGTAGAGCACCCATTCCCTTTGTACTGGTGAAAGGGGATGAACATTTTAGCCAGGGCCATGACACAGTTGATGAGGTGATTTCCTGACTCTGCAGGATCTTAAATGGAGGTGGGCAGAGATAAGGGCATGTGAAGGAAAGGGCAGCCAGAACTTCAAGAAGCTCTGGAGGCACCAGAAGAGGAGCTGGAGCCTGGCCCACATTAGAGGACAACGTACCCCAGGGTCCCCTGCTCTCCTCTGGCTGCAGAAGAGCAGGTGTCAGGAGACTCCATTACCTGCACAGTAATGCACCCATACCCACAGCTCTGTGCAGGAGCTGACAATTTACTGGCAGGCTTTGGGAACAGTATGGAATAAAGGCTAGCCCACTGGCATGTCCTCACCCCCTGCAGATGGCAGGAGGTTCCACATTTGGCATAAGGGCAGAAGCCAAGGGCAGAGTAACAAGTGTTGTGTAACCCAGCCATGTACGTATGTTCGGCGGGGGGTTGGATGCAGGAATCTCAGATCAAGATAAAGGGGTGCACTAGAAAAGGGCAGGGCCAGGGCCTTGTAGGTTCTTCAGGACAAAGGAATGGAGAGTGGGCAGAAACCACTTTTCTGGGGGCTTTGAGTGACAAGAGTGTGAATCAAAAGACAAAGTGGCATCCTTGCCTGGGGAACATGGTGGGGGATGTGATAGAAGGGCCATGTCATACACCAGGCTTATCGGTGCTGTCTTTTATTTTTGCCAGGGGTGGGGGCCTAAGATGGTGGATGTGTGGCAAGTTTTATGCATTTCAGATGACAGCCCTCTTCCCAAGGTGGGACAGGGCCCACAGGATCCCATGTAGTTGGCTCCTCTGACCAGGCTAGCTCTCTGAGATCCACTCCGTCCTTCCAACCAATGCAAGTCATGTTTGACCCTGGCGAGATCACTCTAGGAAATTCAAATTAGACAATGAATATAGCAACCCCAGCCTCTCAGAGACATAGGGTTGGTACTAGAAGTGATGTAGGCTCTCACTGTGAGGAAGCTCACAGCTCCCCCAGGCCCTGTGTGCTCCAGTAGAAAGCTCTGTAGGAATAGTATCCAAGTGCTGGCAGAGAGAAACCTGACTCTGGCTCGCACACCAGGCTGAGCTGCAGGAAATAGCCCAGTGCTGACCTGTCCCAGAAAGAGGCATTGCAAAGAATACAACTGAAACGTGGGGCATTTGGAATTCAGATACTCTTCAGCCAGATCCTCTTTCACTGTAGGCAGACCTGGAGGCTTGCTCAGGACAACCTTACCACTACCCCAGCCTCTCCCAGCAGTTGAAGCAATAGGAAATGGAGGAAGAGCATGGTTTGCAGGAAAGCTAATGGGTACTGCTGCCCCAAGATCTCCCAGTAGGAGCCACTGGCAAGGACAGAGCAGGAGTACTGGCTGAGGGAGCTTGCAGTTGCTGCAGTTTGCTTCCTGGAAAAGTATGGATTTGTCCCTTCTCCATGCTTTAACTCTGTCCTCTTCTCTCTTCCCTCTCTTGTTACAGGGCCCGGCACAGGGAGAGTAGACAACGGTTCCATGAGTTTGGCCGTACCACTGTGGCTGCTGGCAGCATCCCTGCTCTGCCTACTCAGCAAATGTTAATAATATCAGCATTAAACAAAACAAAACAACAACAACAACCCAACAACAACAACACACAAAACAAAATGCGTTATACAGGAGACAGAGCGAAAGAGAGAGAGAGAGAAAGAGGGGAGGGAAGGGGAGAGAGAGAGAGAGGATTGTTTCTTTCACAACTTTTGTGTGTTCAGGAGTGAAGGGGGGGAATTACAGTGAAGAAGAATCAGCAAAATTTATTCCGACTTCTGACAAGGCATCCATCAAGTCATCGGCCATATGGGAAGCGACACAAAGTGTGGGACAGAACGGGGCACTGGTGATAGCTGCATCGATGACGCTGAGATGTAAAAACCAACCAACCACATGATTCCTCCCTTTCTTTCTGTCTCCCTTCTTTATTCCCCTTCCTTTCTTTGTCCTCTTCCTTTCAGCTGTTGAAAGAGAAGGGTCTTCACTTTGGTGTCCTATAGCCACTTCACCCTTGGGCACCCTGGGTCGTTTTCCAAGCTGATGCGCAGCCAGTTCAGGACTTTTGGGAAAATAGTCATCCAGAGCTCTTTCATGTACTGGTGTCCTGTGAAGGAACCCCACGCTCTCCCTTCCCCTCCCCTCCCCTCCCCTCAACACACCCTCTCGCTAGCATCCTCTCCTGTATACCCTCCCTGCTGTGGTCCCCTCCCTCTCTGCCCTGAGCTCCGGCTGTGTCAACCGTGCTTAAAAAGGCAGTGGTTTCCATTTTCTTCCTCTCCCCACTTCAGTTTGGCCGGGTGTCTCTCTCTCTTCCGTGTGTGTCTGTATGTGTGTCTCTCTCTAAAGCATGCAAAGGGAACAGTCCATGTGTACATAAGCTCATCATGCTGTAGATAATGTCCTGCATCGTAAGTGTGAGACACGGTGCTGAGAGATCGCTTGGGCGGATGCGAGGCGGCGGGGAGAGGGTCTTTTGTGACACTGGCTTAGATGGGCCCCACTCTCTCCATCCCCTCCTGGCTTGCTTTTGCCTTGACTTCCTCCTGGTTGGAAGAGTCGATCCCCATCCTTTTTAACCCTTCCCTGATCCACCCCACCTGGCTGGCGCTCAACCTGAAAGCATCAGAATAGCAGCTCCTGCTACACATCAGTGCTTGTGTGTGTGTGTGTGTGTGCGTGTGTGTGTGTGTATGTGTCCAGACAGGCAGAAAATCAGTAGGATTGACCTGTAGGACCATGGATGGCAGAGCTTCAAAAGTACTGCCACAGTCCCACTCCTCTGGGGGTTCTGTGGAGAGTAGTAATTGGTGAGATAGCTTCAACTTCACTGACCTACCCTACACAAAGGTATGGAAAGGATGATGGTAAATTACTCCTTAGCTGAAAGGCCTCCAAGTGGTAATACTTAACCATTTGGAATTGCTGTGGAAATTGATCCCACCCTTTTAAATACTCTGTCCTCCCTGCTAAAATAAAAGTAGACTATAATATCTATATCTATATCTCTATAGATATAGATATATCTATAGATAGATAGGTAGATAGCTATATACAGATATAGATATATCTATATCTATATATATGTATACACACATGTACCCTATGACTATACACACACACACACACACTCATGCACCGCTCCCATTGGCTGGGGGTAGGAAGTAGAAGCTGGAGGATGGGGCACGGGGAGCCTAGAAATCCTGCTGGCTGCTGCAGGTGAAGCTGTAGGAGGAGCAGCAGCATGGTGGGAATCCAGGGGCCACAAATTAACGGCTCACAGGATGCACATGGCCCACAGGCCACCAATTGGACAGTCCTGCTTTAAATGAAACCCAGATTGACTCAGAAAGTATCCCGGACTTGGGACGGCAAAGTTAAAAAAAGAGTTGGGTCCAATATTTTGGACATGTCAGAAAAAAGTGGTGGATGGAGTGTTTTTGATACAGTATGCGGTGGGTCTGCCCTTACCCATCAGTAGAATGTCAATATGATTTACTTGCTGAGGTTGCTTCTTGACATCTGGGGGATGGAGATGAAGATGGAAGCTTGGAAAAACTCTAGTGACTCCTGTTAGAGAAGGAAGAGTTGGCCTGGGTAGAGCATTTAAAAGAGAGGTAGCTGAACACTGCCTACTGGCAGGAATCTCCTGTTTTGGCAACAGGACATAGCATTAACAATTGGAAATGGTGATCAAAAGAGATTCAGATGGCCCATTAGCTGCGCTGAGTATCTATGCAAGGATACAGCAGGATTAATGTACCAGTGCTTCTAAATTCAGCTAGAATCATAAGGGCTTTGAGTTGGGTGTTTGTAACCCTTGCCTGCATTGTGAACCCAGTGTCTGCTTTGGCACAAATGTTGGTCCCTTCACAAGGGAGCCTCAGGGAGTGGAGTTATAAGTTAGGGTTTAGCAGCTGTGCTCACAGCACTGGCCTTCACATTGTCCTAATCATACAGGTACCATTAATCATGCCATTTTATAAATAGCAAAAAATTCACCTCTTCCCCATGAATAAAGACAACTAGGACCTGCCCGGTATAATCTGACAAATTAAAGGACCCTGGGTGTTAATGGGTGCTGTGGATCAAGTCCAGGCCTGAGAAAGCAGAATGATCAGTTTATCTCACACCAGAACAGGAAGAGTTAATTCTGGCGTGCACTGCAATCCTTCTCCATGTGCAGCTACGAAGGGATCTGCAAAGCGCTCCCCATAATTCAGTGCCTGCTCAGCAAGGCGGCTCTCACCTTGATCAGCAGCACCACCCGCCCCTGCCTGCCTTCTTTTCTGTTGAGCTCTGCACTTTCAGCAGCGACAGGCAGTCAATTAAGTAGGCAGCCAGGGCTTCTCACAGCTATCCAGGGCTGGCAGATAAATGTTAGCTGCTGAGTTCTTTTGTTTTTCCATTTTTGCTAAAGCAAGAGAACAGAGAAAATAGCCATGGGGTGTCACCGGAGAAGGGATCAGCCAGATGTGTGCAGGGGCCAAGATGGGGTCTTCTGTAGGTTCTACGCAAATCATATTGGGATGATGGAGAACTGGCCCCAAGAAGCATAGTTGGGAATTATTGTGCCTTGGCTTGACACTGCTGCTGCTTGGGAAGCTTTAGGGATATTTCCAAATGCCCAAGGGAGGGCTCAGCATTTCCAGGCTATGCCACGGTCTGGCTGGGACTCCTAACCAATCCTCCTTGGTTTTAGCCAGTGGGTCCAGACATTCAGGCCCAGATCCATAACAGTTCCACGACACTTAGCTCCAGATGCAAAAAGACATTTAAGGTACCTGGCTACTCCGCAAATCCTGCTACTCAATCCAGATTCTCCTACAATCAGATCTCTGTAATTTCCCGCTGTGTTCTTTTAATCCTGGTGGATTTTGCTGAGCTCTGTGGCAGAAGGGTATCGATAATGAATGCATAGATCCTGTAGGAGGTTTGGCTTTGGGGCTGGGGGCTGGAAAACACATCCCCTCCCTGGTCTGGTGCTGTGGAAATCTTGATATTTTACTGATTTTCTCTCTGCAGCATATCTGCATATTGGTTTACTGTTGTAAGGCAGCGGCTGGCAAAAATTTGTTGATACACGGTTATTTGTGAGGGAAGGGCACAATGCCTTACTTTGTTGTTCTAAGGGGTGCTCTTCATGCTGGTTTATTATAGTAGGGTTGCTTAGGCAGCAGACATTGGTTCGTTGCTGTAGAGTTGTATGTAGGTGTTGCCAGTAGATTGTTTTAAGTGAATTGAAGAAAAACCAGCAAAGCCTTTTGCTTTGAAAAAAAAAGGCCGTAAACAGAAGCAAAACCTGACTATTTGAACTTAGAACGTCAGCAAGCGTCACCTTTTAGGAGGAACCAGCTGTTAGAACGAGCCCAGGCTACCAGGGCTCTCTTCTCCAGTGTACTTCTGGCTTGTTGAGGCAGACCTTAGCAAGACCCCTGTCTCCCCTCTGTAAAACAGCAAGAAATAGAATTACTCACCCACCTAGCTGATGAAAGGCACCGTACAGGTACAAAGCATGACTAGTGTTTCGTTTGTTTCTGGGGACCCCACTCCTGATATCACCTGTCTCTAGCTGAAGAGGGGGAATACTTCTTTAGTTAACTGGCAGGGCCCAATTTGGTGAGCAGCTGAATGCTGCCAGAGGGCTCTTGAGAACCTTTCATTGCCTCTGAAGTCAAGGAGAGTTTCTCAGCACCTCCCAAAAGGAGAGCTAGAGTGAAGGGAAAAGGAGGCTTTGCCAATCATTTCTTTCCTCGCCTCAGAATAACAACATTACAAAAACACTTTCCACAGTGTGGAGCCCTTGCCCCAAAGCCTGCACCCCACCATGGTCCTTCTTGTCCTGTCAATCCAGAAAGCCACGTGCCTGCTTGTTGCTGACCCTCAGTGGAGGTTCAGAAGGGGACACCAGTTCCTTGAAACTGTAGGTGTAATTGTGTTTGATTGATGGAGGTTTAACCTTTAGTGTTATAAAAACAAAAATGCAAAAAAAAAAAAAAAAAGATTGTATTTCTTCTACGACTTTGTAAATATAAGAGTGACATGACATGTCCAGTAATGTCAAGCAGAGGAACAAGCACTTAGATTTAATATATGGTCCCGTACTTGCTAGCAGATTTCTAACCCTATTCAGATTACCAAGGGGAGGGCGGGGGAGAGGAACTCTTTCTGATAGGAAATGGACTGTGCAAATGCAGCCATCCCAAACCATGTGAACTCCATGCATGATTGCAGCATGTTGTTTGTATGTGTGTGGCTGGGTGAAAAATTATTTTGACCTATGCCTGTGATCTTCTGGGGAGGTAGATGTGAGAATCCCCAGCTTACACTTGTATCTTGCCAATGGGGTGGTTTCCCAGATTGCAGCTTGAGGGTATGTAGATAAGCAATGTCACCCCTGCTTTTTCCACCAGTGAAGTCATGTAAGCAAGTGCTACCATTGGGTTCATGTTAACGTTACATTAACAAAGATTTCATTGTTTATGTACATTGTGTAAACGAATTTACAGTCTTAGTTTGCACACACTGACATAGCACTTACTGTTCATGGATCATGGGAAATCCCCAGTTTGCTCCCTCCTGGCCCAGTTTTCAGTCACAGAATGTTTATGCCCAGGCCCATATCAGTGTTAGATTGACAAGGATGCCCATTCCCATACTGCTCTGAGCATCCTGCTAAAGGGCCCATATTTGAAACCCGAGCCCATAGCATTAGCAAAGTAAATGAAATTCTTCACACAGTCTCCAGACCAATCAGAAGCTGCAAATCTGGAAGGAAATTTGGGGTAGTGATGTTCTTTCCCAAGATGCCTGAGTGTTTGGGGGAGAATGGCTGGGGAGGAAAAGGAACTGGCTTTAACATCATCCTCAGCACCCCTACCACAAGAAGGCATTTAGTCAGGTCTTGTCATCATTCTTAATTCCTTCACATCTTCTTGCAAAGGAATCCAGCTGCACAGCTAGAAATCTGTTCCCCTCCCAAGTCTTCTAGTCCAATCAACTTCCTCTGCTCCAAATCCACTGATCCAGGGCCAAAATCTTCATGGCACTTGACATTGTATGGTGAGCAAAACCAAGGGTGCCATGGAAGACTGTTCTGGGGAGGAGGTGCTAGCAATGGGGGTTCTAGGTCTGTCTTCTGATGCCACACAATCTCATTTTGACTTACATTTACAGAACCAGCTTGAGACAGGGACCCCAGGAGTGGGTTCTCTATATATGAGGAGCAGAATGATGGGAGGAAGGATGTAGCATGGAGACCACCTCCTTGGTTTAGCTGTTTTGAAGTAAACTGACTGTGTTTGTAGTTCAGATGAAAAATTCCCTGCCATAATGAGCAGGGGGGCAGATTGTCAGATCTTAACCTTGGTCTTACAGAACGTACATGTCTAGTGGGGCACATGGGAGCGAAAACTGCATGATTCCTGCTGACTTCAAAAGGTGTCACACCAGTTAAACTTCCTCCTCTTTCCCTCTATGTAACACACTGAAAAGTGCCCCCTGCCAACTCAGATCTTACAGAGAGATACCCCAAGATGCTTGGCTTGATGGCTGCTTCTCCCATAACCCAACATAAGATGTTCACTTGGTGGAAGTCACCTTGAGTAAGCTGTCAGCAAGCTCCTACCTAATTTATGGAGATACCTGCATGGCAAGCAAGAATGTGGAAAAGAGGACCAGGTCTCTAAATTAGCCCAGGGACAAGGAAGGTAAAGGGCTCTAATCTCACTGTGGATTCAGACAAATTAGTACCGTAGGAAGGTAATCTGTCCTGCAAGAAGAAATACAAGCCAGTGGAGGAAAGGAAGCCATCTCAAGTTAGGAGGACATGACTGCAGAGTTGGGGGTAGGGCTGGTTGCAGGGCAAGGGTTTTTAGGACTCATGTTAGGGGATGAAACAAAGGATCAGATTCCATTAAGGAGGTTTCAAGTTTCCCTGTAGGGCAGGCAGCTTCCCTCTCCCTGATCACTGTGTGTCTTCAGCATACTTCACAGGCCACATAGAGCCCACCCATTGCAACACTGTAAGTGGGCCTCATCCACCTGCATCTCAGAAAATAAGTGGGTTGGAGTAAGCCCTGCCTTTGGCCATCACGTCTCCCCTCTCCCCCGGCCATAATACTAGCACCTCCAATGGAGTGCACGTGTGCATGTATGCATATATCTACATATAACATATTGCACACACAAGATGCAAGGAGCAAGAACATCTAGAAGACTTCCATTGAGAACTACCATCCTCCACCATTGCATTTGCTCCCCATGGCATCTCTCATCCCTTCCTCTCTCCAACACAAACCACACTCTTCTCCTAAAACCCCTCCCGCTCACATGATATGCTCTCCTGTATCTGATTCCCCCATGACATATGCAACCAGACACATAGTTTTCAAGTTGCTTTGAATGATCGCTCTATAAAAGTATCAGCTTCATGGCTTGTGGTAACCTCCTGCAAACCAGGAAAGGGTGTGTGTGTGTGGAGAGAGGGTAAAGAACAACAATTCTCCCTCCGACAGCCCATTCTCCAACCTTTCCATTTCCCCAGCTGGAGCCAAGTCTCATCCTCCAGACCTTAGGGAGGAGGTCCAGTCCTTTCTTCTTGCTACACGGTGGGGTGGTTAGAACTCTCCTCATTAACAGTGTTATATACATATAAATATATATATATCTATATCTTTATATATATTTTTCCCCGGCACCATAGAAATGAGCTGAACTTCTCTTTGACGAAATGAGAAAAACAGCCATTTTATTTTTTGCCATTGGTTTGTTTTTTGGATACTAGCTCTGTGGCAGACAATTTTAAAAGCGCAAGCGTGTGTGTAAAAACAAACAAACAAACAGAAAAAACCCCCACCCAACAATGACAAAAAAGCTTTTTTCTTTTTTTTTCTTTTCTCAATGTATTTAACTTCTTTTATCTCGTTTCTGTTTCTTTACATGTATGAATGCTCTGCTCTTCTGTGATCTTAAAAAAAATACAAAAAAAAATACAAAAATGAAATAAACGTGAAAAGGAGGAAATGTGTCTTCATTCCCTCCCTGCCCCTACCACCCAACATCGCAGGCCAGGGGCAGGATCTGGGGGCCACATGCTGAGTATCAGTTGGGGGGAGCTATCCACAGGGTGAAGGCCAAGAGCAGAGCCAAAAAAGGGTCAGGAGTCAGGAAACAGAACCACAGGGAAGTCCAAGGCTGAAACCCAGAACTAAGCCAAAAACCATTAAGGAACCAGAAGGCTTTCCCCAGCGGAACGGGTGACTGCTCTGCAGGCCCAGGGCCCCTGCTGGTGCTGTATGGACAGTGCTGCTCCCAGCAGGCCACATCTGGCCCACAAAGGTAGATGGTCCAACCCATGAGAGGCCCCACAGGCTGGATGTTTCACCACTACTGGCGAGTGGCCATGTCTACCTGAGATGCTTACTGTGCAGTAGCTTATTACTACTGTGCAGTAGCATCAGGAGGCACAAACCATAGCACAGTAGTAATGAGCTACTGCACAGTCAGCATCTCCAGGAAGCCATGCATGGATGCTACTGCACAGCAGCTCTGCTTACCGCACAGTCATTTAGTACTTAGGTATGCAGGTAGTAAATGACTGTGCAGTAACATCTGTGCAGTCAGTGTTTCGTGTAGATGCAGCTAGTGTGACACACAGTTGACAGACACAAAATGAGTCTGTGTTGACAGACACAAAATTGCAGTGTTTCCAAGTGAAATGCATGTGGAAACACTGAAATAAGGAATCATTCCAGCCAGGGGGCACACACATGCCTCCCATAGTATAACCCCATCTAGAACAGTTTGAACTACTGCAGCCACCTCTAGTTCCAGCTTTGGGGCAGGTGGTGGGGACAAGAGGGATGGAGCCCTCCTCTCATATAGCAAAATCTCATGTATCTGTGAAGGGCCTGGAACCCACAACCTGTCTCTACATCTGTGTTCCTTCCACTGCCCATGTCCTAGGAAGCCAGCAGTGCCTTTGCAGCATAGGCTGGGGCATGCAGCTTGCAGCCATGCTTAGATCTCAGGCTGAGCTGTAGATGAGGGTGCAGAGAGGTCAGTGGAAGGCTGTGCTTGGTTCCTGCCCAGCTCATGAACAAGTCTTTTCAGCAGATGCTTCTACTGAAGCTCGGAGTACCTCTCCTATTCTGTGAGGATGGGGGAAGTCTGCATGTGCTCACCTGTAATAGCAGCTGAGACAGAAGTGGGACTCAGCTGAAGTAACACAGTAGGAAATGAGACTTGTACATGCCCCTCTGCCCCCACCCCAACTTCCAACCAAAGGCTGCTCCTGAGAAATAATCAGCCCAGCCAAGGCTTTGTCTACCCAGTTTTTAAAACTCCCCAAGGATGAAGAATCCACCACCTCTTCAAGAGGGACACGGAGAATCTGGAGAGGGTTCAGAGAAGGGCCACTTGCATGATCAGTGGCCTCAGTGAAAGATCCTATGAGGAGAGGTTGAGAGATCTGGATCTCCTCAGCCTTTACAAAAGACGGCTGCAGGGTGACCTTGTAGCCACCTATAAGTTTATCGGGGAGGACAGCAGGGAATTGGGGATTCGCTGTTTACTAGAGCGCTCCAGGGAGTAACTAGGAATAATGGGTGCAAACTAGTTGAGAGTAGATTCAGGTTAGACATTAGAAAGACATTTTTTACAGTAAGGGTGGCCAGAGTCTGGAAGGGGCTTCCAAGACAGGTGATGCTATCACCTAACTTGAAGGTCTTCAAGAGGAGGCTTGACAGTCACCTGGCTGGGGTCATCTGACCTTGGTCCTCTTTCCTGCTAGGGGCAGGGGGTCGGACACGATGATCCATTGTGGTCTCTTCTGACTCAACAATCTATGAATCTATGAATCTCTCTGGGTAACCTGTTCCAGTGCTTTACTGCCCTCCTAGTGAGAAAGTTTTTTCTTACTATCTAATCTAAACTTCCCTTGCTCCAACTTGAGACCATTGCTCCATGTAGGAGAACAAAAGTTTATCAGTGCCTCATTTTTAGTTGCGGGGGGGGGTGGTCAATACATACCCACTTATTACATTGGTAAAGTGGTTATATTACTGATGGCAACTGGGATGTTGAAAGCATCTGAAACTGGAGAACAGTAATTTTGGTCCATCTGTGTGGAAGGTGTCACACAAGACAGGGTGGAATGAAGGGAAGTGTGCTACTGCATGACATTTTGCTAAGACCCCTAGCCTTCATTCAAGTGAGCAAAACAACAGTAGGTAGGCACACTACTTGCTAATGGCATTCTTCTTATACATTTGGCTAATTATTGGGGACTAGGAACAGGCATGTTAAAAATTGACAACAGGGGAGGAGGAGTCTATTTGATGAGCCACTGGACTGGAAGTCAGAAAATGTTTTTTTAGTCCTGACTCTGCCATTGTCATCCTGCCATATATGACCTTAGACAAATCCCTTCTTTTTTTATGTACCTTTATTTCCCTTTCCACACTGTGTCTGTCCTATTTCTTAGAAGGACAAGGTGGGGTCCCAAGGTTTTACTCATGGAGGACCACTTAATTGGTGGGACATCCCACCAAAGGCTATATTATTACATGGCTCTGCACACCTATCAATTCATTTGTGTATGCCCTTGGTTGATTTCTCTTATGAAATTAGTAAAAAGGTCTGTTGCCTGAAACCCAGTGCAAGTACATCTTATATACCAGGGGAAGATAGATGAACATGTATGGGGCACAAACATGATTGTGCATGTATGTGGGATGACCTACTGAGGTCCCTTCCAACCAATCTATGAATCTATGAAACCTTTCAGGGGTGGTTGGTGAATGGCAGAGTTGACATAACCTGAAGCCTGGGAGTTTTAGTCTGTGCAACTCAGTAGATATAGGCCCACATACAATTGGGAAATACACAGAAGTTACACCAACATCCCCCTGGCACATAAGCAAGGATCAGACCACAGACTTATCAAATAGGACCAACCACATGCACACATGCATGATTAGTCTGTCTCAGTGGACCAAGAGACCATGGATTATAAAGTCTTCTCCCCTCCTATATTTCTGGCACCTCCAGTCAGAAAAGATGCAGCTCTTTGTAACTGGGGCTTTATGTACCTATATAGTCAAATCTTTCTCTTGCAACAGCAGACAAAAATGTTTTAAAATCCCTACAGTTGCCTAGTCCTTTCATTTCCTTCTGTCTGTAAGATTCAGTTCCCCAATGACTCGCGCATGTAAGTCTCAAATTTATAAAGCTCATGTCACCAAATAAAGGAGAAGAGCCAGTATATTGTAATTTATGATGGGTGACCAATCACATGGAACAAACAACAAGCAATCATAGTGTGGCAGAAAGCCACCTTGGTTTCTTCTCTAAATCTCTGCCCTGTGACAACGTGATTAGAGGGGCCAGCACAGAGGATTCACACCTCAGCCTGTCTCTTTAGGTAACCTGAGCTGGCTGCATTCCTGAGGGAGGGGAACCTGCTCCCTCTGCCTACGTGACTGGTACCTGGGTGGGGGGCATCTACCTGGTGATCTGGAACCTGTCCGGTAACAGGTGATGTATTTCAAATTGGTTGGCTGACAGCCAACCGGGGCTGGCCTCCACTGGACCAGGTGAATGAGGTCACAGGGGCTATATAAGTCAGGGGGGAAAGGAGGGGCTCTATCTCTCTTCGGCCATGAGGTAAAGCAGCAGC
>NW_017728943.1:16215644-16231014 GCF_001723895.1 Crocodylus porosus
GGCGGCTCAACGCAGGAGCGCCCCCTACTGGCCCGCCACACATAGCACCTAGCAAATGCAAGTAGCAAATTTACTCAAGATTACTTACTGTGCAGTAGCGCACGTGTAGATGCCTGACTGGGAGCAAATGTGCTCCTGGTAAACTGGGCAGCAGGGAGTGGGAGATTGATCCTAGTCTCTGGGAACTACCTGCTGCCAGAACAGGCTCTGTCACCTGAGCCTGGGCAGAGACAATGTTCCCCTGCCCCACAGCAGGGAGCTCCCAGCCCCCATTCAACAATTGCAGGACCATGGCTTGGAGATCCTTACCTCCAAGCACCAGCTCCATAGTCATGGGGCTGGCACTGAGAGATTTTTCTCTACCAGCACCAGCCCCATGATCATAGGGCCTGGGCTGAGAGTTCCTTCTCTCCTAGCAGAGCTCCGTGGTCACAGGGTCAGGACTGGGAGGTTCTTCTCACCCAGAACCAGCACCATAGCCATGAGCTGGCATTGGAAGATAAGGATCTCCCAGCCTGGGTTCCATTGTGTAGCGGGGTCTAGCAGCTTCCTGCTTTCAGGGCAGGGGAACATTGTCCCTACCCGGGATCCAGTGGCTGAGCACATCCCTGCAACAGGCAGGTCCCAGGGATAGGGAGCAATGTCACAGCCCCTGCCAGGAGATAGCTGTCTCCTGGCCCCTGGGCTAGCATCCAAGGGGTGTGTAGAGCTCCTTTTAGCTGCTACAGGGGCTTTTTGCAGGGCCTCAGGGTGAGGGAGCAGTCTGCTGCTAGGAGAAGCAAATCTGCTCCCACATCACTGCATGTGTAGACACGTGCCTGGTAGAGTTTACTGTCAAGTAGTATACCTGAGAGCAAACCATTCCTGGATTATTTTCACGTGTAGATGCACCCACTGAATGTTTTATGTATGTGTTTGTGTATACATCTCCCAATATGCGAGACTATTACATATTGTGTTCATGTCCTCTTTCTGCCAGCTGTTATGCTCGAAGAACATTCAATTAATCCCTTTTTGCTGTACCGTAAAGATGGCTGTCTTATTGTTTTTCGTGTTTTTTCATTTGCAATACACAAAACTGGCAGTCTGGTGGAATCCCAGTTAGCCAGATGTGTCCAGTGCTTCATCCTAAATTGTAAGTGCCAAGTGCTACAAAAGACACCAGCATAACTTGAGGAGTTTAGACCATAGCCAGTGGTGCTAGTTTCATTTCAACTAGTGTAATCAGGTGCCAAACAAAGGCTTGCAGGATACACAGATGAGTTGCATTATCTGTCCAAGAACTGTAATTTTGGTACCAGCCTTGAGTCTCTACCGAGGGAAAGATTCTTATGTGGAGTTTGAGATGAAATCCTGCAATGCACAGTCCTACAAAGCAACACTTAACATTCATCATTGCTCAGGCAGATGCATTTTTTCACATGGCTGCATTTCTGAATTCAAAGGAGATCCAAGTGTTGTTCACTAAAACAAAATTAACTGGGTGTGATTCAAAGGGCATTCTTGAAAGAATTCACCACTAATGCACAACATAATACAATTGTTCATCCCAGAGGAGCTGAAATAGGTGTGGCTGGAGCCACAGGCATGCCACTAATATGATGCTGAATGCCAACTTTGCAAGTGCAAGAGATACATTCAACGTGCATGTGTTGTCACAAGTTCAAGCCATCCAGAAGGAAGGCAACCAAGCAGGTACACTTCCAGCTGCCATACATACTATTGCTGATCCAAATGGAATTTCAGCCTGCAGAACATTCATAGATGTCCAAACTACCAGGTTTGTCAAAAACATGAAAATATCACCCCTACAGAAGACCTACATTATAGTGATGCTCCAAGGTGTTCCACGTGTCATAGAGGTGGACTCAAGAACAGTTTGCCTTAATTTCAGAAGAGACATACAAATGGCTACGGCCTTGAAATCACCTGCCTACTGTCCCATATGAAATATGACTCACTGCCTACGATAAACAAGCAGTTGTCTTGAGGGGAGCATGTTACAGCAATGTCTGCTACAGGAAGGAGCAAGGGGTCCTGTACCTTATAGCTGTCAGAGGACAGTGAGCAAGCTTTCTAGGTGGAGAATGTTATGAGCAGCTAGGCACTGAGTTAACAGGAGCACACAGAGTTGTTACAGACACCATTCAAGATGTCCTAAAGGGCTGGGTGTGTGCAAAGGTTCACCAGTTTAATTTACATTGGATCTGACTACGGCATCAATTCAAATGAAGCTGTGTCATACTGTGTTTACCCTCTGCCCCAAAATTGATGCAGAGATTGATTGTCTTGTAAAACAAAGTGTCCCTGAAGCTACAGGACCAGTGTCATACAAGACCAAGACTTCAGATACTGAGATACTCTGCAGACATATTGACCAGATGTAAGATCAAATTCCAGATGATCTGCCATCTACAGCTCCATAAGACACTGTACTGCCAGCAGGACCGGTTCTTACAAGGCCCTTAGCTATTGTCCTAGACACTTCCAGCTGCCGAAGTGACTCAAGAAGAACCAAAATGGATTGCTGCCATCTCCAGTGAAATTGAAGGATGACTCCAAACCCTGCATTGAGTCACCTAAGACAAGACACCATCTGGCTCAAGTACTTTAAGTCAAAGGCCTATGTAATCTAGGGGGAATGGTGTCATGCACTGAGTGTTATGTGTGTGGGGGCACTCCTGCCAGGAGGTGTAGTCATTCTATGTTGTGTTTGTTATCTGCTGCTGCTTTCTGTTATGCTTGAAGAGTATTCAGTTAAGTGTTTTGTGGTCTTCAGTAAGAACTGTGGCCCTGGTCCTCCCTGTCTGATCTCACTGGAACAAAGAAACCCCACAAATACACAAAACTGTGAGCTACTGCTGGTCTGGGCCAAGGTGCATTGGCAAGAGTTGTGAGCATAGGATATATCTGGAAAAGTAAGGTGGGGGCTTAAAGGTCAGAACTGAGGTGTGTTAGCAAAGCTGGGGAGAGTGGGAGATCAGATCTATAAGGCAGGTGGTGCTGCAACTCACAAGTGAGGGGCACTCACAGAGCTGGGTGACAATCCAGGTATGGGAATAGCAGGGGATGTCAGGGCATTAGTGAAGGACACCAGCAGAGCTACACACATGTCATTTTTTCTGCCATCCCTGGACTTAATGGTGCCAGGTCTCCATTTGCATGTACAGCATAAAAATGTGCATAAAAATCTTATCCCCTCCCCCCCCACCACATGCATACGTATGTACACTTTCCCACCAACACATAAAAGTTAAGAATTAATAAAACGGAGACAAGAAAAACCCTGGCAAGTGCAATCACTGTTTTCATTAACATTTTAAGTGGTTATTTTTAATGGTACATTTAACTAACGCTAACTTATCCATGAGCAGAAAATTTGGCTGTTAACTTTGGCATCTGCTTAACAAACTGAAGCTCTGCATTTGGTGAGGCGTGAGTGTAACACCAATAATATTACTTGCTAACAGCAGACTCATTAGCATTAATTGCTGCATTTACTATCACGTAGAGCATCCTGTATCTATAACAACATTTATTAGATATAGCCCATTCTCATTGGAAAAAGTGCATAGGAAACAATGATCATTGATGCAGTTTGGCCAGGAAACGAGGACATAAATTGGCCACATTCATTTTAATCTAAGTGATTCAGAGGAAAGAAAAAAGTGACAAGGTAACTGATGGCATTTTGTCCTTGACCTTTTATTACTAGAACAGTTAGGTCAACTGCAGCTCTGATGCACCTAAAAATGAAGGTATATGTTACAACCAGGGACCAGCAGAAAATTTGCCCACGGGGTCCATGACAATCAATTCACAATTCAAGAAAGACTGGAGGTTTTGTGCAGAAATGGCTTTGTCAGAAAAGATACGGTGCAGCTCAGAAGTAGGGGGCACTGGCAGAGGTGTGTGTGGAGAAACTCTTGTGGAGAAACTCTTACTACCTGGGTAAGCTTATCCTAGAAATTCCTGCCAGCATACCTCATTCCCCTCCAAGAAGTGCCATGTTGCTTGCCCAGACCATTGCTGCTTTGCCAAACTTGCTTTCATGAGTGCAGCTGTCTGAAGTCACCTATTCCACCTATTCCAAAAATGCTTTCTAAGAGACCATTATTAGACAAGTAAATCAGCACCATTTTCATTGGCGATTTCCTGCAGGTGGCAAAGCTAATCAAGATTCCTCAATCCTGAGATCAGATACTGGATGGGTAGAAACCAGCATGGTGTTCCTGCCATCAAAGAAACTGCACCTATTTACTCCAGGATCTGACCTCTTGTTGACCCCTTGTTGTAAACTTATTGAGCCTGAGCCATTAATGTGTTACTTCGGTTTATTTCCTTTGTATCTCCATGCCAGATGGGAATAAAATAAAGTGGTCTGGAAGTGAACTGTGCCCTTTGTTTTTCACACCTTCTCTAGGCAATGCCAACAAAATTTGATCAGGTTTTTCTAATAAAATGGGTTTTTATCCCAGAAAAATACAGGGTCACCAAAGCTGAAATGTTCTGCTACAAGGTCTCTGCTTCAGCAAACTTCCAGTGAGGTGCAGGCAGATTTCCCATTGATCACCTGGTAGGCTGCTAGGAAGGCTGGGCTTCTGTCATCCACAACTGCTGGGCAGTGCTTCCAAGTGGAGTGTGTGTGGATACCTGTAAGAGTGTCATGTGTAAGTTGTCACATTTGCCAGAGGATTGCAGGAGGGAAATGAAGGGACAGCACTGCTCTCTGAATAAACAAACATCGTAGTTCTATAAGCTTAACTCCTTGGTCTTTTGAGAGCAACACAGAGGCTGTGTCTACTCATGCATTTATGCCAGCTTAAATTTGCTGCACAATAAGCGGGAATAGGCTAGTGTCTACATATGCAGGCTTTAAAGCATGCTAACGTTGTGCGTGGACTGACTTGGGACTAACTTTAGGCCCAAGTCAGTCCACACACAGCATTAATGCATTTTAATGCTTGCATGTATAGATGCTAGCCTATTCCCACTTACACAGTAACACTGAGTAATAAGGTGCTTACACATGCATTACTGAGCAGTAACTAATCAGGAGTAAATTCGATACCTGCATGATACAGGTACCAAACAAAGACTCAAGTTGACATAAGTTGCCATATTTATTTGTAGATGCATGCCTGTACTACACAGTAATTTTGGTGACTGTGGAATAAATGCATATGTATAGACACACCCAAAGTGCACCAGGATTCTCTTCCAAAGAGTCCAAAATCCTGGAAGCCCTGAGAACCCTGGCTCTGCCTAGACACTTGGAAAACCCTGAGATGGATTTCCAGAGTCTGCAGCTTCAGTGCCCTCAGGGAATGGACTTTATCGAGATGGGTTCTGACCTCTGGGCTTCAAGGGTCTGCAGCTCTAAGCAGACTGCTAAAGGTTCAAGGGCCTAAGGGCCTTCAGACTCACAAGCCAGCTGGTTCCTCAGAGCATCTGACTCATGCAGACAGTGGCATCAAATGGTCTGGGCAACTGGAAACCCTGTGGGTCCCAACTCTGAAGTAGTATTGCTGCAAGCTCTGGAAACTGCAGATTGCAACTGATATGATTCATGTCAGTTCTGCGCTGTCAGCCATCCCCTGTACTGCAATCTGATCCAGTTTCCTGGAGCTATGCAATGGTAGATAGCAGTGAGACTGACAAGAATCCCATCATTTTCAGTTGACAGCTTCTGAAAAATCAGGATAATATGTTTGGCTTGGGCAACATCATGTTTCAATGTCCATGGATTGAAATACTGTGGGATCTTAAGTGGGAACATTTACAAATTTTGAGTTTTTGTCCCAATTTGTGATGAAAACACGTCTGGAAACCTGAAATTTACCACACAGCAACAATAGCATTTATTGGCCAGCTAGTCTTTGTTAGCTTAAAATGGTATTTAAAGGTCTGATTTTTGGGAATTGGCTTATAGATATATGCATGAGAAGCGTTCAAGATGGGCAGCAGCGGTTAATTGATTTGTAAGAGCCTGTGTTTCACACATATGGTTCCATATAGCCCTGGAAGCAAACTGGCTGTCTAGCATGTCTCCCTTCTCGTGGGAGGATCACTCAGCAAAATCCGAACGGTCACAAAGCTTCCTATCGTGCATGGATGACCTCTACCTGACTCGAGAAGTCTATGGGCCAATGAGATGTAAAGCGCTGCTCGAACCTGGTACTGGCTACTGGGAATGACCTAATCGGCGACCTAGTGATTGATGGGAAGCTGGGTGACAGCGACCACGAGCTGATCACCTTCACCATCTGCCGTAAAGCTGGCAAGTCAGTCAGCAACACAGAAGTCCTTGACTTCAGGAAAGCCGACTTTGACAAGCTCAGGAGGCTTGTCAGCGAGGCCCTAAGGGACCACGACCCCAGGGGGAGGGGAGTCCAGGAAGAGTAGCTGCTCCTCAGAGCGATCCTCAATGCACAAGCTAAGTCTATTCCATCTCGGAGGAAAGGCAGCAAGAGGACTCAGGACCCCCCTGGCTCTCCAGGGACCTAGCAGACCTCCTGAGGCTAAAAAGAAAGGCCTACAAAGGATGGAGGATGGGATTCACCTCCAAAGAGAAATATTCTGCACATCTGACACCTAAGAAAAAGCCTCAGAATTGAAGCCTGCGTCCTGACCAGATGTACTTTGACTCTGAGGACAGCCCTAGGATTGGTAAATATAGATTGCTTAATAAATTCACCTATTATCAACTGGCAGGTGTTGTGGTCTATTGCAGGGTTGTGCTCACCCGGAACAAAAGTGTACAGGCTGGGTCCAAATCCAGTGTCAACAGTCTTCAGCACTCTGGAAGGTGGAAGAGACCTCCATTGCTTAATTTCCAGATTCCAATGTGTCTAAAGTTGGCGCTTAAGCTCTGGACCTGAATCGGGATTCAAATGTAATGGTGCAAAATCCAGACATAGCCACGCCTAAGTTTTTGGGGCAATTTGGGCATGGGTAAGAATCTCAGCTTCACCTTTCTCCTTTTTCCTATTGTTCCACAGGAGCAGACAAAAGGATTAATGGTAAAACTAAATGTCACTGGGAATGGACTACAGCATCTGCTATAGTAAATGTCTGTGCTTGTTGGTTAAACACTGGTGGAGATTCAGGTACCCCCTCCCAGCTTATTCTGGATGCAATGGGAGGGGTCCTGATGAAACAACCAGTGCAGACTAACAAGAGCTGATTGCCATTGAGTGATTGCAGAATTAACAAACCAAAGCACTAAGGAGACTGTCTGAGGGAGGAAGAAATACAACAGAGGCACTTTGTGCCTCTAATGATCACTGGGATGAGGCAGCTGAGAGAAAATTAGCCCTGCACAGGCAAATGGAAACTCATTTCAAGAACCACTGAAGGAGACAAAGCTGCAATGAAAGCTCAAGAGATTAACTCTACAGCAATGAAACTTTACCTCCCAAGGAATCACACTCGACTTTCCAATGCCTGCACCCTCCCATATCTACTCTCTGTCCTTTGCTGTTACTCTCTCTCTTCTACACTCATTACATCCAGGAAAACCTTTATGCGGAACAAATTTGTGAGTTCACTTTGGCACAAAACTTTTCTTTAAATATTCACATTCACACAAATGAGTTCCTGTTTGCAGTAGCACTTGCAGAAAAAGCAAATCTTGCATAGCAGCATCTGTCACTGCACAAGTGTGGATGATCACCCTGAAAGGCTTTTACGCAATTATGCACTACCCAGCTAGGAAAGGAAGTAGTGCAGCATAAAATGACAGGCCTTTGGGACGTTGTTCTGAATAAATGACTGGACTAAGACTGGATGATCCAGTCCCAGGTCGGGTTGACATGAGACAGTCCACCTTTCTGTTTCCTTCTCTGAAAATTGAGAGTAATAATAATGACCTTCTTAGCAAAGCCCACTGACCCAAACCCTACTAACATATTTATTTTCATACTACATATCCTAACTTGTTTTAGGATGGCTGAATGAAGAAATAAAAAGAGTTTTCCCTTTAGCCAAATCGTTCAGTTCTCATTTTCCTCACTTGAGATATACACTCCAATTTTCAATTCCTAATTTATGGTGAAAAAAGTCAGTGTGGTATGTGAGTAAGTGCAGCATGTTGCTAAGAGGTTGTACAAATGCCACTTTCATATCTAAATTACTAGGCATGCTCCTAATCCACCCTGCACAATAGTCACTGGACCCCTGGAAATGTAGGGTGCCTACAGACATTGTGGGGAGGCACGGAGGGGCTCTAACTCATGGCACTTTACACAAAGCACCATGAGTTAGATCACCACTGAACCCAACAGACATTCACCTGTTGGGTCCGGGGGGCGGAACTTGACTTGAGCCTGCCTGTACTTGCCTTGGCCAGCAGGCAGGGGTGCTTGAGTAGTTAAGCAGCCTCCCAGAAGCCTGCTGAACAACTCCTCTCCCTTACACCACCACCCCCTCCCACCCCCTGCAGCTCCAGCTGTGGCAAAGCCAAGCTAGCTGTGGTGTGCTACTCCTGTCAACAAGCTCAGGCAGGGAGTGGGGGAAAGGAGCCACCCCCCCACCTCACAGACCTTCCCCCCCATCTACCCTGGCTGGGGTATTTTGGGGGTTGGGTTGGGGATGTGCTTGGTTCCTTGCACACCCCATTTGGGGCCATTGCAGGTACTCAGATATGCTACACACCCAATGTCTAACTGTACTTCTGCTGTACTGCAGTCCTAATCCATCTGGCAAGTACTTCTGAACTCCACCTAATCCCCAAATCTCTAGGTCAAGGAAAAAACACAACTAGGGAGTGTTTGAAGTGAAGAGGATGAGGAAGCTTTTGAAGTCTCCAGATAGAGAGAGTGCTAAATAAGAGCTGTGTATTTCTGGGTGATAAGAAAAAAGCTTGGAGTTGCACTTTATAATACGATGGCACTAACTACATCATAGTTATGTTTTTGTTTTGCTTCTGAAAAGCACATATTCATTTAACCTGTAGGTCACTGCAGAACTAAACTATTAATTATCATTCTTTTAGCTTAAGGCAGATTTGATTCATCATGGGACAGGGAATTAACTCACAGAGGTTTGTTTTTTTTGTTATGAACTTATTTCAGAAGCGTTGCATCAGGTTAAAACTGATGTTACTCCATGGCGAATGAAGCTGACACTGCCTTCATTCATGTAAATACTGATACGTCCCATTTATAAGCAGGAGACGAACAACACAGATGAGCTACTGATGCTTTCAGAACAATTCAGTAATTGACAGGTGTATTTTAGGATTCTAAATGTGCCATGAGCCATGAGTACTGCTCTATTCCCCGCTATAGTGATCTACTAAAAAGGGGTTGCTTAATCATAACAATCAGCACTGATCAACTGATTCTAGTGAAGCTACATCAACTGACAACATCTGAAGATGTGCCTGAATTCTGCAGCGTATGTGTCTTAAACAGGAGAAAGAGTCAAAACATGTCATTTAAACGCACTGTTAATATTCTAGTTCAGGGCTTTTCAACCTTTTTTAATAAGTGTACCCCCTGGTGGCCAGATGCAGAGCGGGGGGTGACACACAGCTGGACACAGAGTGGCAGCAGTGCGGGGTGGTGGGTGGCAGTCACTGGCGCTTCTGCCCTCACTTGGACCTACTCCTGGGAGATTATGGCACAGGGAGATGGATGGCAGCACTCTATCCCCACCTGCCTGCGTATACCTTTTAGGGCCTTTCCAAGTACCCTGGGGTATGCATACCCCTGGTTGACAACCCCTGTTCTAGTTTATAGGAATACTAGTAGTTAAATCTTTCAGTGGGCAATAGTAGGTATATTGGACAGTGAACAACTCTGTAATCTTAAAATACACCTAATCTACAATGGCTGCCTTGCCATGGAGTACAAATGCCATTGAATTTCATTGAGATCCTGTTTAGATGCCACTCCCTTCCCTCAAGAGAAGGGGCATTTTAAAAGCCCTGCCTGAGCGGTAATTATACTGTAATTGCATTGTAACGGCAGCATAAGTATCAACTCCATGCCTTGCTCATCTAGTGAATGCCAGCTTGACGTCAGTGTCACGCCTACTTCCAAAAGACAAAGCCGTGCCTGTCGGAGGTACTGGCAAGTGCAACTAAATGGGGAGTAGCCGACACACGAAGCAACATGCTGGCACAATCCCAGAGGTGAAGTGCGTCCATGGGAACGAGCTTGGTCATTTCAAATAACAAGCAAATTACTTCAAATAAAAGTCTATTTGCAGATCATTCGTGAATTGACAAAAGCACCACAGTCACTTGATACATCACTTGCTGTTCGGCTAACTCTCTCCATCATATACATGCACACGCACCCCCTTCTCTCTCTTTCCACTTACCAGAGCACTTAAGTCTCCTAGCTTCTTTGCAGTTGTTAACTCTTTGATACACATAACACCTTTGGAAGGCTGGTATTATTCTCTCCCTCTCTCTTGCTCCATTCTACTATTCCCTTCTCTCTCTGTCTCGCTCATGTGTGCAGTTTCTGTTGAGCAAGTCTGAGTCGTCTGGCTCTCATTCATTATTTAGGACACTGGGAACCATCTCTTGCTCACCAGAGCTTAACAGAACCATAGAACGATATCCTTTAAAAGCCACTGGGATACTGAGAAATGGGTTTGGTTTGCTGCAATAGCAGGAGGAGAGAGCGAGAGAGAGAGTTATATGGCCTGTTTCTCTTTTGCCCAGTATCAGGTAGAAATGATGGCGTTGATGAAAATGGGAGTAAATTATGCTTTTCTATTCAGTAGCACTTCATGCCACCTGGGAGAGGTGCTGAGATCAGGGTAAGGGAGAAGCTGGCCCTCCATTGTAAACTGAAAGGGGAAGGCAAGAGCGTACAGTATCAGGGCTGAGTGTTGAGCGCATGCTGTCCCTCCACTTATCCAACTGACAGTAGTGTAGACCTGTGTGTTAAGTCTGTATCCTCTGAGCTTGCATTATAGTAGCTTTAGTAGGCCTTTTGCTGTGCTAAGGTAAGCCAAGTTAGCATCAGTAAGGCTAAAGGATGCAGTATAACAGGAACTGAGACATCATTCTAGGAAAAGCTAGCTCAGTTAGATCTTGATTAGCGAAAGTCAGTATGTTGCGGTCTGACCACAATAAGCCATTAAGAGCATTAGATTGTTGACCATATTGGTCTCATTCTGATCAAGTAAGAGTATGAGTGTCTGTTTGAGGAAGGCAAGAAAAGAAGGGCTCAGTGCTCTAAGATGTGCCCCTCTGGCATCCTTTGCTAAGGTTCCCATCTGAAGCTATAAGGAAGATCTGATGCTTCTTAGAATTTAAACCTCTAAATTCAGGTAAGAGCTCCCAAATAAATCTCCTTAGGTTGCAAGATTGCATTTCTCTTCAGATTGTGACAGTATATCTAGATATATATTGTATGCTTCTTTATTTGCTACCAATATTCATAATTTGAGAATTTTAATAAAGTGCTTTTACATTCATCACATTAAGAAGAGTGATTTTGTTGAAAACATTGAATGTCAGAAGGAACCCTCAAACTCCTCCAAGAGTTAACAGTAGGCTCTGTCCTTCATCATATCTGATGGGCAGTCCCCATCCTGAGCTGTGTGGGCTGCTGACTTTACAAGCCTCCGTGCAGTAGAGGCACAGATGAGAGTAGAAGAGAACAAAAGATTTCTGGTCCCAAGGGGGGTTACTGGCAGAGGCATTGTGGCTTTCACAGAATCATAGAAAAGCAGGAGTGGAAGGAGTCCCTGGAGGTCGTCTCATCCAACCCCCATGATAGATCATCTCTATCCAAACCATACCATACAAACTTTTGTCTAATCTGTTAGTAAAACTACACAGTCAACCCTGACACAACCACAAGATGTAACACCCTACCCTGCTACAGGTGAGGCAGAGGGACAGTGGTGGCTAATGTTCTACTGCTGCAAGGGCTGTTAAAATATGCTGGAGAGATCCAAGGAAGAGTGACACACCAGCAGCTACAGAGGGGGGCAAAACCCCACACAGTCTGTACCAGTCTGACTGTGACATACAATTCATTCCTGACCCTAAATATGCTGTTTGGTTTGACTCTGAGAAGAAGGCCAAGACCCTCTAGCCAGGAACCTCTGGGTTGAAGTCTCAGGAGGAGCACTTATACACCCCAGTCAAAATCCCCTGCCTTGCTACAAACAACACCCAGGTGAAAAAAATCCAACCCTGAAATGTAGAACTGTTGGAGAAAAAAACTCCCTCCAAGTGTCAAGTGGCAACCAGTGAAGCCCAGATGAAATACCCATAGTAGAACATAGGCATAGCTTCTTCTAGTCATCCCTGACTAATTCTTATCTAGCCTCTTCTTGAACGCTTCTAGTGATGGAAATTCCACAACTTCCCTAGGCAGTCTATTCCATTGCCTCACTGTTCTAATAGTGAAGAAGTTACTTTTTATCTTGAGATCCAATCCAAAACCTACTTTGCTGCAGCTTCCAGCCATTGGTCCACATTCTACTTTCTGCAGCAAGAGGAAAAAGGTGTTTTCCCTCTCCTTATGGCAGCCCTTCAACTATCTGAAGACTGTTATTACTCCTCTTAACCACCTCTTCTGTAAGCTGAACATACCTATTTCCTTCAACCTCTCCTCATATGGCTTGCCTTTCAAGCTCTTTATAATTGTATTGACCACCTCTGATTTTTTTATGTCCCTTTCAAAATTGGGATCCTAAAACTGCACACAGTATTCTAGGTGAAGTCTAAACAGTACAGAGCAAAAAAGGTGCTATCACATCCCATGTCTTCCACCTAATGTTTTTTTATTGCTGTAGCTACATCACACAGTAGTAGCCTTGTACTGAGTTTGTGATCCACCAAGATCCAAAGTGCTGCTATCCAG
Source organism: Crocodylus porosus (assembly GCF_001723895.1). Lineage (NCBI taxonomy): Eukaryota > Metazoa > Chordata > Crocodylia > Crocodylidae > Crocodylus > Crocodylus porosus. The sequence goes on from NW_017728943.1 coordinate 16,228,484, forward strand.
CCACATTGCCCATTTTGTATTAGTATTTTTTATTATTTTCTTGAGTGTAGTGCTTTGCATTTGTTAGCATTGAACTTCATCCTATTAGCTCCAGCCCATGTCACAATCATGCACAGCCATGCAAGTTACACATTTATCCTGGGTCACATGGTCCTATGGAGATGGAAAGGAAAATTAATTCTCTTCCCTCACTTTGTTCCATCATTAGGCTCTCCTATGTTGCCTGACCTGATGGCCCATCTGCTCACATTGTTTTCCAGCTGTGTCTCTTTCCATCTCCTGGACACAACTATACATACAGGTACACATAGGGTGTATCTACATGTGTATTTACCGCAGCTTAAATTTACTGCACGGTAAATTACTAGGCAGTAAATGGGAATAGGCCAGTGTCTACACGTGCAGGCACTGAAGTGCATTAATACTGTGTGTGGGCTGACTTCAGACTAAAATTAGTCCCAAATCAGTCCACACACACAGTGTTACTGTGCTGTAAGGCGTTTACAGGTGCACTACTGAGCAGTAACTAATTGGGTGTAAATTTGATACCTGCATGATGCAGATATTAAATTTGCACTCAAGTCAGAGCAAGTTGACATATTTAATGTGCAGTATGGACCTGTACTGTACAGTAATTTTGGTTACTGCGCAGTAAATGTACACATTTAGACACAGCCATAGTGACATGTACACATAGACACATCTCTTCCCCATTTCCTTTACCCTGGCATATAGGGTCATACAGACTGCAAAGACATATCTATGTGCATACATGCACAAACAAAACCACCTGCTGTCAGAGAGAGACACCATGCACTCACATACACACACATGTACAAAGAGAACATCCTCCAAGGGGCCCAGTCATCCTCTCTCACAAACATATGCACCTGAAAAGACATTATACATTGTACAAAAAAATATATTACTAAGGGAGTGTTCAGAGGAAGCTTTTATACATGCAAAGCAGAAAATCCACCATGAAGGTATTTGCAGAAAACTTAATTCTGTCTTCACCTCCTTGTGCTCAGGCATTACTAGATCATGTGCTTTTCATTACAAAAAATCACATCTCTTCCTGCTTGCTAGTGTAGTGTTGCATAATATAGCATGCAGACTTATAAGCTGCTGTGCATGTACATTGCATATTTAAGAGGTTGCTTTCCTTTCTATGATATTGTAAAGGGGTCAGCAACCCCAGGCACGCATGCCAAGAGTGACACGCAAGGCCATTTTGCTCAGCACAGCCAGCCTAGGCTCTAAGCAGCTGGGGGCTGCAAGACCTGCTGCAAGCAGATCGAGCTCTGTGGGCCAGCTGCAGCTGGGAGGCTGCAAACAGCTGCTCCGGGCTCCAGCATGTCAGAGCACTCAGGCACTTTCCAAGGTAGATATTGTGGTTTTTTCGGCACTCCAGCCAAAAAAAATTTTGCTTCCCCTGATATAGTACCATATTATTTACTAAATAGCGTGGCACATTTTCCAGTAGTGTGATATCTTGCAATAGAAAACATGCAATTCATGGGTACCTCTAAGCTGGTTTTTTCACAATTCAAATTTCAACCTGCATCTAATTTTCTGTTTTGTTTTACTTTTTTTAAAAAAAATTAAACAAACAAAAAAAAAATACCTTTTGCCAAGAAAAATGGGTCAAGGCTAAGAGTGAGCCAGAAATATTTTATAAAGGGAGAAGAGATTTGAGAGAAATGTAATGGCACTTCTGATGAGGAAAGAATACATAGAGTCCACTAACAGGTAACTCACTTTTGGGTCAGAATATGTTAAAGATGATAAACCTGGATGTGTAGAAGGGAGGGTCAATCTAGATGTCCCCAGAGCAGTATGTAGGAAGGCTATCATAGATCAGGATAGAAGGGAGGAAGCATTCCTTTTATTCTAAGTGCAGGCCATCCTTCATGTTGAAGCCATGTGATGAAGTGATGTTGCCTCATGTTGCATGAGGAGATGAGAAACAGACAAGCTATTTGTTTGGCTATTCTGTTAGGGGACAGCGAAGTCCAGCTTTGAGGGTAATTATTGGCTCAGCGATTACTGAAGTGAAGCCATAGCAAGTCTGGGTTCTTTTCTGACAAGAAACTGAGCTGATGACTTCTGCATCTGTGTCCTATTGATCCAATGGAGTCAGTCTTTTCCTTCAGATGGCTTTGAGGTGGAGAAAACACAGTGCTGGGCTTTTATCACATAACTATTTTTGCTATTCACTACTAGCAAATTGCCTGTCAAGAATGATGGGGGTGGGGAAGAAGGGGGTGGCTACGGAGTGCCACGCACCACCACACCACAGCCCAGGAGGGCAGCGGGCATCTTGCAAGCTGCCACCACCACCAGCCACTGTCCTGTGCTGCCATTGCTCCACATCTGGCCCTGTGACCCCCCCGCCCCCCAACCCCGTGTCTGGCTGTCTATGTGGAGCACTCTGATTGATTGTTTCAGTATGCATTGTGATTGGCTGCCGAAACAACCAATCAGAGTGCTCTACGAGCATTATGGGAAGACAGACAGACACACAGACA
>NW_017728943.1:16231189-16267806 GCF_001723895.1 Crocodylus porosus
TCTGTGTGTCTGTCTGTGTATATATATCATATATAGATATATCTATATATGATATATATAGAATAGATATATAGATATATGATATCTATTTATCTTTCTATCTATATAGGAATCCTATAAATATATATATAGGATTCAGGGTGTATTGGTGGTTGCCCAGCTCTCCTGGTTAGGTTTCTTTTCCAAGACTGGATGACTTTTAAAAACAGGATATAAATAAATGATGTCTAGTCAAAAGCAAATGGGGACTGCCCTTGCCTGCGCACACAGCCCCATGTCCACCTGCACTGCTAGGTCCTTGTGTAAAGCCCTGATGTAGCAGAGCAGCTCTGGATGAGCCAGAGAAGCTGAGGGAGCAGCCAGCTCTAGTTGTATGAAGGATCTTATTGGGCTTTATGGGAGGGGTTAGTTAACCTGCAAGCACTTTGCACTGTATTTGTAAGAAACTCCCTGGGGAGACCATGGGAGGAGGGCGATGTTCAGGGAAAGACAGGTAGTGGGAGTTCTGTCAAGACATGCAGTCCCTAGGGGCATGTCACCTAGCGAGGGTTCATCTGAAGAGGCATTCCCAGATGCTTTCTTTCCCTGCCAGGTGTTTTATTTACAGAGACATTCCCCAGAGGCCTCCCCCCACTTAGAAAAGACTCTTATTTATGATGTGTTGTATGTTTATTTGAAGATATCTTTAATTTTTTTACCTCAGAATAAATGCCTCAGCATAAAACAGCTAGGTTTACTTCTCTCTGCTGTCACAGGCTTTGTGTGTGCCATTGGGCAATTCACGTTCGGTTTCGCAGTTGAAACCAGGTGTCGAAGTACCTTTGAGAACCTCTGTCTTTCCCTCCTTATGTCTCAGTTGTGTTTTCATACCTCACAGCGTGTTGTCAGGGCAACTTCTTGAGGCCCAAAGACCTTCTTGTGATTGAAAACAGGCAAATACTGAGATGTGTGCGCACTGGTTTGAACAGACCTAAAGAAATCTTCTTGACTGACCTGTAATCAAACGACTGTCCTTGACATAACTAAAGCTGTGGTCTGAGATATATTTACCTGTTAGCCTCATCTAAGTAGCCAGACTCTTTGGGGACCACCAGATTTATTTCATATCACAGTCAGTCACTCCCTAAGTACCTTAGTGAACCTGCTTGTGTAACCTGCCTGTGTAAATCATAGACACACAGGAAAGTAAGGCTGGAAGGGACCTCTGGAGGTCATCTGCTCCAACCCCCTACTGAAGGCAGGATCAGTCCCATCCAAACGGTCCCATACAAGTTATTGTCCACCCTGTTCTAAAACTACACACTCAACCCTGTCACACAACTACAAGGCATGTTGCCCAAAGACAGCAGAAACACCCTAACCTGCCACAGGTAAAGCAGGAGCACAATGCCAGCCAGTGTCCTGTTGCTGCAAGGGCTGTTATATGCACTCAGAAAATCCAAGGAAGAGGGCCATGCCCCTGGTTACAGAGGACCAGCAAAGAAAGAGCAAAATGGTTTGGGCCATTTGTAAGTTGTGGCATGTTGAGAGGGGAAAAAAGGCACATTCCTAAAACATTCAAGACCACACGTGCATATATGTGTGTACACGTGTGTGTGGAAATTTGTCTGCCTGTGAGCTGTTTCTTGGCTTAACAGTGGGTGGGTGGTTGTATTATTTCTCTACTGTGAGGTGATTAGCTATTGAAGACTGATTCTGACACTGTTGTCTGTATTGAAATGAAGCCCCAAAGTCCACTAATAGGTTTTCATGCCATCAATGCAGAGAACAGCAAGGTGAGAAATGGGTTTTCTGGTCCCGGGCTCCTAGGTCTCAGAGCTCAGTCAGCAAACAAATGACTAGATAAATACAACCCTAGTGGTTTTTAAAGGCTTCTGTTCTATGTAACCTGTTGAAAAGTCCTTGTTGGGAGCACTGCTATTTGATATGCCAAAAGAAAGGAAATGAAGGCTGCCTCTGGGGTGAAGCCTTCACCCCTTATCAGTCTGGAAGCACCCACAGATATTAAAACTATAGAGAAGAGAGCACTAGGGATATGGATATGTATGTATGGATATAGGGATGTAGTTGAATGTGTTAAACACTGTAAGAAGGGACTGGCAGCTGGGACTCAGGATTGTGCATCAGCTGTTACAGTTTGATTGTTAGGCCTGTGTGATCCTGCCAGGATGCAAGGGAGTTTAATCACCCTAGCTTTGATTCTGTATAAAGCAGAGATAACTTTGGAGCGGTTGTCTACCCTTAGAGCAGGGCATGCTGCGAGTTAGGGTCTAGGGTAGGGGTAGGCAACCCCTGGCATAAATGCCAGAGCATAGCACATGAAGGCATTTTGCTTGGCACGTTTGCCTCAGGACACACAGTGGGGTAGAGGCTGGGGCTGCACTGCTACAACAAGTATCGGGCCTCTTGCAGCTCTTCCACCATCCACCCCTGGCATACCAACAATTTACAACTTGAGGTTGCAGCTGGTTTTGGCACTCTGCCAAAAAACATTGCCAACCCCTGGTGTAGGGGGTATTGGTAGAAAGAAAATGGGGCAGGACGGGAGGAAGTGAAGGAGTTCAGTGATGTGAGCTGCTAAACTGGTTGGTCACCAAACAGGATGGGAACTTGCACAGCACTAACTTTGCATTGCTGTGTGACTAGCATCAGCCTGGATTGCAACCTGCTCCTTGCTTTCAAGCTCTGGATTTCCTCACCAGATGTTTAAGATAATAAGGGTCAGGGCACTTTGGTACCAAATGCAAGGAGGAAAGACTGCTAGGAGTCAGCTGATAGGCCCTGGCTGAGTAATACCCAGAGTAATGTACTTTTGGCCATATACTTTCAGCCTAAAAGAACTTTCATCTCACATAAAAGGAAGCAACAACGCAAAAAACAGGTGCCTGGGAAAGAGCATAGTATGTGCAGGTCCTGTTTAACTGTCTGCAGCACTTCTAGGAACAACGTGCCTCACCTAAGCAGAGTTGCTACTCATGTAAGGCACAGCACAGAGTATCACAGAGCCACACTACCAATAGTTTTGAATCCTGGGTTTAAATATGTTGAGTTCAGCTTATTTTAATGAAAGGTGGGGTGACCTGAAAAATTCTGACCCTCCCACAGTTCTGGCCGCTTTAGCAATAGTATTATGTAACTTATCTGTTCACAGTGGGCTGGGGAAGCAAGCAGAGGAAAATGTACAGAGATCAGTGCCTTCTTAAAGGAGGCAGCTACAGGACTTCAGTGATCCCCACTCGTCATCCCATAGTGCTGCTGCTAGGCTCCATCCACTTTACAACCCTCCTGCCTCCAAAACAGAAAGCGAGAGACTGAGTGCTTGATCATCAGAGCTGGATGGCAGCAGGGTACAAACATGCAGGCTCATTCATTGACATGCTGTGCATAGCTGTCTTGGAAGAGCCTGTGGGCGGGTGATGAATATCTGGTAATTAGGCTGATTCTGGGCACATTGATAACAATTTCATGGAGATGCTGCACACTCTGTGAAAACTTTCATAAACATCTGACTCCAAGGGTGCACATGTGTGTGGGCAGCCTGATGAGTATTTTGAGATTAAGCATAAACAGGTGCCATTGGGTGTTTTTTTTATCCTTCTTCAGGCTCAGAGCAATGAGCTGGGTTTTGTGACAAGGAACAAAGTGCTGAGGGAGCAGGCAGGGCACTAAGGGAAGAGAAACATCAATACCCTCCAGACTCTAAAGTCTTCCCCAGCCACCATTATTCATAGGAAACAGCATATCAGCAAGAACCAAATCAAAGGAATTTTTTGCGCCTATATGTGCTGCTTAAGTTTTTTGCTGAGGAAGCCGTTTTGTGCTTTACCTGCCAGGGCAGGAACTCCTTTTGTTGGCCCTGGCTCACACCCCTTGAACTCAACAGGGTCTTGGTCGGGACCTAGCTCATTCATCTTGTGATATAAGGGCTCAATCAAGTTTTCCAGTGAAAGGTTGAATCCAGATCAGAAAGCCAATCCCAAAATGAACTAGTGCATTAGATCTGGGGTCTTGATTTGGTCTTATCTGTTAGTTAAACACATTGTTTTCTAGCTCCATGATCAGCAGGTCTGGTGGATGACAACACGTTTGAGAGTGGCTGATTTAAAACCACGATGCACAGATGCTTCAGTATCAAGCCTACCTGCTTGTGTTATAGGGCAGTGGACTGCTGTCATGGTAGGTTTCCTCTTCCAGGTGCTTGAGGATGACACTGAGTAGCACTTTGCTGTGAAAGGTACTGTAGCCACTCCATGCCTACATTTTAATATAGCATCCTGTGCTGCCGCATGACTTGGGGTTACCCCATACATAATGCCGAAGTGTGCTATGACAAGCTGTTGAACAGTATTTCTTCCTCCAGTGCTTCATCCCCCAATGGCCCAGCAGGCTGAGCTTTTAAGTATGGTCCAAGAAGGCTCAGCACATTAACAACATCCAAGGTAGAAAGGACAGGAAGAGGATAAAGTGTCTCCCCATGTATTATTACCCCAAAGGAGAGATGCTGGCTTCGTTCATAGGCTAGAAGTGTTGCATTTCCCAAGTCTGGCTGTATGCGGCCCACCATGATATTAGGAGCTAGATGGGAAAAACCCTGAGAGAAATGAGGTGAGGAGTATATGAATTGTGTCAGGGAGCTTACCACTGGCTTTTAAAACCCAGGTTGCAATGCCCTAGCCTTGCATGTGAAGATGGCAGGCAGGCAGATGGACAGGCAGGAAGACGTAGGATGAGGTGGGGAGGCAGCAACTACAGATAGATATTTCCACTAAAGTAGTTTCCTTCCTTTCTCCTTGCATTAATCACTGCCCTGCCCACACCTCTCTGGGGTAATTGCAGATTGTTTTGCTGGCCTGACATGAGCCTGTATGCCTGAGAGGGGAGGGGAAGATGGGCTCCTGGAATGGATTGCTTCCCAGAAATCTCTAATTCAGCTGATTAGAGCAGCAGACCCCTTTAGCAGTCTCCCTGACTCCTCCATAGCACACTTTCCATGTGCTTCATCCTGGATGCTTCTCTAATGGAGGAGGAGGTAAGCATGAAATGCACCGCTAAAGCCCCATGAATATTTCAAAGGCAAAAGTCAAGGGACTCTATTAAATCCCCTTCAGTCTCTGTAAATGGAACTGGAGTGTGGATAATGAGAAACTCCAGCGGCGGTCAGAAGATTTCAGGAATGCAAGACAGGCGCCAAACAATTCTTGGCCTGGTGTTATCCCACAGAAACCTGTCACAGCATTCCCCATCAATACCTCAACTCCAGTACCCTTCCCTAACATTGTTTCCATCCCAACATCTATTGACCTTAACACCCCACCAGAACAACTATCCTCCCCAGCAAGCTGTACCTCCCAGCATCTCTTAATACACCCTTAGGATCCCTAATGTCCCTTTCCTATCCCTTTGGTTGAACCGATTCTCCCCTAGCAGCCCCATCTCCTCCTAACATGCAATTATAGCTGCTTACTGTAATAGCTATAATCCTCTGTCAAGTGCTCCCAAACCTCTCTAGTCCTCCAAACCCACTGCTGACTCCTAGATATTTCCCCATATGGCCGGCAAGCAGCTACAGCAGCAGTGGCTTTCCATGCAGCAACCAGACAGAGCCTGACAGACCCATATGTTTCAGCAGACACAGTTCCTCCCTCTAATGGGCCCAGAGGAGTACAGCTTTCAAAGGATTCTGTGTGGAAGTGACAAGCTGGAAAGCCTTATTAATGGTCTCTCTACCAGCAAGGACCGTGGAGGCAGAGAGTGTGAAACAGCCCAACAGCACTGCTGTTTAATGACTGCTTGGAAAAACCTCCCCTCCCCACCTGCAAGCTGCCCATAGCCCTACAGTGTGCATCAGCATTATGTACAGTAATGATGCACACTGAGAAGCCATTCTCCTTGTCCATCTCTGCAACGACACATCAATAGCTCTCTATTTTTCCATCCACAAACATGAAAACCTGCAGTAATCTCCCTAGATACTGGAAAGTGCACAAGGTCTTTCAAGACTGCGCTGAGCCAGCCAGCATTAGGCTTTGGGTTATGAGATTTCCTGTGTGATCAAGGGCTGAAAAAGCATTGCTTACTTTAAGGGAAATAACACACTTATTTTCAGGAGAAAGTCTTTTATGAGGATGAGAAATTCTGTAGTTTTCAAAAGCAGGTGCGTGGTCCCATTTCCAGAACTGGCTTTGTTAGTGTACCACCAGGCTCATCTACTACAGCCCTATACATTACTGCTCCAGTCCCCACACAGCTCTGCCAGTGCCCCTCACTCCTGCCCTGCAGCATGTCCTGCTGTTCCAGTCTTAGGTCCCTACAAGCATTTCCTTCACAGTGGCTCTTGGTAAAGATTGTCACTAGGACGAGGGCCCGCCAGCTTCTGACGGTGGATGAAAACCCAGCTCTACAGAACCATTGTCCCTTGGCTTTTCTGTCTACTGTCAATGAACGACTGGAGTGAGCAATAGTGTCAATAAGCATGAGCTGGGCAGTGGCACCAAGAAACGAATTAGTAATGTAAGCAAAAGGTAATTACTGTAATTATCCCTGATGAAGTCCAACCAGAGTTAGTACCCCATCTCTTCTGCCAGAGCTCACTTAAGTTTTAATGACTTTGGGTGGGCAGGGCCTGAGCCAAAATGTTGTTATGAATTACACTCTTAAAGCCACATACAGTTTTCTCTAGGCTGGGGCAATGATCATGCAGAGCAAGTATTTAAAGTCAGATACAGAATCTTTATTCGCTGCAGCGAGGTGCCTCCGAGGTGGGACATCGCCTACCAGTTATAATACTATTTTATACCTTGTCAGTACGTCAGCATTAGTTCGTGATTAGCTCATGCTTGTAAGAATACCCAATCATCTACTAACTAAATTACTATTCTATCCAATCAAGTGACATTGTGCACGTGAACACCAAAGTTTAACTCTCGTGATTGCATGTTTTATATAAGTAGTCTGCATGTTTTTGCCAAGTAGTCTGCATGAAAGAAAACAATCTTTGTACTGCTTTCAAGGTTCCCCTGTTGACAAGGCTCCTGTGTTGACCAGATACAGCTAGTTTCATATCTTATCAGTAACCCTTTACACAGCACTTCTCTTCTCACCTGTCTAGTATGTGCTGTGTCCACTTCTATGTATTGAGGTTAAAGGTAAACGAAATGGCCTTACTGCTATATTGCAAAATGCACACACAACAATGTTGTCCCGGGGGCAGCACAGTGCCACCTAGCCTACTCAGTCCTCTGGGTTCAAAATCAACCCTTGTCTCCAAGCAGACTGCCCCCTGACTTTCCAGCCAGACATAGGCAACTCTGCCAGGGTTCCCTGTTGTCCTCCATAGTGCCCTCTGTTAAGGTTTCTAAACCCATTGCTTTTCTCATTAAAAACATCACTTTATGGTGTGGTTCTGCCCAGGGACATCCCTGTGTGACAATGGCACCTTCTTGTTCCACCGCTTTGAAAAGTTAAGTTGGTTTTATTAGCTATTTGATTACAGTGTTAAGGAAAGAGTTTGACATCCCAACCAAGATGGGGCACCGACCTCGGAGGCACTCTTCAAACACTAAGAGCTCACACTGTTAGCAGGCAAGGCAGAACAAGCACCTTTTCTCCTCCACCTTATGGACACATCAGTGTCACACAAAGGATCTGTGGCTAAGCTGAGTTTTGAGTCCAGATCACTTGAGCCCCAGGACTCTCTCTGTGGGACAGAATCATTTAGCTGGCTCCCACTAAGGGGAACCCAGATTTTTTTTCCCTGCTCATTCTCCCTTGTTTGTGCTTGCTACCTCACACCAAGCTAAATGGAAACAAAATCGGGGAGAGATAGGACTTGGAAAAAAAACTGATTTCCTTTTTAATGAACTGAAGTGTTCCTGAAAGCCCAGTGAGTAATTTCCTTTAACCATACGTTTTTGCTTTAACAGCATTTCTTTTAAATTTAGAGTCATTGAAAGGTATCTCTGTTCTTCTTTTTTTTATAAAGGGCAGCAGCTCCTGTCAGTCTTGATGCCAGTGCAACTCATTTGTAGGCTTGAAATAATATGACAGGACAAAGGGGAGCAGATGGAAAGACTCTGAAGGACTGCTGCCTACAGGACCGTTCATGGTGTGTCAGTGGCTGTGAGGTTAGCATGGAAGCTCTGAGCAACACCATGATGATTTTCTGCCAGTGACCAATAGGCCATTCACTATAGCAAATTCAATGACAAGCCAGCTTCATTGCCAAAGCAAAGAAGATATCAACCAAACTCCAGGGCAAGGTATAGTCAGTCAAAAAGCCTGAAACTGAATCAGTTCAGTCTTTTCAGGTTAGTCTAAACTGTTCAGATTAAATTGAAACAGAAGTCAGCTGACATTTCCCTTTGATTCAGGAAATGCATCCACATGCCAGAGGTAGCTCAGGCCAGAAGCTGGGGGTCAGTAGGACACATCTCTCTACCTGTGTGTTCACTTCCTCTTCCTGCTGCCCCTGAGGTCGCTGGGACTTGCAGTCCAGAATCACAACAACAGAACTCTGCAGGTTTGCTCATCACTTCTTCTCCTGCTTCCAGGTGCCTCTGGGATTTGTAGTCCATAGTTGCCAGCTGTAAGTTTGAGTGGGGGGGAAGAGGTGTTTAACCCCACTCCCTGGCCCCAGATCCCAGCCTGGGTTTGCTTGGGGGGGGGGGGCGCAGTCCACCCCACCATAGACTGGGCTGCATCCCCAGCGGGGCTTGTCCCCCTCTCTCCCCTTGTCAGGCAGTCCTCACTGCTCCAGTTATGGAGCAGAGGGGTGGGGCAAGCCCTGCTCTCTGGAGCAGACAGCCCAGCCCAGCCCAGGGCTGCAAAGCATGTTGGGATGCTGGGAGACTAATTTAATTTGAACCAGGAAGGGGACTGGGGCAGAAGTTTCATAAACTGCTTTGACCCAAATCAGTTAATTTTTATATTCAACCATGTTTATCTTAAACTAGTTTTAGCTATTTTGAAATGTACTGAGCTTCTGTTCTGTTTCAGGTTTAAACCAGCTTCTGATCACTTAAACTAGTTTATGTACAACTTCTGTCCCTAGCCCAAAGGTTAAGTAGGACTGTTGATAATGCAACATGATTGCAGGCATATAGGCAGTGGTCTTAGGAGAATGGGACCAGCCTTTCATAAACTCTCCCCAGATAAGCAGGGACTAATCTGTATTTATTTTCTAGATAAGAATTGTCCCCCCACAACAAAAAACAAACCCCAACCCTCAAATCCTAGGGTGCTGCAGTCAGTTCTTCTGCCAGCTGATTAGGTGGCCCTATTTTCTTAGTTACATTTGCACTAATTCATGGTGTCAGCAAAGTGGTAGAGGCTGCTGTGTTCTCAGGAGGTCTTTTTCCTCCAGCCTGCAAGTCTGACTGCTTCTGTTTTCTAAAGATCATTTGGTACTTTTGTTTCAAAGACCTACAGCCAAGTGGGCACTACATAGTAAAAGGTAGGAACATCCAGTAGAGCAGTGATCTCCAACCTTTTTAAGTAGATCACATCTGGCATTTAAAAGCAACCCAAGATCTACTGTGCGCTGCTGCCACGCCCCCACCCCCACCCAGCAGGTAAGTTTGTGGGAGGGGAGGGGGGGCGAAGATCAAGGCAGAGGGAGAAAAAATTATTTGGGGGCATGCCTCCACTGCAGGTAAGTCCCACCTGGCCAGGGCCCCACTCAACTTACTCCTGCTCCTGCCTCTGCAGCACTGTCCCTCACTGCAGAGGCCTTGATCTAGCCCCCTTCTCTTCTCTTCCCTTCCCTCCCCCATGGACTGACCTGCTGGGCTGGAGCATGTGTGTGCATGTGTGTGCATACACTTGGCACTCAGCCTCCACCCCAGCCTCACATCGACTTCAAGAGGCTCCAAGAGCTACCGCAAGAGGATCTGAAATCTACAGGTGGATCAAGATTTCCTGGTTGGTGACTGCTGCAGTAGAGTTTTTAAATGCTGGAACTGTTTTCCAACCATGTTCACTTCTTTGCAAAACTTCTGTATCAGGTGGTTACATCCTGCAATACTTGCATCAAACAGCAAGGTGCAAAGCACGTCCAGTGGCTGAAATTAATCCCAGGCACAGAGCTGGCAAAAGGCCTATCTAACTTATAACCTAAGGGTTTAATAGGTTTCACGCAGGAAACCAAGGCCAAATTCATAGCTTCAGGGTGAAGTTACATCACTTAAACTATACTTAGGGCATGCCTTCCTTCATTTTTCATGTCCTTGTGTGACAAGGTATTTAGCAGAAGTCTCAGATTTGTTGGAACCTGACAGAGCCACACCATGACAGCTTCTGCTATGGCCTTGAACTTTCAACCTCTGGGCTGTCAACCTTAGCATTTGTGCCAACCCAACCTCCATTTAGGGCACTTAAAACACAAGCATACATACATTAAAGTTCATTATCTTGTGCTAAGCATCATCTGAGCATATCAAAGGTATGCCTCTTTAGGCAAGGATTAATTCTGGACCATGCTACCTACCTCGTGTTAGGGTAATTTCAGATTGATCTGAAAAGATAAAATGAGCAATTTGTAGTCCTCCATTATCTCAGAAAGCAGAGGCACCTAGTACATGGGGGCCCGAGGGCCCAAGCCCCGTCTCGGGAAGAGCAATGTCACTTGAAATGCATAAACCTTTCCACGTGTCCATCATCTTAGGTTCCCACTCCCAGCAAAAATAAAAGTCAGTGCCTATGTCAGGATGCACTGCTCCTAGGATGACCCTTGCTCCTGCACTGGAGCAGGGTCATGGCCCAGGTATTCTGGCTCCTAGCGATGCTCTTGCTCACCAGTCCTCTCCTGGCAAGTCAGAGCTGTGAAGACAAGAAGCAGTATTAAGCCTTAACATGTAACTTCTCACAGCACATTCTAACTTTAACACTGCCTAACAGCCCACAGATTTAGTATGGTGTAAGTGTAATGTGTAACTTCACCCAGCACTGATGAGTCATGATCATCCTATCAGGACTCAGAAACACCTCAACCCAAATCCAAATCATGCCTGTTGTATCAACTGGGGGGATGGATCTGTGCTAGGCCTCGTTGTCACTTCCCCATTGCATGGGAAAGGTGAGCAAGTGGCATTGAAATCTGTTACTGAAGGATACACCTCTGTCAAGGGGAGTCCTTGCCAGCCCCCTTCAGGTGTTTTTATGGGTGCTTGTCTGCTGAGACTACATACGCAGACAGAGCAAAGGCTTAAATGTGGTTGGCTATATTGAAACTGTGTTTCTAATCACAACCAGCTGATCTTGAACAAGCACTTGAGCAAAATCTTTGCAAACAAGCTGAAGAGGAAGAATGGTTTGCAGAAATTATTTGGTGAATAATGCTCCCACCTACAAACCTGGTGATCTATTTATTTGGTTCCCATTCTCAGTTTGGTAGCAATTCCTTGGGACACTCCTCATTCCATTCTTTTGCTCAGCATTCCCGAGACAGTTACTCACTGGACACTGTGGGCACATCTACACATGCAATTAATGGGCCTAAATTTTCTATGCAGAGAATTCAGGCTCATTAAAGTACTCCCCCACACACGTCTATACATGCACCCTCACTGGGAGCGAATTGAGCCTGACAGGAGCTGTCCAGTCCAAGACTGCTCCTGCCCTGCTCTGCCTTCCTCCAGCAGCTGGAGGGAGCGCCAGGTTCCCCGGGGTGACAGCTCCAGGTTAGCAGGGGGCACAGGGACTTAGTTCCAAGCCCCAGAAGCAGGGGTTGGGGGAGCTGTCTCGGCTTGGCAGGCAGCTCCATCTGAACCAGGGGGAGATTGTGTTGGCCCCCAGTGGGGTGGAGCAGGGAGCAGGGATGGGGAGTGGGGAAGCTGTCTCGGCTGAGCATGCAGCTGCCTTCCAGCCATCTGGGTCCTAATTTCCATGTGAGTGGGAGGCAACAGCCTGTCCAGCCAGGACAGCTCTTCTAGCCACATGGAGATCAAGACAGGTTCTTCCACGTAGCTTGCAGGTAGTGTCCTGCTGAGCTGGGGCATCTCTCCCCATCCCCTGTGGCCCCCTGCTGCCTACACTGACTGAGAGCAATTTGCTCCTGATCAGCATTTACATGTGTAGTATGGCACATTATGTGCCATTTTTCTAGTACCTGCATCTACAGATACTAGAACATGGTGCATTATACTAATATGCTGTGCAGTAATTGCTACACACATTTATACGATGACAGTTTACTATGCATTAGATTAATATAATGCACAGTAAAGCATCTCATGTAGACGCACCCTATGCGGTCCAGTTTCTGGCCTTACCTGTCAAGGAGGATGTTGAGGACCTGCTGAATACCAGAGATGGTGCAGTGATTGCTGCTGTTGACTGGCTATAAAATTCCTGAGAATGAAAGAAGTGTTAAAAAATTAAAATTTGATTATTTCAGGTAAGTTCTCAAGCCACTGACTTGATTCAGTGCATCATTAAATTTAGTTACATGACACAGCTTGGGAGAAGCCTTTTCAGCTTTTACCTTTCATTGCCCTTGGCATTAGGCTTATGCTGAAGAAAAGAGCTTTCTGGGACCTCTTAGGCACAGAAAATATCCTTTGAGCTGAGAAGCATTAGAGGTTTTTCCAGTGAATCACTGAGATCTTAATCTTACTTCAGTACACTGTAGGAATTCAACCTCACAGCTCAAGGGCAAATGAACTTCACAGAACTTTTTTCCCATTGTTATTGTTGTTGTTGCCTTGCTCTCTACAGACTAGTATAAATTTGTTCATTTCTGTTTATCCCCAGTGCCCTCCCCACCCCAGCAGTCGCTTAAGTGATGGACAGTGGGAAGTATGGAGGTTACTAAATGGACCTGAGCACAGAGAAGTTCTGGCTGTTATATCTTAAGGCCTACCTTCCATGACTTTTTCTGGAGGTTTGGCAGATACACCTGAGAAGTAATTTTCCTGACTTAACTTTCCTGAGTCAATAGCCCTTTGGTGGACTTAGATGCCTAAGCGTAATTCTGGTTCACCTGAAAAACAGTTAATGTAATGAGTGAGTGGGTCCTCCTCTCCTTTCCTTCTTTTTTGTTATTCAGTTTTACGGGTCAGATGACAGCATGTTACAAAAGTAGATGCATTAATGGACTTTCACGGATTTGAACAGGGTAGAATAGAATTGCACTTAAATGTCTAAATCCACATGAATGTCCAAGAGGTGGATTGGAATCTGGTCTTATGTGCACTAACAGTGCTTAGCACAGCATGAGCCCTTGTTTTGGGAGGAGCCTCTACACACCATTGCAGCACAAATAAAAACTAAATAGTAATAGGTTATATAGAATTGTCTCTTCACTTCTCCTAGAATCATACCAGTCCTGAGGTTATGCTTGTTATTAGAGACTTCCATTTCAATATTGGATTTTGTCCAGAAAGAGTAGGTCTGGGATAGAGCAATCTCATTTATTTCTGCAATAATATATCTTGAAATCCTGCAGGTAGGGATTGACATTATTTCCTGGTGGCTATATCAAATTAAGAGATTTTTTTTATACAGGAAGGGAAAATCTCCACAAGGGAAAACCTTTTATTTCAAGGAACAAAATAATTGTACACAGCACACATATCTACAAGTGAGAGGCTTTATTGGGACCAGTATTTCAAATACAGACATCATTCTGTATCATTCTCACTTTGCTGGAACATTTTCTTCTACTTTTTTTCAAGCTTTCAACCTTAGGACAATATCCAGAACATATGTGTACATTAGATCTCTGAGGATGGACAAATTCATAATGCACAAGTACAATGGGTGAGAGATTCTTTTCCTGGGGCCTTACAAAGGAGCATTGGCTATAGACCACTCTGATAGCCAGGTTCATCTCTATTAGCAATTGGATACATCACAGGTCTCTACACTATACAGGCTGTACACTTCTTTCTCAGTCTCTGAGTGTCCACTTCATTTTTCCAGTTATGTGCCAGTATAATTCCTCAAAATAGGGCTTAGCTGGTATATAGGCTTTGCACCAGTCCTCTACAAAAAGGCTGAGTTTGGTTTTAGTTACAGGAATGAGCAAGAAAACTAAGATACTGTTATATATGCTATGGCTTTCTTTTGCAAGAAAAGTAATGGCCAGCCTAGGAACAGTGATTTTGGGTGCCCAGCTTGAGGGCTGGTTTTTAGGAAACACCAAACACCTACCTTTGTCAGTCAGGTTCCTTAACCATATCTTAAACAGAGCACTCAAAACCTGAGCCATTCAAAATCACTAGTCTTTTCTACAAATCTTGGCTTTTGCCTCTTTCTCTAACCATCAATCTACGGGCAAAAAGAGTATTTAAGGACATATTGAATAATGAAGGATAACCCAATCTGAGTGTATCACCCTGAAAATGTGGATGGAGGGAATAGGAGTTAAAATGCATCTATAT
This sequence comes from Crocodylus porosus, assembly GCF_001723895.1. NCBI lineage: Eukaryota > Metazoa > Chordata > Crocodylia > Crocodylidae > Crocodylus > Crocodylus porosus. The sequence continues at coordinate 16,245,568 of NW_017728943.1, forward strand.
CACCTAAAGGATATATGACCTAAGGTCCTTTTTTCAAAGGAGCTAGAGCTTTTTGGCCCAGATTTCAAAACAATGGGAGTTAGATGCTGAAACACCTTTGAAGGATTTGGGTATTAGGAGCTTCTATCTTACTGTAAATCAAAGTTACATACAGTATTGGTAGTCTAAGTGACCTTAGGAAGCAAGATTCTGGATGCTAAGTAATTTGGGCCTTTTTGAAAATCATAGCAACGTACTTAGGAGTAGATGTGAGGGAAGCATAGGGCAAATAAATCCTTTGATTTTCTCCCTCCAGAGCCCTGAAAACCTCCCTTTAATTTGTCTCTCCTACCAGCTTTACACCTGCAAAACACCACTGGTTTCAGTGGAGTGACTCTTAATTTACCCCACTGCAAATGAGAGGAGAATTGTTCCTGGGGTCTCTAAGTCTATAGAGAAAGCTCCTAGCATGGCAGTGCCAATTACGAATAAGCTGTCCCTTTCACTTTTTCTTCACTTTCCTTCCCCACTTGCCATCCTCCTTTCTTAAGAGCATATTTATTTTGTTAACAAATAATAAGTTCCCTGAATGATATTGGTTATATTGTTAATGTAGTTGGGTCCATTACACTTAAGTAGCTGCCTTAGAACATGTTACAGTTTGGGGCTATGTTAGGGGTATAGGAAAGGATTGGGAAGAACATGAGTTCCTTCTGGGCAATTTGGCTTGTGGTTTATATGCATGCTGCATCTGTAACAATGCTTTGATATTCTTACCTTTCAATACAAAGACCTATGTCTTAAATGTAGGCTTCAACTCTGACAGAATCCATGCAATTTATACTTTTTTCAAGCTGGGTATTTTGATTATATGAAAGGTGAAGGGGCTTTGTAGGTGACCCCTGTGCCAGAGCTGGGATAAGTGATGCCGTAATAATGGATAGGGGTGTGCAAAAGCCACAGCATTCGCACGGCAGTGGATATAATGGTCCATCTTTCCCGTGAGAACCCTTTTGGCATTTCCTTCGGCACCACACACAGATGAAGAGTGGTGACTACATCTGGGTGGGCCAGAACAAATTTAGCCAGACAGGGAAGAAGCACTGTTGAGTTGCTAGGGTATGAAGAGGGTTGTCTATTCCAACTGCCATAAGCAGTCTTGGGGACAGGGACCAGAACCCAGGACACCTGTGTCACTGGGCTACAGTCACATTCTGGAAAGAGAGAGGTGGTGTACTACAGACAGTGTTGCCCCCCGAGTAACTTGTCAGGAGTGAGGATCAAACCTATGGATCTTTAAAGCATGCGCTTCTAGTGCCTTGGTTATGCCAGGAGCATATGCCTTTGTCATGGGGAAGTCAGAGAGTCCACTTGAATCAAGAGTGTTCATAATCCATCAGCTGCCACTGACAACACCTGTCCCAGTCTTACTGACACCACCTTTTCCACACATCTACTTCAACATACTCCACTCCCTAGACTTCCTGCTCCAGCGGTCCAGCTACCTCCTGAGCACCTTGTTCTCCCAGCATCTTCCAGTTCTACTGCCAGTCAATATCTTACCTCATTCAACACCTTGTCCATGTTGCCCTTTCACCCTTTTTTTATTCTGGCTAACGAAGCAGATATAAGAAATACTAACCCTTTCCACTTCTTTCTGCAGTGCTCCCTGAGACAACTCCCTGTTGCATCCCAGCCCATCATGGGCACATCTATTTTAGATCTTTCTCTGGGCCTCAACTCTGTGGCCGAATTAAGACATTGTAAAGTAGACAATGGTTGTGCACTTGGTTACAGGCCACAGGTTATGGTGGGAACCCTGTTTAGAAAAGAGGAACAATACTAACCATTGAGACTTCACCATGAAAATGACCAACTTATGAAATACCTTTGTTTTAAAAGCAACACACCATGGTGTTAAGATACAATTGATGACTTGACTGGCAATAGAAAAGGAGATGACATCCAAACACAAGAACTGGGGCTTTCCAGGAAGAGAGAAAATATTTCTCCACTTGTTGAGGACTGAGGAAAGCTTCCACCTAGGAAAGAATGAGCATCGCATGCACCATCCTCATCAAATGGTGAGAAGAGAGATTGTAAGGCTGGTATCCCAAGGCAGAAGGGACAGGAAACCCAAGACCACTCTCTGACACTTTCTGCCACATCCAAGTCAGTCCCAAAGAAGGTGACCCTAATAGGTATCGTCATGGGACTACATAACATGCTTTATAGATCCTTATAATGCCTCTCGCATGTATTCTAAAAGTCAAAAAGCAACTCTGCTGAATCTGTACCAGAGATAGGACTTGCTCAAGTGGTCACTGTCTGGGGAAGTTGTGCATTGCAAATGCAGTCTGCATCTCCAAAGGGGCCAGTTGGTGTCCCTGTGACAGCAACTCTCCTCAGAACACCCCTGCCCATCTTCTCCTTCCACACCACAGACATGCAGGTACGTGAGGTCTGACAGATAATCCAAGCCATCTTTTGTGTCTGTGCTAAATTTGCCAAATGGAATCCGGGTTGGAAGTTGTCTCAGGGTTTGCTATCCATCATGACATGGGGGAGTAAGAGTATATATTGTTGTGAGATGACACAACACCTATCTGTCAGTCACTTCATCTTTCTAGCTATCTAGTCTCTCTGTCTAATCTACTTTAGCTAGCTTTCTACCTATTTTATCTATCCCTACCTAACCTATTTATCTATCAGTCATCTATTGCTCCATAGTATTTAATTTCTCCCTATCTCTTTCTCTCTCCCTCTCCTCCTAGCTAATCTTTCTTTCTGTAGCTCAGTCTCTGTCTGTCTAAACCCTCTGTGCTATCTATTGTCTCTAAAACCCTTTTCAAATTTCTTTCTCTCATCTACTCCCTGTTTTTAAAATCTGGTGGAGTTTTGTGTTCAGTCACTCTGTTTTCTGCCCCCCCCCCCAACATATACACTTCCTTTTTTTTCTTTCCCCCTTCTTTCTCTCTCTCTCTCTAAGTACTGTAAATGACAATGTAGGAAATAGATTCAAATTCAACATTAAATGAAACCAGCTGAATTTTGATGGCATTTCCAGTGAACCATCTGAGGTCCAGATTGATGTCTCTGAAGAGACATCATGCATCTTCTTGCTCCTGCTGTTTGACAGAAGGAGAAGAAAAATGAAGAGGAGGTGGGAAGGCCAGCCATTCCTCTGAAGGCATAGCTTCTGGCTTACCATCAGTCAGCCAGAGGGAATTGCATGGTGGGTAGCAGAGTATCCAAACTCAGATGTAGCCTCTCATTCCATGTTACAACTGTGAGGACAGTTATTCCATCTCCTGTCAAGAATAATATCACACAATAGCACAACAGGGCACCACAGTTATTTTTTTTCATTATTACTAGAAGCCACCACAAGAGCTGGGGGAGAGCACGTGACAAAAATCAGGGCATGGAAAATGCACCATTCTGAGGATTTATTATAGTCTTAAGAGAGCAGTTACAGAAGGGCTTTAAGAAAGACTTTCCGGTAATGCAGTTAAACCGTTCAGTCTCACAGCTAATAAAGAGAACAGCAGACCCTGACAGTCATGCTGCCTGGGGGCTGGGAGCCTGTCAGAGCTCATCCATTGAGAAAGGCTGGTTTGAGTGAATGTGCTAATGGTAATCTCCAGGAAAAACTAGGCCACTGATGGAAGTGGCACCAGTGGCTGAACATTTGATGCTCTCCCCTCTGGATCAGTGCTGAGTCAGTCTCTGTAGCTGGATGCTAGAGGTCACTCAGCTCCTGGAACTGCCCTCTCATAGATTAGACTAAACCCTAGGCCCTGATGAGAGCTGGGTGAATAATGTATTTATATACATAATGTCAAAGAATCCCTTATTTGAAGAAAAAAAATATAGAGCTCCATGGTTCTCAGGAACACTACTTTTATTTCACTCATGCAAATCTTGGTTAGGTGGGGGGGAGGTCTGTTCTGTTTAGCTAATCTATCTGTCCAGCTCATTCAGCCAAATATATTGTTTCCAAAAACCAAGGGGCCTTGTACAGCCAGGACTCTACTATAACTACTTCCATACTCTTAGGAAAAGTCAGTGGTACTCCAATCCTGTTCCCTCTGGTGCTCTGTTAACCAGGCTATGAAACAAAGAGAGTTGTCCTTGCCTCCCTCCTCACAGCACAGCTGTCAGCCAGCTGCAGAGTGCAAAGAAGCAGCAGCATCCCCAGGGCATGGGAGAGACAGCAGTTACTGTAAGTGCTCCCCACTCACATCTTGGGGCTGCAGAAGCAGCAGGAGGCAGTACCTGGTGCGAGGGTGTCTCATCTGCCATTATATGGGCCCTGATTGAAATACTTGGTGTCAGAACCAGAGCATCTTACTCAGGGAACATGTTTGTAATTCGTAAACAGGCCCATGTTTTCTGAATGCTATCTCCTCTGAGGCCTGCAATTTGGAGTCAAGAAGGGCACAGTTTGGACCTCACTGATCTATTCCAGCTTCTTACCCTGAGATACTAAGCAGCTCTCTGAGACGGGCCCTCAGGTTCTCATAATGGATTGGTTTTCTGCAGGCATCACAGTGCTAAGTCTGGTGTCCAAGCCAAAATCCAACCAAATGACAACCTGCTAATCTATTTTCATTTATACATTGGAATTAAGATAAAGACATTTTTCTACCTGGTACTCAGCTTAGTCTATATCTGCTTGATTCCAGACCTGAGGAAGGGCATTTTGTACCCAAAAGCTTGTCTAACATCTCCCCCAAACATAGAGTTGATCCAATAAAAGGCATCAGCAAACAACTCTTCCTTCTTCCATACTCTGTGGACCAGCATGGCTACCACAACACTATGACCCTGCTACAATCCCCTCAACAGTTCCAGATGAAGAAGTCCATCTCCTATTTCTTGTTATATACCGTTAGTTGGAAAAGACAAGGTGCCACCTTACAGAAGGCCCACTAAAACAGGGGCCTCTGCATGTGCTCCATATAAATTAAGACAGCATAGAAATGCGACACAGTGGTATCATGATCATTATTTTAATTTATTATTATCATTATTAATTATTATTATTATTCAGTTTGAAAAAGGAGCCTGGAGCCACGCGTTACGCTAATTGGCACATTTTTGCTTTATTCTTTGAAAACAAACTGGGGTTTAATTCTCACTCGTTTGTTTGTTGGCCATTTTCTTTTGTTCATTCCATCACATTGAAAAAGGAAGAGGAGAAAAAAAGGTGGTCGGTTGTTTTTTTTTTTTCTTTTTCATTTCACTTTGTTTTTTAAACTCACTCGAGATAAGGTTTGGACTCCTCAGATGAACAGAACATTGCACACACACACTTGGAACAGAGAGAGAGAGAGAGAGAAAGAAAGTGGGGAGAGAGGAAAGAAGAGAGAAAGGAAGGAGGGGGGGAGAGAGAGAGAGTGAGAGAGAGAGAGAGAGTGAGAGACAGAGCACTCGCGGTGGGCAGACAAACACACGCACGCGCCAGATCAAAGAACTCTGATACAGTGCAAGAATTTTCCCAAAATGATTGGATCATCATTACCAAAAAACTCGCCATAACAACACCAAGAAACAAAGAAATGTTTAAGCCACACTGTTTGACTGGGATTTTTCCTGCTTTTTTTTTTTCCTTTAAATGTTTGCCACACAGAGAGAAAAAGGGTTTTAGAGGGTATGGGGGTGGGGGGACAGACAGGCTCACAGGTGTGAGCAGGAAAGGGAGCAAGATTGGGGGGGGCTGGGCTGAGGAGGAAGGATAAGGGGTAGGGGGAGGGAGGGAGGGGCAAAAGGGAGTCATTTCTTAATGTTCAGGCATTTTCTTGGTCCGCCTTGCTGTCTTCTTCTTTCACCTCTTCCTGCTGGGCACTTTCAGTAGGTTTGGTTTCTTCTACAGCATCTAGTGGGGAAAGAGATGGCTCATGGTTAGTTGACCATATTAAGGGGAGTGCTCACATATATACTGCATAAGCATTGGCTGGTTCCAAGTTCTCTATTCCCAAAATGGCACAGCTCAGAAAACTCTTACCCATGGACACCTATGTGAAATGAGTTAACCGGGGTGCAGTCCAGCACCTATTGGAGAGGTGCCTGCATCACACAAACTACCAGCACCATAGGGACACAGGACTGAAAAGGCCTTCCTGGGGTCACTCCGGTCAGCACCTTGCTGTCGTAGCCAATCACAATGTACAGATCGTTGCACGCAGTGCACTGATTAGCATCTTGGTTTAGGAGTGAAGACAAGAAAATGGCTAAAGACTGAATCCAACATACAGATATAATTGCAGGAATGGAAAAGAGCAATTAGGTCACTTAACATCTCCTATTCCTTAGCAATTTCTTATCCCCGAGCCCCACCCCCAAAGCTAGTTCTTAGTTATTTCCCAGTCTATATCTATTGACACTTGTCTCTGTCTACTCTTAAATAAGCTATGACGTGAATTCTCCACTGTCCCCCTCCCTCTCCTCTCTCCCTGCCCTGAGTGTTTGGAAGTTTGCATTGTCCATAGGGGGAAGGTTCGATAGTGCTGAATACAGATGAAAGCAAATTTGTATCTAAACTGACTAAGGCTTTGTAGAAATGACTCTAAACCCCTATGGAATTCAACAGAGACTGAGAACTTGTCCGTAGATTATTTTTTAAAAGAAACCTTACAGAAGTCTATAGGTTGGATATAAAATTCTATGAGAGGTTTACAATCCCATTCAAGGGCTACTGTGGTCTGTTAAGGACTACAGAATTTCCCTTTCAAAGTACTCAAGCTGGAGCTGTGCCACTTTTGTGACTTGAGACCTTCTGTTCTCCAGGCCTGTCATTCAGGCACATTTTACCAGCACTCAGGTCATGCAAAAAAAATTAAAATAAATGTCAACAGTCAGAACACAGGAAGAGAGGGGAAACCTAGAGGAGATAACAAAGGTTGAAGTAGAGCTGTCCGAGTTGGAATGGACCTTCCTTTGTGCCATCCCTTTGCTTTGTGGCAGGATTGATGCCATTGCCTGATTCCACTGCACTCTTTGGCAGACTAGTATCTTGTCTGAATCCAGGATATCCCTGGTAAGATAAAACCACCTTAGTATGATCCCATCTGGGTTCAGTTAATCTTGGAGCTGCTTCCTTGTCTCTGCACCATATGAGGATTCCTCCATGCTAGGAGGGAAAGATTCTCCCATGGTTGGCTAAGATGGCCTTAGGGTGATTTTGTACCAGTGTGGAGATAAAAAGCTAGCTTAAGCACCCTGAAAGACCTGACTCACTTTGTGCAGGGGTAAGTGACTCACAAGTCAAGGGAGTAGGAAATTCAGCTCTTATTTGTGTTAAAAACTGAGCACACAAATAAAAGATCCCAGTTATGTTTTCATAATAGCTGACTTCAGAAGTGTCTGCCACTATTGTATGTGGATTGGATACATTCCCAAAAAGTTACTGCTGGTGAAATGTCAGGAGCCAACAACACTGAAACCTTGTGTAATTCATGGAAGAAGCACAAAGGTGGAAGTGATGGGGCAGGACCTGCCTTCTACCACCTGGTCGATATGCCATAGCACTGGTGAAATAAAACAACAATTCCCTAGAAAGGAACTTCGTGGCTTGTGGCTCATTTAGCTCTGGAATTGCTGCAGTGCTATCAGTAAGGGTGATCCTTAGAATGGGGACAGTTGTTGTGTAGGAATTATATCGAGACCACCAACTCATTTTTGCTAGGCTATGCTCTGCAAGCTGATGTTTACTATCAACCTTGGCCATAACCAAGTCTCCTAACCTGTCTTGTTAAAAAAAACTTCCCCGTTGTCCTCTGTCCATAAGGATGGCTTTTCAGATGTGTGCAATTCCCATGCCGCTACTGTGTTAATTAAGAGCTCCACTGTGCTCACATTGCTTAGCTCTCCAACCCACTGTGCAATAATGAGTTCCTACTCTAATTGTTCCAAAAATCTTTTGGTGCATCCACATGGCCAACTCATCCTGCCTAAGTCCTCCCCCGGGCTGCTGACTTCCAGCCAGCAGAAGCACACATGCGTTTGCTTTTTCATACTCCTAAGCAACATCACCTAGCACTTCTCAATACCTCCTCTGGATAACAGATGCAACAACTGCCATCCATGAGGAGTGAAATAAGATTACTGATTTAAATGGGAGGCTTGAACAGGCCATGCATGGTAAGGAGGCCAAATAAGGCAGGGAATCTTAACTGCTCTAATAAATTAGCAGGTTGCTGCAGTCATTCAGCAGTTGTGGACTCCTTCTAACCTTGCCCTTCTCTAGAGCTATATCAGGTGTTTAGGCAGAGGAAATCAAAGCATGGAGAGGAGACGTGATGGGTGAAACACAATAACTAGTAATTAATGTGGGGCAAACCAGATAGACTGCTCCCCCACCCTCTCTCCATATCCAAGTATTTTGTTAGGCAGTGGCCTTCTGCCTGGTTTCCAGCTAAAAACAGACATGGTGTTGGGTCAATATTAACTTAATCCACTGCCCACAAACCCCATGAGAGGTGGGTAAAAATGATGGTGAAACCAAGACACAGAATGGCTTACATGGCCGGTCCTAGCTCCCTAATACCAGATCCAAGTTTAGAATCGATAATAGGCTCCTTCTGCCTATTCTCATGTTCAGTACTCAAGGACACAATGCCTCTTGTAATGGCCTTAGTTAAGTGTACAAGAAATGTGATGTTAGGCCTCAAGTGAATAATATTAGCAACATCAGAGCAGTGTGGGGAAGCTCACAGGAATGCTGCCTGGGCTGTTCTTGCTAGATACATACATAGATGTCATAGACATTAGGGCTGGAAAGGACCTTGCAAGATCATCGGGTCCAGCTCCCTACCCAAGAGGCAGGAAGTCAGCTGGGGTCAAATGATCCCAGCAAGATAGGCATCCAGGTGTTTCTTCAAAGTGTCCAGAGTAGGTGTTTGCACGACCTCTGCAGGGAGTCTATTCTACATGTGAGACTTTAGAGCATAGGAACTACATAATGTACCCATGGCATCTCTCTGGTGAGCTACAGGGGTTGTAGATGGCCTCTCTGCTGGCCAGAGAATAGCCTTTCTGCAGAGAGAGCATCCAGGTAGCACAGAATTCATATGTATGGTGGCTTTATGCCCACCCCTTTCATTTCCCTCCCCATAGGAGTTACAACTAGAACCCAAAGAACTATAGTTTCGTAGTTGGTAGGGTTGGAAGGGACCTTAGCAGATCATCAAGTCCAAACCCCTGCCATGGCATGAAAGAATGCTGGGGTCAAATGACCCCGGCTAGGTGATTACCTAGTCTCCTTCTGAAGACCCCCAGGGTAGGAGCAAGCACCACTTTCCTTGGAAGTTGGTTCCAGATCCTAGCTGCCCTGACAGTGAAGTAGTGCCTCCTGATGTCTCACATGAACCTACTCTCAATCAACTTGTGGCTATTATTCCTAGTTATTCCCGGTAGTGCTCGGGGGAACAGGGACTCTCCCATTCCCAGCAGGTCCCCCTGGTAAGTTTATAGATGGCCACCAGATCCCCTCTCAGCCTTCTCTTGTGGAGGCTGAACAGGTTCAGGTCCCATAGCCTCTCCTCATAGGGCCTGCCCTACTGCCCCCTGATCATGAGGGTGGCCCTCCTCTGGATCCTCTCATACTATACACAGCCAGGGATCATTTAGAAAAGCCTGGAACCTGCTCTAACTTATGCTTGGGCTGAATTAATCCCTGGTTGCCTGTGAAATCAAGGAGCTACAAAAACAGCTTAAAAGCTACTTTTTCCACCTAGCTAAGTCCTGCCCTTGGCCAAGGAAGCCTTGTGCATCTTTCACTAATTTTCAAAAGAACCAAATTCTAACAAGAAGCCTCCATGAAGAGTGCATGTGAAAAGATTCAGTCACTGGTCTCTCATATGCACATAGGAAGGGAGTCTGCAGGTTCTAGGGGGAGGGAAGTGTTCTGAGGGTATCTGTGGCTGCAGCTCTTGTGGCTGGTTCAGATCTGTACCTACTAGCAGAAGTCACTGTCAGTAGTAGGGTACAAAATTGTGCTTAAAAAAGGAAAGCTATACTGTTCAGTCACAGGATCATAGAGAAGTGAGACAACAAGGAACTGGAGCCACCCCTTCCACTAGTATAATTCAACCCATCTCCATTAACTACATTGCTAACTTATACCAGGGTCTGACTTGCCCAGCAGATAAAATAGTCCATCTCCCTTGCTCCGCAAATGCTCATCTTCCTGCAATATTGTTCTTCCAGGATTTCTCTGGTTTAATGCCCCAAACACAGAGGTTTCTACTCCATCTCTGAGGAAGACTACTAGACAGTTATCTATTAGATCTCATTGTTGTTCCAAGATTGGATGTGATTCTCCACTACTTTGAATCTTGTATTGTCATTTCTCCAGGTGTGGAATGGATCTACCACACACCCTGATCAGATCTGTAGTCTCAAGTAATTGTACTCTATTCAGCATTGGTGAGGACTCATCTGGAGTATTGTGTCCAATTTTGGGTCCCATACTTTAAGAAGGATGTGGACAGTATGGAAAGAGTCCAGTGCAGGTTTTCCCCTTTTGAACTATCATACAGATGGCAACCAAGGGAAATTCTTAATTCGATCAAGGAAAGTTGGGAAGAACAACAAAGTAAAGATCGGAACCTACTTCAATACGTGATGCAACTGAGACAATACGTGGAGGTGACATAGAGGGAAGCTTTAAGAAATCTGAGGGAGGCACAAGAACAGCCAACAACCCATTATAATCAAGGGGTTCAGAAAAGGAAGTTTGAATTGGGAGACCGCATATGGGAAAATTAGACTCTGTATTGATTTCAGAAAAGTAAATGTGGTGGCTAAGTTTGATGCATACCCAATGCCAAGGGTAAACGAAATGGTGGAGAACATCGGACAAGCCAGCTATATCTCCACACTGGACCTCACAAAAGGCTACTGGCAGGTCCCCTTAGCACCAGAAGACCAAGAAAATACAGCTTTTGCCACACCATGGGGCCTATTCCAGTTTTGCCATATGCCCTTTGAATTACACGGAGCTGCTGCAACGTTTCAGCAGCTAATGGACAAAGTTTTAGCCCCGAACGGGGGTTGCACCATGGCATATATAGATGACATTATTGTGTATATGGCAGATTGTTTGGGGCATTTAACAGTACTCTGAGCAGTATTGCAGGTCTTAAGGGAGGTGGGGGGAGGTGGGGTTAACCGCCAACCCGAAGAAATGCACCATTGGGAAGGAGGAAACATGGTACTTGGAATTCCAGGTGGGAAGCAGTAAAGTATGACCTGTGCTGGATAAAGTAAAGGCACTAAGAAAGTATCAAACACTGCGAACAAAGAAACAAGTGATGGCCTTCTTGGGGCTGGCAAATTATTATAGAAAATTCATTCCTCACTTCTCAGAACTAGTGGTGCCCTTGACTGAGATGGTAAGGGCTGCAGCTCCAACCAAAGTGAGATGGACACCGGATGCAGAAACAGCATTCCAAAAGGTGAAGGATGCACTTTGTACACAGTCACGGCTATATACACCAGATTTCAATAAACCCTTTCGGTATTGACAGACGCATCAAACTGGGCCATTGGTGTGGTGTTAGTCCAAATGGTGGAAGGAGAAGAACATCCAATAGCTTACATGAGTAGAAAGTTGCACCCACCTGAAAGGAATTCTGCTACAATCGAGAAAGAATATTTGGCGATAAAATGGGCCATAGAAACACTTTGTTATTATCTGTTAGGTCAGAAGTTTACATTAATTATGGCCCACATTAAGTGACACCCCACTGAGATGGCTACAAAGTATGAAGACAGATAATGCTAGGCTGATGAGATGGGCTCTCAGTCTTCAACCATACTACTTTGTGGTGCAGCATCGGCCAGGGGCTAAGAACATACGTGCAGACTTCCTATCTAGACAATACGCAGAAGAAGAGTGTGCAGAGGGGAAGGAAAGACCCCAGACAAAAGAGAAGGGGGAGGTGTAACAGGGAACCCTAGCCCTGTTACTAGAAGGCAGGTCAAGTGTTCAGAAAGACCCCAGACAAAAGATAAGAGAGAGGGGTGTGTAACAGGGAACCCTAGCCCTGTCACCAGAAGACAGGTCCACCCCTTTAAGGCCAGAACTTTCTGGGCACAGAATGCTGGTAAGGAGAGGGCTAAATACTGACCCTGGCCAGCTAGTCAGCTAACCAGAAGGGGCAGGCCGGGACTATAAAAACCCTGGGGAGAGCAACAGTTAGGGCCAGCAGCTGAAGGGGAAGGAGTGCATCCCAGAGCTCCATGGAAGGCCTGGTGAACGGTCCAAAGGCTGGAAGGTTGGACTACGGAAGCCCTGAGCGATAGTAGCCGCCCCAGAAGCCAACGGTGGGGAGCCAAAGCACAAGCCCAGCGTAAATGTAAGCTGGCATGTGGCTTTCTTTGATCACATTTTTTTTCCTTGGGGGTAGTTATTCCCCATGGATGGGACTGTCCTTATTTCTTTTGGTTATTGAATAACAGCGGTGGTTTGGGTGAGGCTATTAGGGGAAGGAGGAGGCCTCATTTTGGGGGCCCACTACAGGGTGGGGACCGTGGCACCAGTGAGGGCGTGGCTTTTTGCAAGATTTTGGGGCACCAGAAGGTGCAAACTTAAAAGGCCAGGGTGGTCTGGTGCACCTGATGGGCAGTCTTGGGGTTTTTTTGTGAGACTGGCCAGGACCACCCCCTGACCTTGAACTTGTGCTGCTCTGGCTGTAGGGCTAGTGGCTAGACTGCTGGACCAGGGAAGCTGGGCTCCAGATTAGAGCAGGAAAGAGGGCCACAGGCCTCAAGACAATGAAAAAAAGGCTAGAGCCTTAGAGTCAGACCCTGTTTGGTGGGTTTAGATGGGGAGGTCTAGTTAGAGAAAGACCAGGGCCAAGGCCTGTGGAGGCTCAAGACCCCAACACAAGAAATACAATAGGCAGTCTCCTGCTTTCAGGAACATCAGCATAATAATTTCCATCAAGATGTGGCAGATGAGAGAGAGTGGGACACAAGAAACCTTAACGGGAACTCCAAGGTTGCCCCACGTAGGGCGCGGATAACAGGGAAGATGGTACTGGGGAAGGCAACAATCTCCATTCTTAAAAACTGCCAAAAGCAGGTTAGACAAACACTTGGCTGGGATGGTTTAGTCAGTGATGATGTTGCCTTGAGCAGGGGTTGGACAAGATAGCCTTGTGAGGTCCCTTTCAGCCATACTTTCCTAAGATCCTAAGTACACAGATGTACACTTTCCTCACCTACTTTGCACTTCCTGTGAGCCAGCATGAATGGCAACACAAGATTCAAGGCAAGAGAGAACCAAGCCCCATTCATGTACACTTTTTCTCTTTTTTTACTCAAAATTGACATGTATCAGATGCATTGTTTTGGTCAGCCAACTCTCCAGATCCCCATACTGTCACCAAGAATTTGGTGAGTTGGCATCATACAGCTTTCTCCCATCACTCTGTCTCTGTGCCTGACTGGGAGAAGGAACATGCAAAAATCCCTCATTTGTTTGGAAACTGTGGGTCTGAGATGTACAGAGATGAAGCAGGAAGACCTAATAAAATGAAAAGAAAGGGTACATGGAAGCAGAGCAAAGGGAACCTAAACCCACAGAAAATTAAAAGACAAGACTTGGGCTCTGTGAGGGACCTGGAATAGGTGGCATCAGAACCGAACACGGGCATGGGTAAACCAGGCTGCTGCCTGGGGCCCAGACAGAAAGGGGGTCCGAAAATGGTAATTTCTTTTCTGTTGTTCAATTATTATTATCTTTATCTCTGGCGAAGTGGGGGGGCGGTCAATACTAAAAGTTATCCTGGGGCTGCCAGGAGTCTAGGTATGGTGCTGGGTGGAGTTAAGAAATTGCATAGAAACCTTACTGGGCCCATAACATGAAACCAACGAGGCTTGGGTTTGGTGAAAAATAAGACAGAAGAGGCCACATGAAGACAAAGCAGGAGTTATCATGTTCTATAAGCAAACGGCCTCTGCATAGATTATCTTCACAATTATTCTAATACACCTCAGTCCTGACCCACAGCTAGCTTCCCTGGCTCCCTGTTGGCTGCTCTGCTGACATCTCTCACTCCCGAGGACAGCACCCTTTGCCACTCCAGCCCTGGGATCCCTACACAGCTGTGGGATTATATATTGACAGCACACTTAAGGATGGATGTTCTTGAACATGCCCTGTTCATCTCCTCTTAGTCACGTATCCCAAACCCAGAAATATGACAGAAAGACTATGGCACCCCTATGCAGGCATTTTGGAGACCTCTGCCTCCAACATGCTACACAGTACAGTAGATACAGGGGTGTCCCAGGAGTGGCTTCACAACTTCATTTCCAGCTGCAGCACACGTGAGTGGTAATGGGCAGGGTGCAAAAAGCATGGGAAGGTCTCTCTATGAGTGTACTGGCAACACCATGTACACATACCTGGGGGATGCCAAGCACCTACGACTCCCACTGACCTCTGCTTGAAATTGTAAGTGCACCATACCTCTTTAAATCAGGCCCTCCCACTGTAATGAACTCAGAGAAAGCTCCCACCTGTTGGTGCTCCATTTTATTTCTTGGAAAGGGTGAGAACTACGTCTGTGAACCCTGCTGGCAAGCAAGTCCATGAACATATGCGGCTAGGGATGCTGTGAACCTGAGCCAGGCAGGCAGGCAGCAATTTTGTTGGATGGTGGCATTTCCAGCTGTCTTCGCCTACGCAGTGCTCAAATGGATGAGCTTTCAGGCTCAGCTCCAGCTCCTTCCACTGCCCTGCATTAGTGAAATTAGGTTGACTGGATTTCCGGGTAAAACACTGCCTCTTGGGACCTGCCCAGCTCCCTTTTGACTTGCCAAGATAAATTAAAACAGAGTAGACAACCGAACATAATTGTAGTAGTAGTAACCTCTCTGCTGGTCATTTCTTTGTGGCTAGTGGCTTTGGGTTTGATCTTTTTGTTTTGTTTTTTTCACTCTTTGCCTCTCTTTTTCATTGCAGATCTCGAATTATTGCACTCGAGAGAAAAGAAATTACACAAATGCTTTGGGTTCCTAGAGCAGATGGAGGGAGTTGCCTGTATCACTTTCCTCCTGTTTTCCTAATTCTTGCTAACAGTGCTCCCTCAGAAATAACTCTCTCCTTTCCTCACATTACACTATGGCCTACTCAGCACACCCACACACTTACTTTGACATCTGCTCTGGTCCTAGTAGCAGAGAAGGACCCCAGCCCAATGATGGTCTAAAACCACCTCTCTTCTTCTTCCCTAAAATTCCTGCAGCAAATACAGTTTGAAGAGACCTGAGAAACAAACTCTCCAATACTGTGTTAAGTGGTACTGGGCTGTTCTTGGCCACAGTGTTCCACCCCACTGGTCTATTTAGGGACATTTCAGATCCTTAGGGGGTT
The DNA here is from genome assembly GCF_001723895.1 of Crocodylus porosus. Lineage (NCBI taxonomy): Eukaryota > Metazoa > Chordata > Crocodylia > Crocodylidae > Crocodylus > Crocodylus porosus. The sequence continues at coordinate 16,260,938 of NW_017728943.1, forward strand.
TGGATAGAGGGAGGTCAAATCCTTGGACCTGAGCCCTCCCAAGGACTGATGAAATTTGAATCCAGACCTGATTCTGGTCTTCCCAACTTGGGCCCATCTACCCAAAACCATGTATCCATCCATCTTCACCACTGCCATCCAAAACTGAACCCTGGAAAAGTATGGCTGGCTTGTGATGGTGGAATGGAAGCCCTTTATGTTCAGAGTTGCTAACACTACTTGTTCTTACTTCCCAGCTTCAGATTGATGTATAGCCTTGTCCCTGTGTTCAGCTGCCTCATTCTTCATGTAGTGGTAAAAGCTAAATGAAAACATTATCCCCCTCCCTGGGGCATCTTTGACCTGATAAAATACTGGGGAGATGGAAAATGGAAGGTCTATCAAGATCCTTTGAACTGAAGGTCTTTACTCTGGAGTATTGTGAGCTCACCTCCATGTCAGGGGTCCTGGTGAAATCATACAGCCTATGAGCTCCGAGTCTCCTTAGCAAGCAGACAAGGAGTCTCTGAGCCCTATTTCACCACAGTAGGATGTCGAATGAGAGGGAGAGACAAGTGATGCAGCAGCTGTCAGCAGGCAGGTGATGGGGAAGAGGGGAGGCACCCTGACTTGTCTATTCTCAGGTACAGTGGCCCCTGGATTTGCTGCAAGAGCCTGGAGGAAAGCTAGTAAACAACATTTTGGCTGGCTTTAGGCCAAGAGTCCTATCACTTGGGGTCACCCATTCCTGAATCTCCTCTCATTCTTGTTTCAGCCCCATTCTGCTCAGGCCCACAAGGGAGGAGAAAAAAGCATTTGCCAGTCCCAATGGCAACACTTTGGGCCTTGCACTGAGGCCTGCCTCTGTTTACCTTTCCCAGCTCTGAGGAGTGTCAGATCTGACTCTGTTGCCTCTGCTGCCTTCTTGCTTCACCAAGCTGAAGAGATGACAGCTTCAGGAGACCTCTGTTCCCTGGCTGCCAATGGACAGGAAACTCCATCTTTCTTTCCCATTTGTGTGTGCATTAAATGCACAGGGACAGTGGGAAGGATGCTCAGTGTGCGTGTGCAGGTGTATGTGTGGTGGGGGTGGGGCCGAGGCCAGCTAGGATGGCAGCTCAATTGCAAGGCTTCTCACAGTGTCTAGACACCAGCTGCTTGGTTGCCATGGAAACTCTCCAACTTTGGCCGATGGCGGATGGGCGGGAGCAGTACTGTCTCTCTGGAGGGATCAGGAGGTGGTTGGGGAGAGGCAGAAAGAGGAGATGCCATTTGCAAGCAGAAGCAAGGCCTTAACCCTGTTGCTACTACAGTTGCACACACACACAAGGTTTCTTGGGGACAGGGAAGAACTGGCTTCATTACCACCCCTTCTGCATCTGCTCCTCCAGAGCCAAGCCCAAAAGCTGAGATGACTGGCCAGGCAATTTCTGTCTGGTTGGTTTTGACTCGCATCGACTCCTGCCTGTAGCCAGTTTGCCCCCAACAAAATAAGGCTTTCTGCATGCAGGCACTGCAACTGGGGCACTGCAGGGAGGGTAGGTTGCAATGATGCCTTATAGATGGCAGAGCTTGCCTGAGACAGCACACGTCTCCCCTCCATGCCCCTTTGGTGGAGAGCTGCAGCTTCTGGGAAGGTAGCATACTCTTAAGGTGGCAGCAGCAATATCAGCTAGGGCAGGGCTGTCCATGGGCAGCATCTACGTGTGATGCACAGCAGATCAGATAGGGAGCACAGGGCTGGGAGAAGAAAACAGGGGAAGGGGCACAGTGGCACTCGTGAAAGGCATGGGCTTAGTTTGTGGTGTGCCTACCATAAAGGTTGTGCCCACTGAGCTAGGGGGTTCATTTCAGGGCTATTTTATTGCTCTAGGGCTAATGGGTCAAACTTATCTGGCCCCACAGGCCAGACGAGTGGTGTGAGACAGGTCTGTAGGCTGGATCTGACCCACAGACTGGTCCCACCTACTGGATCCAGCACACGTCCTAGAGTCGCTGAAGAAGATGGCACATGCAGCGCAGTCCTGGTTCAGCCGTTCCAGGGCTGTACTTCAGCTCCTCTGCTGCTCTGGGACCATAACGCTCATGGAGGTCACTCCAGGGCTATAGGGATGTCTGCATACAGTGGCTGCTACGGGATGCGCTGCTGGATCTAGCACAGAGACAACATGCAGTGGAGTGGGCACCATGTGCAACATGGTCCTGGAGTGACTGGAGCAGGTGCTGGGGCCTGATGAGAGCCCAGTTCCAAGACCCACAGGCAGCACTGGGGCCAGACAACAGGGCTCTATGGGACTACATATTTGGCACCTAGGAAGTGGAGGGTAAGTGTTGCAGTGGCTGGAGGAGAGGCAAGTAAGAAGATACTTGAGAAACAGAAACCGTGAGCAGATACAGAGGAGCTGCATTTGTCCACACAGAAGGGTACTGGCTTTATTTGTTTTACCTCAAGGCACCCAGCATTTAACAGGGGGAAACTGAGGCACAGAGTGCGGCAGTAATACCCAGGGAATAGGTCAGATCTTATACCCAAATTCCTGATGTACCCACTCTTTAGGAGAAAGAATAGTTGATCTCTAAGCTGGATTTAAAGCAAATGCTAGAGGTGAAAAGCTCCCATTCCCTCTCTCCTCAGCCCCCCAGCCTCCCAAGGGGCTTTTCCACAGTTACTCAGGCATTTTTAGTTTTTACAAGTCATGATTTTCAACACATGGGCTTTGCAACCGTAATAATTTTACTGTAGGGCTTTTGTAGGAGCAGATCCAGAGGGGGTGCAGGAGCATGGTCCCACTCTCTTTTGGCTATGTTGTTTCTGCATGCCTCCCACTCAGCCCCTTCTGTCCCCTGCTGATGAATTCAGCAGGGGCGGGGAGGCAGGGAAAAGGTGAAAAGCAGTAGTGCTCACCTCCTGGGCTCTGAAGCCACACAAAAGCAGGGCCAGGCCCCACCCCCATCAACTGCTGAGCTCAGAGCTCACTGTACCCATGTGGCACAGCCAAAGTGAGGGGACCACAGTCTCATTCCTAGATCTGCTATTGGGATTTTGATATGCAATATGAAACATGCAGTGTGTGTGTGTGCGCGCGTGTGAAAATGATGTAATTCACTCTTAATCTGAAATTGCCTTTGTGACCTGCCCTGATGGATCTATTTCCTCTGATCTGCTCACAGTATAAGTATTTATTTGCCCTTCATCACTCTAGTGTCTTTAATGGATACTATTCTTATGATGCCTTTGCAAAATAAGGAACTATTGTCATCTCCATCTCATAGATGGGGAACTATGGTACAGGGCTGACAAGCAACTTGCCTGTGATCACACAAGAAATCCATGGCAAAGCCAGGAATAGCACACAAGTGAACAGACTGCCTTCAGTTAAGTGCTCTACCAACTAGACCATATGTGGTACCCAAGGGCCTAGTCTACAAAATTAACTCTTGTTGTATCACCAAAATGTTGAGCCAATTCACACTGCAAGGCTCCTGCACAGTAGCAGAACCCTCCTTTTCTCTGGCAAAGTTAAGCCATCTCTACCAAGCATCATAAAGCTTCTGCTGCTATCTGGCAGCACACAGAAAAGATATATAGACGTTCCCATGCCTTCAGTTGGGCTGCCATGCTCCATTCAGTGGCTGGTGCCTTTCCAAGATGTACTTCAAGCTCTGGCAGCACATCGTTCTGTAGTGGAAAGCTGAGAAGCCTCCATGGGCATGCCTGTGGTGACTGCTATCTGCTGCTCTGGTGGCCTAATGGGGAGGTAAATACAGATGAGGCCTAAATGTTTCTTTCACAGTTGTAGTATCCATGATCCTACCAAGAAGCCAGTCCACTGGCAACTGTTCTTTGATGCTTCTGGCATCGGAGTCCCTGTATGGTTGAAAGACTTGAGATTTGCGTGAAATCTGCTAACTTTTATTAGACCAACTAAAATGGTTGGAAAAACCTTGTCTTCCTATGTCCTTAAACCAATATCTCTGAGATCTGGGGGGAAATTCAGGAGCCTGAGAAATAGTCATAATAGTCCTGCCTTAGGCCCAAACCTGCAATCTGGCAAGCTTGTAGGTGGCCCACATTTTCAGAACCAGCATCAAGACTGGAGGGAAAAGCCAGTTATGATTTGATCTAACCTCAAGGAAGGAAGACGTTCACAACCCATTTTCTGTACTTTCCCATCCTAAAGTTACTTCTGGGAGCTCCACCAACAAAAAAACCCTTCTGTGAAATATTATGTTGTTTGAACAGCTTGATTACACAGGTTTTTACTTGCTTCCAGCTGTGGAAGATGACATTTCACAGCTGGTACTGGCTCATAGATTGGAAAAGTCATCCTTGTCTGACATGGCAGGCAGAACAAAAGAGCATTATTTGTGTGTCCAATTCGTTGCTCAGGACAGCAAGTCAGGGACACACACAGGTGCCCAAAGTAGTTGCTCATATGGCTCTTCCCCCGCATCATTGCTCAGTTGGGCCACTGGCTGAGGATGATTGTCTGGAAGATGTGTGTGAGGATTTGTGCCAAGGCAGAGATATGTTTGAAGAGTCCAGTCTTTTTCAGCCTCTATGTGCACCCACAGAGTAGATGCACTGAAGAAACTACAGAAGGCTCAAGATACCAAAGAACTCAAAGGCTTAGGAGAGATCACAGTGGAGCAGACAAGAAAAATACCTGTCATGAAAATTACCTAAGTTCATAGGAAGATTCTTTGCTCAGTCTGGATTGTTACAGCTAACACAATGAGGAGGCAGCAACTTGGCAGGCATTCAGAGAGGCCATGCAGGTTGTTTTGAGGTAGCACTGCCCAGTGATAGAAGCTAGGTAGACAGGCAACCCTGCTCAGGAGGGTTTTATCTACTGTAGCTATTCTGCCCACCCTACAGATGTGGGGGTAGCACGAATTCTTCCAGCACCTCGGGAATAAATTACACCACTACTCCGCCTAACTCCCCACTCTGTAATTGACAATAAGACAACAATTTGCTCCAGGCTTGCTACCCAATCCCACTTGTGCCTGCCTTCACCCAAGCCTTGAAGGAACATGCCATTTATAACTTACTTGACTGTTAGTCTCCATTACTAAATCGAAGAAGGCTGATAAATTTGGGCTTCACGGAGCTCTCAGGTCCCTCCCAAGTAACTCTAATTGCCATGGAAACCAGCAATAAACCTAATCTCTGGCCTGATGTGACATGGATCCAAGGAGGAAAGGGAAATGACACATTAGGAGAAGATGTAAAATGTCTCCTTTTCTTCATTTTTCTTTAGATGTTGTTTAGATGCTCTAAAGAGTTAATGTTTGCTTTTTGAGCTTCCATCTGTCAGTAGCCATCTTTCTAACAAATGACTTCAGCAGCAACAACATCAACAGTGCCAGAGGTCCACATCAAGGGTATTAATATTTTACATGCACACAGCAGGCATCAGTCCACAGGATCCCTAAGTGCCTTGCCCCTGCATATAAAACATGCTGGTGGAACACACTGAGCTTTGGGATACCATTAGGGAGGGAAGCTGTGCCACCAGCTTCAGTAGGAATGGGTTCTGGTTTCCTCATCCAAAGCATGACAACCAGGGTATAGGAGGGGACATTATAAACAAGGACATTGGAAAAAGTTCCAACTCTTAGGGAAAGTGCTTCAGCATCTTTAACATTCATCCTGAACAGGCTGGACCTTATTTTTATGGTCTCCCCTGAAAGACCACAGGAGCATCTACAGACACAATACTTAGGAAAAGCAAAGGTCTGACCTTCTTTATACATCTGCTGAGTCTGAAGATGCCACAGGGCTAAGCTGGACCAACTGGCTGATTTTAAGGTCAGTGTGCTGCTGTAGGGCTTTGGCTGGGGCAGAGGACATAGTCAAATGTTTCTGCTTCAGAAACTTAACAGCAGCCTTTCACTCTTTCCCCAGTTTTTACTGTGTGTGCCTTGTTCTCCACTGCCTGGCGTTTTCTCACTCAGACACAAGTTACTGGGTGCAGTACCAAGGTAACAGTGAAATTCTACGATCTGTACTATGTAGGCAGTCAGACTAGGTGATCTAATCGCCTTCAAACCCATGAATCAACAAGAACAGTTTATGCTTGTGCTGCAGACACCTTGCCCTGGTGGAAACTACAGTGTGGCGTGGCCTTTACAACTTAGAACAAAAGACCCAAGGCAAAGCAGGAGGGAGGCCTGCTGAAAAGTCTTATGCAAAGTCTGAAAAGTCTCATGAGAAGGCTAAGCCATGTTTCCATCTGCATTCTTTTCTATCAAGGTGGCCGCCCCTGTCACCAATAATTCCAATTTCAATTAAAATTGAAGAGGCATTTTTAAAGTACCTCCCATAGTTTGTACACTGCAGGAGGGACCTTCCACCCTCTGAACTTTCTGAATGCTGCACCTAACAAATAAAGGGCAGCTGCCTTCAAACAGTCATCCTGTTTTAATTGGCTGACAGGCTTTTTACAATAAGAATTCAATTATTCAGTTAATGAATTCAGCCTGGATGCAAGAGCATCCCTGGTTGGGCAGCTGTAAACAACTCCAGATGAATGGAGCACAGTGGCAGGCCTCACACTTTATTTCCTCAGTCAGCCCAAGCCCAGATAGACCCCTTTCCTTTCCCATTTTTGCCCCATGCAGTTCAGAATCATGGGCAGCAGAGGGCACTAGTGTAGTTCTCTTCCTACTTGTGGTGTATGTCTGTGTAATGCCACTCCAAAAAAGCATATACTACATACCCTAGCATGCACCAGCACCTAGTTCTCATGAAGTGGAGGTTGGCACCCAATGCACACACAAACCATTGGAAGGGTGACCACCAGGATCTGGGGGAACGTTTGTTCACCAGAGCGCCCCAAGGGATGACGAGGTCGAACGGTCACAAACTCCTGCAAGACCGTTTC
>NW_017728943.1:16267956-16298379 GCF_001723895.1 Crocodylus porosus
CTTTGGGCAGGGGGCTGGACTCGATGATCTCCCGAGGTCCCTTCCAGCCCTAATGTCTATGAAATCTATGAAATCTATGGAAGGGGTCCTTTAAATCCAGTGATGATACTCTTCACTGCGTAAATTGCTTAAGTCTGGAGGGAAGATCGGCAGAGCATTCCATCCACCCACCCGAGGTCTTCTCGCATGAGTGTACATCAGGAGTAACTTCATTGAAAGTCAATGGCAGGAAACTAAAGTGAAGGCAATTGAGATGAACAATGTGTGTTCCAGAATCACCAGCTGGAACAAGCAGCCTTGTAGCAAGGTAAGAGGCTCCTCTGATAATGACAGAAGTGAAGCCCTACATGTGAGCAATAGCCTGAAATGGCTGCAGTGATGATGAAAAAGAACAATGAAACTAACACTTTGTTGAGTTATACTGAAAGGGAGAGGGTAAGGAGTTTAAAGAGGGGATGAGTTAAAAGGAATTACTCCAGAAAAAATACTTCTGGCACATCTACATGAAACACTTTACTGCACAGTAGACTAATCTACTGTGCAGTAAAGTGTCACCATCTACACATGCACGGCATTTACTATGCAGTGAATTAGTCTACTGTGCAGTTGGCTAGTACCTGTAAATACAGGTACTAGATTAACTGTATAGTAGTTACTGCATGGTAGCACTTGTGTAGACGCTGAATGGGAGAAAATTTGCTCCTGGTAAGCCACACCAGCAGGGGACCACAGGGGATGTAGGAATTCTCTGTCCCTGGTCCTGGTGCTGCATAGCTCCTGGCCAGGATGGGGTTGCTTTCTCCCACCTCCTGGCCTGTAGCTGTGCAGCTCCTAGCTCTCTACAGGAGCTGGGAGCTGAGCAGCGTTGGGACCGGGGGGCTATCTGCTTCCCTGCTCAGCCAGAGGCTTGCTGGCAGCTGTTCCACTTGTGGGGCAGCTGCCAGCAAGCCCCCTTCCGGTTAGGGATTCCCCAACCAGCAGACAGCTCACCAGCAGCTGCTCCAGAAGTGGGACAGGTCCCGGTCAGCCTCCTATCAGTCAGGAAAGGCCCGCTGGGCATGAGGCTTGCTGGCAGTTGTATGTCCCAACATGCACAAGGCTGGGAGAGTTCTGCTGGCTGCAGCAACAGCTGTCTCCCAGGCCTGTGCACAGGCCCAGGAGACAACTGCTGCTGCAGCTGGCAGAGCTCCCCTAAGCTCTGTGTGCATCAGGACTTTCCCCCATGCCCCATGCTACCCCTGGTCTAGCACTCTGAAGGAGTCAGGAGCTCCCCCTGGCTGCTGCAGGGGGGCAGAGCAAGGCAGGAGCAGCCCTGTATGGGGCTTCTCCCATGGGGAGCAGTTTTGCTCTCAAAAGCATGCACACGTAGATACATTCCCAGGGAAGGTTTGCTGTGCGGTATTTCACTGCACAGTAAGCCTATATCACAATAATAGCACGTGTAGATGTTTCCACTGTCTTTCCTAAGGAAAAAATAAGCCCCAAATGATCAAATGCACCACAGCTGCCTTCTCCTGGCTTACTCTGCAACTGTGCTTTTTCTCCTAGCCAGGGCGAACCCAGTGAAAAAATCCAGGCATTTATCATAGCTGACCTTAGGCCTGGCCATTCAGTCAGTCCTTACTTGTGGCTTCCCATCAACTCACACAATTCAATAGCTTATTTGGGCCATTGTCCATGTCATGGTGTCCTCCTCCTAAACAGCATTCTGGTATCCACCCATTCCCATATGGTGGGTGTCTTTAGTCCTCAGACTTCTTTGCTCCAGTGGTGGCAAAAAGGGCACTTTATATGGTTCTCCTCCAAACCCTGGATCCACTGCCAATAAAATAAGCCATTTGCTTATGCTCAGGTGCAGTGTTAAGCACAGTGAATAGCCCCAGGGCTGTGCTCAAAGCTGAGGGGAAGGTGGGGGAAGGTACTTATGTACACTCCAAGCTGCTCTCAAACTGTCTTTCTGCTTAATCTGAATGGGAGCAAGTGGACTGGACTTATTCTGTCAGCAATGAACCCAGGGTCAAGAAAGAAGCTTCTATAGACCTGCCCAATGTCTTCTAGTAGCCATTTGATAATGCCAGCTGAGGGGAAACAGAGACCTCAGTGGGCAAGTGAGCAGTTCAGGACTGATACCTGACTGCAGCAGAAAGTCTCTACTCAGTTTCTTGGTGACTGGATAGAATCTCATTCTTGCAAGGTTTCCCTTTGTGTCCCAAGAGTCTCTGCCAGCTAGGAGCCAGAATTGTGCATGTTACCCCATGGCCAGAGTGTGTGTTATAGGTCCCACACTGTGCCAGCCCATGGATGGCATGAGTTGTCATCACAAAAGTGGGGACACATCTGGGATTTGTGCCATAGTGGGTCTCAGGTTGTGCTTCCTTTGAGCAGAAACATGATGCAACCCATGGTCCAAGTGTGTACATGCGTGTGTGTGTAGGCTAAAGTACTCCACAACATTAATCCCTAGAAGATATGAGTTATTATAAAATCTTGTTTCTTTAGTTCCTGCTATTATCTCTGCAGGTCTCTGGTTTAATTCTTGTGCATGGGTTAAGAGGTACCTGTCACACAGTGACGCCATGAAACAGCCATGTGAATTATCATGTTGGCTTTTCTCTCCTGTTGGAGTGGTTCTAAAAATTAAATATTCATTGGGCCAGAGAAGAAGACTGTCTGAAGTAGGGGTGGGGGTAGGGGTGAGGGCACTCAGCTGGAATGAGTCAGACCATGTTTCATTTCCCTGCTCCAACGAATATTTAATTATTTATACAAGGCAGAACAGCTCCTACAGGAGGGACTGAGAGAAACCCACAACAGAAAGCCAGCTGGTTGGGAAATCCATGAAGATATGAAAGATGAAGATTCAAATATGTGCTCTGAATTAAGTGAAGCAGCAACCTGAATGGTTTTTTTTTTTTCCCATATCCCAGATGAAAATCCTTGCCACCAGGCCCCTGGCTATTCTGAAGTAAATTGAGCTTACTTCCTTCCCCTCTCTCCTTCTCTCTCCCCTTCCCCTTTCTTCCCTGCCCTTCCTCTGTCTGTGATTATAATCTGAAACTGTATCCTTATGGAAAACAGGAACATTCATGGAAAATTTTTTTGGTTACAATGGCACTTTCTTCCAAAGAAACATTTTGTCCGAAAATTCAAGACCATCACTAATAAGACACCCTGTCTGGTAAGTTATCAAACTCTTCACTGCTAGGCTGGACCCTCTTAATCTCTCTGTCTTTAAAAAACAAATGGACTTTAATGGGTGATTTTGTAGACTGAGAGTTTTGTAAAGCTGTGCTCAGCGGCCATTGGAAATGCCTGGGATTCCCCCTTTTTGTCCCTGAGGTAAAAACATGGTGAGTCCATCCATCTTTCTTACAGTCACTTGGCTTCAGACACAAAGCAGCTTTCTAGCTTGAGGCATGAAGAAACATTTTATTTCACACGTTGTGTCTGTTTATGGAGTGCAGTGAAAAGCAGTGGGCTCATATCCCTTGAGACAGAGACCTGCTGTTTATCCAAAGAACAGGTGTTGTGCAGGCGGCAGCAATGCTTGTTTTTTTCTCACTGCCCTGCCGCTGGGCTGCAACCCTATCTTAGAAGGGCTCCCCCTGTGAAAGGAGGAGAATTTGAGCCCCCAGGTAGTCTTTGACTGCCTTGTGGAGCATTGCCACCAAAGAGGCAGGGTTGGTGAGTCTGTCATGTGAAGTCTGGACTAGTGAGAATTCAACTGTGATGCCTCCCCTAATCCCACTATGTTAACATCACTGTTGTTTTAAGTGTAGGAGAGTTTGGAGCATCTCCTCTTACTTGCCACCCCTGTTTTCACCTCCCGTCCTGTAGCTCAGTAAAGCAATGGTCTTCAAACCAGGCTCCATGGAGCCCTGGAGTTCCCCAATAGGTCATCAGACATTGTGCCAAGAGACTGAAGGTAACAGCAGAGTAGGCTGGGAGGCACAGCACTACCATTACCCAGCTGGGTCACCTGGCTCTGCGTCAGTCTTTAGGGTAGGGGCAGGGGTTCCATGGCACAAAAAGTGACATGAAAGGGTTCCATGACTTTAGGAAGTTTGAAAACCACTGCAATAGAGCATTGGCTTGAAGGCAGAGTTGACAGCAAAAGATTATGACTGATGACTGAACTTGATCTTCTGCACATGTATTCAAATTGACTGAACTACTTAAGGGTCTCTCTAGTATGTGACATTGTCAGTGGAGTCCAGGTCTTACAGTCCCTCAACATTCACTGCAACAGATGGGACTGTGAAGTACTGTGGTGACAGGTACAAGTGGAGAGGATGCTAGACTGAGCATCAGGAGACCTAGACTGTAGTCATGGCTCTGCCACTGAACCACTTCAGACACTAAACAAAACACTTCACTTTCTCTTCATTTCTGATATGGGGATACGTACCCTTCCATACCACAGAAAAAGTACTTTGCGCCATGGAGATGAAAAGTGCAAGTAACAATAATTATTATGTTTGATATTGTCCTTTGACCTTGCCATGCACAAATAATATACAATGGGTCCCTGAGACTGCAATTCATTATGAGAGACTGGATATAGACCAAGGGCCAAGGCCCTCCACTGGCGTAAATCCAGGTGATTCCATTGAACTCAACTTCCTTGAGGCTGGCTGACCATCTGAACCACAGAATTTAGAAATTGCTGGCTACCTTTTTTAAAAGTTTAAAATCAGATCATTCCTCGTGAACCTGCCATGAACCACTTTCAAAGATCAGTACAAGAAATTCAAGGATTTCCTTCCCACACTCAGCTTTTATGCTGATTTACCAGTCTAATATTAAGTCTCAACAGGTTAAAGAGTCTAGCACTTGACCAGACAACTGTATCATCTGGCACTTGGACAAATATCAAAGCATTAGATGCGAGATCTCCAAACAACAAGCTACCAGATTATGGAGAGCAGTGTTCACAGTTTTGCACCACGATTCAGCCATGAATCAGTTTGCCCTCATCGTCTCAGGGAACATTGCTCTTGCTGATGGTGCCATCTTTCAGTGACCTTGAAAATCAACTGTCACTAAAGACTCCATGTGTTTTCCTGGACAAGAGCGACAGCCTGGCAAAATGCTAAGTTAGGCACTGCCATAAATTCCCCCTGAGTTTAAATTGGATCCTTTGGTTTTCTTTTTGTTTTCCAAAAGACTGTAGCGATGCTGTCCACTGCTGGAAAATGACTCTCTTCCACCACAGCTGTAGCTTTATTTCAGTGGAAACAGATGTAAAGAATTGTACATGTAAAGAATATGAAGAATTCTTTGTAAAGAATTTCAAAACCCTTGACTGAAAGAAGCATGATGGAGTATGAATATCAATCATTAATATCAAATAATGTATTGGCATGTGAGTAATATTAGGATCAGAACCACAAAAACTGCCAAACTTCATCCATCTCAGCAATGCTTATAAAAATGTTACAGTGATGGCTCAAATATGCACATTGCAGTGAAGAAGGTAAGGCAAGGCAGCACTTTAGAGTCTAACTGGTTCAAAAAGCATAAGCTTTCATCAGTAACAACCTATTTCATCAGATGTCATAAATGGACTGGCAAAAAGAAAATATTTTATATTGAAGGGAACAAGACAAGTGGGAGGGTATGCTTCTGAGAGAGGCAATATAAGGTAATACATGGGTAAGGGTGACTCATGTTCTGGGCCACAGAACAGTGTAGTAATATTCTGTATGGATTAATGAAGGGAGAATGAGACTTGATTTCAAATGGATGAAAAGCTATTTCTGCTCTAATTTATCAACACTTCATGGAATCCATGTGGATCATTTCCCCTGCATCCTCATGTGGTACATTAGTCCCTGATGTCCTGTTGGGCAGTGATAGATTTCAGCAGAACCAGAGAGGAGCACATATAGTCAAATGGGGAAGGGGTCAAAGGAGCTGGACAGGAAAAGAGAGGTATCTTTGAGAGTATGCAGCCTTGTTGTTTCCATGGTGATGCCCAAAGAGTTTCTCTGTGCAGCTGCTGCTCCAACTCATCTTGGGATTTAAACATATTTTCAAAAAACCATGCAGGGACTCCAAACAGGACTGTACATCCATACCACAATACTGAAAAACTGACGCACACAACCTACTCCAAAATGCATTGTCAAAACATCCTCCCACCACCCCCCCAGCATACAAACATAACATCATGATAACATCAGCTAGTTTACTCCTGCTTCTGCCTCTCAATCTTTTACATCCCACAGCCCACATGGCCAACCCAGATCTAGACAGAACATGTATGAAAAAAATGTTGGGTGTCTGGGGAACTTTAGAAGAGCTTAAAATGGCCTCTTCTCCCCTGGAACAGACATTTCTGGGATGTCAGAAAGCCAGTGTCTCCCAGTGTTGGCATGTTCCTATTGTGCCACGTGCTAGAAAATGTGTAGTCAGCACTAAGCTGGACAAGAAAGGTACAACTCATTCACTGGTAGGAGAATCAATGCCATAGGCTCCCTTAGCCTCCCCAACTGTGATTTGCTATGGCAGGATGGTAGACTTTTAACATGGGGCTGATTCTCCAGTGGTTTGACTCATGAGTTGGCATTTGTAATGTAAGTGTAAAAGACCACCCCCTTTCATGGGTCTAAGTACTAAACGAGGCCGAAGGCAGTTGGCCAGAGTCAGGTCCCAATTATTCGTACAGGAACTTATAGCTGTTCTGTTGAGTTTTCCTGGGTGCTAAAAGCAAGGGGGAACATCTTGATCCTGTTGAAGTCTTCAGCCCATGTATTCAAATTCAGAGTAATGGCTTTTGAGCTATGTTAGTGGGTAGGTCCACTGAGCTGCTGCCAGACAATTAAGGTGGTTGGAGGGAACTGAGGAGCCAGGACAGATGAGGTTGCAGAGGGAAACCACAGAGGAAACTAACACAGAGAAAAAGCAGCTGAGGCGGAGGTTCCTCTTGTATTATTGTTCCCGAGTTACCAATAAAGCCAAGTCCCAAGAAGGGGATGAATTTAGATACTAATGTTAAGCCTGCATCTTAATGTACTCATCTCATTCATATTGTCATTGAACCTTCACCCTCTATCTTTTATATTGCCTTCAGTTCTACATGGAACAATGCCAGAAGGAAAGCATTAGGAAAAGCAACAGCAGGATTTAAAGAGCCATTCAGTAAATCACTCCCTAGTTTAAGTTACACCTTATCACAGTTCTTCCAGTGCCTCTGGGAGTCTCTACTCTAGGGAGGTCACAAAATGTCCCAGAGCTGCTAGCTGCTGGAAATTCTAATGTGGATGGGTTGTGGATGTGTTTGTTAGGCCTGCTGGGGCTATGTATTTGCACCAGAGACTTACTCTTTTATTAGCAAGTATTGTAGCTCCACCCAGATCACAGTTATCATCAGTCATCCTCATTAATGCATCCTTACTTCTGTGTCTTGCTAAACAAAGATGAATGGGTTTTTATTCTATCTTCATGCCTGTTGCTTTTTCCATAATGAAAAGGATAAAAGCTTTGTTATTCATTCAAGGATTGGATATGAGGATATGAAGCCTTGGACAATAGTTAAGCATTATCTACTGACGTCTGTTGAAGCATTATTTACATGAACCACTGAGTTGTGTTCTTGTCAGGGTTAGGAGAGCTTTTCTGTCCACAACTTTGGCCCTATCCAGGCTTTCATACCCGTCTTTTTCTAACTATTCCTTCAGCCCCTGGATTGAACAAGGTGTCCTAAGACACAAAAAGTAAAATAATTTCCACAGATAATCCTGAATAATGATGTGCACGCCAAAGCCACAGCCCCTAGTACTGTTCAATGAATTAGACCTAAATGATGTGTCAAGTTCTTCCAGATTATGCAGCAAGACCCCTGAAATCTGGTGGAGAGGCCAAGGCCAGGAAAGAGACCACCCTTACCAACAACTTGTAACCACAGACCTGGCTCCCCATCCAAGAATAGCCAAGCATCTGCTTTCAGGATTTAATTTTCTCCCATAAACTGGATATCTCCTTTTCTTCTTCAAGAGAGAGCAGCCAAGCAACCGAGAGAGATTAGGTTGAATCCTAATCTGGAGGGCAGATTATCCCACACTGGCCCAGGGTGCAGATCCATCATCTTTCTTTGCAGCATCTACCAATGGTCATTATTAAAGACAAGATACTACACACCAAGTGGATATTGGGACTGACTCATAATAGCAGCTCTTGTGTTCTAATGCAGCCATTTGCAAGGTTTTATAATTCTATTAGAGGTGCACTGATACATCAGTCCATATCAGCTTGACACCGATAAAAGGAAAATTGACATTATCGGCAATCAGCTTTTTTTAGCTGGTGTAGCCAATAATGTCACCGATAAATGTTCTGTGTATGCACATAGCCACAGCACACACGCACGCAGGAATGCAGGCCAGCAGCTTAGAGAACAGCATCCATCTGCTAAATCTGTCACGGAAAGGGGTGTGTGGAGGCAGATCAAAGCCACCATAGTGAGAGAGAGAGTGGAGGGAAGGGGAAGGGGCAGGGGCAGGCACTGCCTAGGTTGTGTGGGATAGGACATGGGGCAGGATGGAGCCATGGGCGACTCGTGCCGGTGGGTGAGGAGGGAGGCGGCTCCCGCTGCTGTGCACACCCCCACGAGAGACATGGGGACCATGTGCCCCCCCCCCCAGAATTTGTGTGCAGGGTGACAGCGGGCTGCCTGCTGTGGGCTCAGCGCAAGGGGCTATGCCAGCATCTTTCCAGCAGAGGCTGCGCTGAGGCTGCCCTTGGGGCAGGAACAGCCCCTGGCCCTGAGCCCACAGCAGACAGCCTGCCCTTGCCCCATGCACAAAACCATGGGGAGGCACATGCCCCCCATGCCTTCCCTGGGGGCGCACACAGCAGCAGGGAGCCACCCCCTTTGCCGCCTCCCTGCATGAGCCTCCTGCAGCTGCACCCTATGCCCCACCCTGCCCCTGCTCCAGCTCCTGCCCCACTCTCTTCTACACCATGGGGCCCTCAATCTTCCCCCCACATGCTCCTTCCCCCCCTACACACCCCTTCCCCTCCATAGACTTACCAGCCGGACGCTGCTCTTCAAGTTGCCAGGCTTTATATTGGCTGTTGTATCAGTATTACCTGATATGGCTAGTTAATAATTGGCCATCAGTATTAGCCAAAAAAATGGTTATCGGTGCACCCCTAAATTCTATGGTGCATGAATTTACACTGATGGATTCAAGGAAGCTGCTGCACATACAGGAGGGAACTGTTCACCTGCCACTGATCTTTGTAGATCTAATTGCTCCTATGATAAAGCACTCAAGGAAGGCTTCTACTAATCAGATCACACTGGCCTGGCTGAACTTCCCTAATCTCATCACTGTGCACGTGGAAGTCTTAGGCTGTGGAATTAGTGCTTTCACCTTCAGAGAACCACAACACATTAAAGAGCTGTGCAACCCTGACACTGCCTCATGGTTTTGCTGTTTTGACTAGTAAATCCCCAAATGACACTCTACAAACTCACCTGTAGCATTCTGCCTAGTAGATGACAGCATAAAGAGATTTCATGACTAGTGCCCTGCATAGCCATAATTGTACTGCATGAAGCTGCTAGCTAGACTTCATAGTTTATCTTTCTGTCTATTTACCTAGAATATAAGAACATAAGAACTGTCATTTACTGGGTCAGACCATAGGTCCTTTTTGCCTGGTATCCTGTACAACATACTGGCAGAGATGCTGAAAAGGGAGGGTGAACTGGATATGACCAGGGTTCTTTCCACTGTTTGTCTCACACTTGCACTCTGCAGCATTTAAGTTCTAGGAAGATCTGATTCAGAGGCTATATCCCTAACTCCCATTCTCAATAGCTGCTTATGCACCTTTCTTCCAAGAATTTGTCCAATTCCTTTCTGAATCTGGCTAAACTGTCAGCTTCCACAACACCTTGCAACAATGAGTTCCAGACTTTAATTACACACTATGTGAAAAAGAATTTCCTTCTGTTAGTTTTAAACCTACTACCTATTAGTTTCTTTTTGTGACTCCTAGTTCTTATATCGCAAGACACAGTGGCTTTGTCTACATGAAACGCTACTGCACAGTCGCTATTGTGCATTTATTTAGTACTTGTTTATACTAAATAGACAAGTATAGACAAGTACTAAATAAATGTGCAATAATCCGAATTACTGTGCAGTTGCATCAGCAAACACCTTTTTTGTGACACTACTGCGCAGTAGCTTAATACTACCTCACAGTAGCGTCACATCACAGTTTTTGCCATATGATGCTACTGCTCAGTAGTATCAGGCTACTGCATAGTCAGCATCTCTTGTAGATTAATCTCTATTTACTTTCCCTTTGCCATTTAGTATTTTGTAAACCCTCATTCATCCATTCATGTATGTATCTATCTATCAGTCATAGGGTTCATTTCTCCAGTGTCTGAAAACACCTACCACTTAGAGACAAAGATAATGACCACATGCTTTATTGACTTTCATAGAGTTCCTGCTTTTCTCTCATTTTGGAGTCAAAACTCTATTTTTTGGAGTCCAGCATTTGTTTTTATATTTGATTGGTTGTTTGGGATTAGGAACAAAAGGGAGGATCCATATTGGGAATGTCACTGCAGTTAGAAAGGCCTTCTCAAAGAGGGAGGTTTTGTAATGTTCCCCAAAACAGTCACCATTAGAATTCTGGATCCACCTGAAGATCATTCTATATTGGGATTCCACCTAAACGATCCTAAACACAGTTTGCAATACCCATGATTGCCTGAAGCCAGCCTTGAACTTGGGTCCTTTGCCAAAACTACAGGTCCCATCCTTGTTGTTCCTGCTTAATTTCATTCAGTGACCGCAGTGTCAGGGCATGCACAGGAGCAGGGGAGACATGGCATTCTGTAGAGGTGAAGTGGAGCCATGTAGGTCTCATGTATTCTGAGGATCTATTTTGTAGCTGTGTTGGCCTGAGAAAAAGAGATATATAAAGCTCTTGGGTCAGGGGCCATATCTTTTATTTGACCATCTAAATAGTAGCAAAAAAATTCCTTTCTTCACAAACTTTTGGGCACATACGCCCTTCATCAGGCTGAGAAGAAATCAAAGATTGTAAAAGTCCTCCTAGGTAGAAAAACTCCACTTTTCACAGGGGAGGTAGAGGCTGGAAGTGTATTCCCCTGGGAATCTGAGAGTCCATTTGTGAGAGCATGGCTTCGTGATGTGCAGATTAGGCTGTCTTCTTCTCTGGAGGTGTCCGATGTCAGAAGCAGCCAAGGAGGTAAAAAAATCTTTCTTGCTTAGCAATCAAGTTTATTTTTCCAAATGGCTAAAATATGCTACCTTTCATGTGTCAGGGATCTATTTTGTACCCATGTTGGTCTGAGAAACAGATACACAAAGCTCTTGGGTCAGACATGATATCTTTTATTAGACCAACTAAATAGTAGCACAAAATGTAGTTTATTTTCTACCTAGGAGTACTTTTACAATCTTTGAATTCTTCTCAGTCTGATAAAGGGTGTATGTGCCCAGAAGCTTGCAAAAAAAGGAATTTTTCTGCTACTGTTTAGTTGGTCTAATAAAAGATATCGCCTCTGACCCAAAACTTTGTGTTTCTCATGTATTCTGAGGAACTGTCATTAGCCCTCACACAGTAGGCTTCTCCACCCAAATTTGTTGGAAGCCATCTGAAGGTGTGCTGACTGATCCATTATTCCATGTCCCTGCCATAGTCATTTGCATGAGTGCCAAGTGAGTGTAAAATGCTATCATATCTATTTTTCACCCATTTTGCAATGATGCAAATAACTGTATAAACTCCATGCAGCAGGCACATGTTTTGTTGTATCTGGGCATGCTACAAGCAACTCAAAATAATACTTGTTCTTAGCTTGTAACTTTATAAGGTACCGCAAACAAGCAGTGCTGGGCAAACTAGCTTGCAGGCTAAAAAGATTCCTTTCAGCCTTGTCCCAGGGGAGCAACATGCTTGCATCACTTTTATCACTTTTGCCGTATGCAGAGATAAGTACATGTGGAATAGAATTGGTAGCAAAGGTATCCTACCATGTGCCAGTTACCCCTGGGACAAGGCTAAAATTATATATTACTCGTCTCCAGTGTAGATAAGTCTATACACTCTACAGCAGACAGCACTTCTCATTCCACATCATTATATTGGCAGTGTTCCCTGTGTTCAATAGGAGCTTCTGTGTCAATATCCCAATCCAATTGAACACAAAGCTTGTCAACCATTAAAAGTATCCTTGGGGACTCATTTCCTCTGAGGAAGTGAAGAGAAGATGGTGGACTACTGGTGTTCATGGCTCCTGGGATGTAAGGCCCAGTGGGAACTGCACATCTCCCGTACATGTCAAGTGATTGGGGGCTGCTTGATATTTCACTGCAGCTGGGAGGCTGCTCTGTTTTAAGGCTACATTGCCAAGTGGGAGAAAAACATTCTTCATTTCTAAACAAAGAAAGTGCAGCTGGCTTCTTTAGGCACAATGCAGCCTTTCACATTTCCAGCTTTGTTGGATTCTTACCTGGCAGTCTGAGTGCACTTTGCACATAAGTGTGGGACAACTGCAGAAGGGAGGTTCAGAGAATCTAGGAAAGTGCAAAGGGAGCTTAACATGGTTTGACTCGCATCTTCTCTCTCCACAATCCACATGTTACTCCAGCTTAGACCAGCTCGTCGGGATTCTAATCTGGATTCACAAATGCTCATGGGTGAGATTACACATCAGAATAAGACCATGTTAAGAGCAGGTACAACTTGAAAGATCACACATTAAGGCTCATTAACAAGTGCTGAATGCTTTTTAGGCATCTTAACATTATGCCATTTTAGATGAGGATTACCTTTGAGCTGTGCTGACTCAATTTAAGTTAACTTCTGGGTGTTCACCTGAGATAAAACCACTGATTTTTAGTCCCCGAGTATCCTAGGAGGTACTGCTCCCAGGTGGACTAGGTACCATCTATACCCAGGGCCAGACACAGGCATGGGCGAACTGGGCAGCCGCCTGGGGCCTGGACAGAAAGGGGGCCCAAAAATGGTAATTTTTAAATTATTATTATCACTCTCTGGTGAAGGGGGGACCCATACTAAAAGTTCACCCAAGGCAGCTGGGAATCTAGGTAGAGTGCTGTCTACAGCCCTGGACTGACAGGTAGAAACAGCCAGGCAGCAAATGGATACAGATAGGGTGATTAGGGAGAGAGGAAAAGAGTTGAAGCGGGGTAGGGAAGCCAGGGGAGAGGGGCATGGGAAAGAGGTAAGGGATGGCAAGATTGAAGTAGGATTAGAGAGAGCATGGGCAGAGGGAAGGGAGAAGGATGGGTACATGGGAAGCTTCCCTCTCTGCCCCCCAAATTTTATCCCATCCCCAAATGATCCCCTCCACCTCTGGATCATTCCCATGCCACCCCAATCAGCCCAAGAGCAACAGAGGCACTGGTGGCAGGGATTCCCTCTCCCTGCCTGCTCCTGGCGTCCCTGCAGAACCCCCCAATCCTGTGTGCCCAGATCCAGGCCCTGCTTGGCCCAGGAACTGAAGTGGGAGTAGGGGAGAAGAGTTGCGGGGGGGGAGCAAGGAGCTGCTGGGCAGCTGTGCGGCCCATTAGAAACTGGATCTAGATACATGGGAGGGGTGTGGACTACTGGAAGCCGAGGAGTAGACAGTGAGGGGAAGCCCCCATTGCTGCTGCTTCCACTGCTCTTGGGCTGATTGGGGTGGTAGGGCTCTGATATGAAGGTGGAAGGGCCAATCAAGGGGGGAGAAGGGGATCTGGGAGATGATGGGCAGTGTTGTGATTTGGGAGACAGATGGAGCGATCCAAGGTGCACATAGGGCCCTTCCCCAATGAAATCATGACTGGAATATGGCTCACCTGCTTACCACTATGTAACTCACATGCCACTTTTGGGTCTGGCTTACTGGCTAGGACCGAGTCACAGGAAACCTCCCCTGGGGAAAAAGCTAGAACTGGAGGAAGTCAAGGAAGACCCATGACTCCCTAAGGAAGCTCAGATTAAACTATCCAACAGTCTGTCCTAACTTATGCCTTCCTCCACCCCAATGATTTCTTACTCGTGGTGAAGGGAATGTGAGAAGAGCTGAAAGGTGATCTGAGACAGTTTCATGGGTGTCTGATTTGCAGCCTTCCCACACCACCTCTGAATTTGCCCTGCTGGCTCACTTCACTTCCTACTTTATCCTTGCGGGGATCCCAGCCTCTTTGCTTCAAGGCTTTACAGTCATAATCGAAGTTATCTAGAAGGTGTCTTACAGGAATAAAAATACAAGGGACCCTAGGTACATGTGAATTTTTACTGGACACTGGATTGCTTCATTAAAGCCAACTTCCAATGCAGTCACCTAAAAGGTTAGATAAATAGAGTCATTCAGAGATTAAAAGATGTAGTAGTGGTGAATACTGGTACAAGGGGGACTGTCCTCACCTTTACCTACTGTAGAAATGTTTAATATTGAGCACTAAAAGCAAGGCAATTTAGTTTATTCATCCATTCACACATTCTCTCTTTTGCATTTTCACTCACACAGTTGCAGCAGCAAAATCTCCCAAAGGTGTAGGTCAAGTGTCCACCCCCACTGCCTCAGCTCTAGGAACATACCTGTAGATTTGGGGCTGATGCAGGATAGTAAAATTCAACCCAGATGAACACCACCACAGAAATGTAGAATGGCCTGCACATACTCCTCATAGTAGTAGCAGCCAAGCATGCCATGGCAATCAGCCAATCTATGACACTGGCTGGTAGCCAATTTGATTTATTTTTGGCAGCCTTATGTTGTAGAGCACTGTGCCAGTGTTCGATCACGGAAACACTACAAGACGGACTTTGAAAGCCAGGGGGATGACTTCAGGGAGAAAGAGACCAATAGAGCTGCAAAAGGATCCGTCTCTGTGTTGGTAGAGCACTGAAATGCCTCTTTTTTCATGGATGACCAAACCATTTAACTAGCAATACTAGTTAAAAGATGATCATGGGAGGGGACAGGAGGGGGGCATTGTAACAGTCTATGAAAGGGGTAGACACCAGTGAAGAAGTAGAACTATTTACAGTAGCACAAGGGATTAGTAGCATGCAAATAAGGAAAAGTCAGGCTGCATATCAGGAAACATTTCCTAGCTACAAGATCTATTAAACAATGCAGTTCCATTGTAGCAGGCTCTATGCAGCAGAAGCCATTTCAAACAAGACTGGGCAAAGCATATGGAACATTGCAGGGAACAATCCAACATCCTTTGGGAGATGTACAGGAAGGAATAATGGGTATTTTTGTTCCTGTCTGATTTCTGTAGGGCTGAGATTCTCCACAGCTCTCTAAGATTGTGATTGGATGAGTTGATCAAAGAGTGGGAAAGGGTATTTTTAAACAATATTCATTAATATTCTAAAAGGCATTTCAGTTGTCTACAGTCACAAGTCTTCCATGTTTGCTTTCTTCAAATGTCCAAGAGTTTGAGTGTTGCTAGCCTGAATACTGAATGGATAGGACTAAAGAGTCAGTCTTGGCCTGGAATAGTCAGATCATCTTTGGAAGCTAATTTTGGAAAGACTATTTCTAATGCTTTATTTGGTGGAGTAGTTATTTATTCACATAAGTTATAGTTTGTACTGCAAATGTGTACTGTATAGCAAAGCTCAAAAGTCTTATGATCTGCAGACCAAGAAACATTTGCTGAAGAAATCTGCAAATAATTTCAAATGCTAAATGAATGCAAGAGTATTGTAAACTGTTCTCTGGCAATCACAGAACAAAACAAGGTACAATTAAGTAAATAAAATATTCATTGTAACAAATTACTTAGCTTTGATCATTACAATGGAGCTGGTGTATGCAGGTTCTTACTACTAAAGAGGCAGATAATAGCTAGTTTAAGTGCTTGTCAACACAGGAACATTCATTTGGATTAAGGTAAGGAATGAATTTAAAACAGAATGACTATTCTTCCCATGGAATAAGGCATTATTGCTCTAAAATAAAAACATCCATTTAGGTTGTAACAATTCCAGGCAGAACAGAAGCCCCTTGCAGACAAATCCTGTAAGGCCTGGCTCTCTAGTGTGTTGCATCTTGTGGTGATATTTATACCCGAAAAAGGCAAACATAAAACGCTGTCAGATCAGAATTCTCTGATCAAGCTTGCCAGTGACAGCATTTTACACCCAGTTTGTTCTTACTTTGTAGAGGTGTAAATGACAACCAAAGGGGCAAAGCAATAGCGATGAAGGAAATGCTTACATTGCTGGGGTTTCTGACACTTTACAAAATTAAGGTGGCCCAGCTTACTTCTTTGGACACAGCTCTGCTGGCAGAAACAATTTTTTGTCACCCGCTTTATACTAGTTCCCCTGACTGTAGGATACACTGAAGGCAGAAGCTGGGTCTATGCTGGTTTTTCCAGCAGAACTACATCAACTATGAAACATGATACTTTCGTGTTCCTAGACAGCATAGCTCAGCCAGCAGAACTGTGTCATGCCAACAAGCACTCGGGCCCTAATGAGTCAAGGTTGGAGGTACGAATTCAGCAGCTGTTTCTGTAGGTTCCAGGGGAATGAAGTTTAAAAAAAATCCTTTGCAAGATATGCTCATCGTAGATCTGGATTCTGAATCTTGTTATACTTCGAAGATGCCCACCACTGGACTCACCCCTGTGTCTACAGCCTGCCTCACAAAGCTTCTGACTGGGAGCCCCCTGCAGTTCTTACCAAATCTTGCTACACAGTGACCTGAACATCAGTAGAGGGTGCACTGGCACTATATGAGAGTCCGATGCTAGCTGTAAAGTTTAGATAGCTTAGTGAAACTGAGAGGGTGGCCGTTGGTTCTTGGAGGAGAGAGGTATTGCAACAAGTGAAGTTGGAGGGAATACACTGCCAGCAATCTCAGCTGTGGCAAGGCTTTAGCCATTTGCAGGAGGATGCTTGACTCACCTTCAATTATCAGGTCTCCTGAGACTGTCAGCTATTTCCCCAATATGCTGCAGAAATCCCCCTTTAGGTTATCAACTGATCTATGAACTTGGAAACCAGTTTTGCAGACCTGGTTCTTCACCTTCCACCAATCTCGTGGAATACCTGAGTCAGAGGAGGATTTGAGTCATCACCTTAACCCCTTAATTTTGCAAGAGGAAATTAAGGACCCAGAACATACAGGTCCTTGTGATTCTGTTGCATTGTATAGCCACCCCAAGTGGTTAAAAACTCCTGGTGGTTTGTAAACACATCTGCCATGAGCAATAACTTAAGTGAAGTTATGGACAAACTTAGACTGAAGAAATATTGCAAGCACATTTTCAGACCCCTGACTGATTTTCAACATCCCCACCCACAGTGCCACCAGGATGTTTGCATCTGTATTCCCACGTCTGGTCTTTTTACTGCACAGATAAGACCCCAGTGATATACGTATAATGGCAGCTGACAGTTCTGGATATTGTTGTCACAGAATAATGGGACGAGGGGATGATGCAGAACAGTTTGAAAAGAGAGCTGGGAGAGCCATTTTGTATAAAATGGGAAGGCTGACTGATGCCTTGGTGTTTCCATCCCAGCCTAGATGCAAGCTGTACCAGAAATGTTATGAATGAATAGATGAGAGAGAAAGAAACTAGGCTTCCCCTAGTTCTGCTTATTGGAAATGCTAGATTGTCTCCCAAAGTATGTAAGAAAACTCTCTCTCATGAGATTTCCAGCCCTACTTGCAGATTCCATGATCCACCACCACGTTTGCTGCACAACCATCAAAAACATTTGAGTTACAAGCATGTTTCAAACAGTTTCAGATATATGTCTAGAACAGAAACAAAATGATGAGAGCTCTTTTAGATTTACCCTTCCAAACTTTTTGATGTTCACCCATCACTGCTCCAAATGGACAGTCTCTTCACTCAGAGAAACAAGCCATTCATGGTGTGAAGGATGTAAGTGACATTTCTGGCAGCTTAGAAAAGTCCCTTGGGGGCATAAACATGCAAATCTCTCTCATTTTCCCCTGAAACACAAGGAGATGGCTAGATGGGTCATCTCCGCAACTCACCAATTTCTTCCCCATTTCTTTTATCATTCATTCTTGGAAAACACAGAGAGTCAGAGAGGCCCAGGTGGGCAAAGGGGGACAGGACATTTCAGGTTCCATGTGGCGAGAAGCACCTTCCCCCTCACGTTCACTCACCTGTCTTCTCTTCGGTTTGGCTGCTCTCCACCGTCTCCGTTGGGGGATCCGCTGTTGCCTTGGCAGTAGCATCCTCTGCAGCAGTGGGGGTGACAGCAGTGGTGACAGCAGCAGGCACATCGGCTTGTTTAGGCTCCTCTTTGTCTTGGGCTTCATCAGCCTTCAAGGACGGCGAGTTATCAGTGGAAGCTTTAGTGGCACTTTCCGTTTCAGTGGCAGCAGGAGTGGGCTTCTCCTCTGAGGAAGCAGCAGGAGTGGTGGCCTTT
This sequence comes from Crocodylus porosus, assembly GCF_001723895.1. Lineage (NCBI taxonomy): Eukaryota > Metazoa > Chordata > Crocodylia > Crocodylidae > Crocodylus > Crocodylus porosus. The sequence continues at coordinate 16,286,401 of NW_017728943.1, forward strand.
GGGGCTGGCTGCTCTGAGCTGGCATCCGTAGCTCCCTCCCCTTTCTTCTCCTCTACAGGGGCACTGCCATCTTTGCTGCCCTCCTCAGGCTGGGCACTGTCAGAGGGAGCAGCTTCTGTGGCAGAGGGGGCGTCACTCTCTTTGTTCTCTGCCACACCATCAGTGGGAGCATCATCCTTCTTGTCGGCAGTCTCAGCATCAGCAGCCTGGGCATCTCCCTTCTTCTCTCCCTTGAGCTTTTTCCTTGTTATGTGTCCGCGGAAGCTGGCCTGGATTTTAGTGGCTGCCTTATGAGCTTTATCTTCTGGTTTGATGCCATCTTGCTCAACCTTTTGGTCCGCGTCCTCATTTTTTTCAACCTTGAAGAAGAAAGGAGGAGAGGAAAGAAAAGAGGACAATAAAATATTTTCCACATGAGGTTAGAACAACTCGTTGCACCAGTGGCACATCTCTGCCTTCTGCAGTTTTTGATGGAAAGATGTGAAAGGCAACAAGCTTTCATTCACCCAAAGCCTAAATTTTTTATTCAGCTTCTATTTGAATTGATTTTCTTTTCATTTTCAATCCTTTCATTTAAAAAAAAATCAGAAGGTGATTTTTTTTAAAGATGTGTTTTAAAGTTGCTCGCTCGCTCTGTCTCTCTCTCACCTCTTTTTTTTTTTAGTTGAAGAAAAAAATGTTGATCAAAAAATTTAGCAACGGTCTATATAGAACACCTATAGTGGCTCCAGCCCCATCCCCAGACTTCAATGTGAGAGCACAGCCTTGGAAAAAGGAGTGTAGCAGCGCTCCAACATGCTGGAAATACCCAGCTACCACAAGGACCTCCCTGGGGCTACTGGCACATGGTACTTGATTAACACACTCCTCAAACTCCCCTAATTTCTGCTGAAACTATCCTGGCATAGTCACAAGCCTGGAAGGGTTGCAACTTAAATATGCTGTTGTATCCCTCTTAGTTATGCCTAATCACTCTTTGGCTTTAGAATAAACTGGCAGGCTTGCCTTTATTTTCATGTGATTTTTTTTTCAAAGGATTTTGATATACACTCCCCCCCATTAATTTATTTTCATTCTCAATTTAGTTCCACTGACTTTTCCAATTTACCCTCCTACTGATCTCAAAAAAAAGACACCCAGTTCCAGGATATGTCTGTACCGGTCCCTGGCATTAGCAACATTGTGTCTCACGCCACTGGCATCTTTTGGCTTGGGGAACCCAATTGAAGGGTGATACCATCAGCTGTTCCACTGCAGATGCACACTGTTACAGTCAGACACACACACTCTCTTCCACACACATTCAAACAGTATTCAAACTTATAATTATCCCAACTTGCTTTTTCCCTGACTCATTTGCTTATGCCTCCATTGAGAGAATTACAGGTAGATTTTTCACCGCCTTGCAGAAGGCCACCAAGAGGTCTGTGCATCATTTATGGTACATTTCATCAACTTGCCAGGCACACCAGCCTTGTCTGCCACAGACAGTAGCAGACCTTGGGGTGGGCAAGAAGGGCACCAGCTCTGGGTGCCTACTTAGAGGGAAAGCCAAAATGGCAGCTCCCTGGGAATCCATGGTGCTACAACTGCCCCACAATGTGGCTATAGCAGCAGCAGCCAGGTGATGAGACTCCACACTGCTATAGCAACCACTGGAGCTGGGTAGACCACTCCACCCCCACAGTAACTGGGGACCTTGAGTTCCCTGGGCAGGTAGAGCTGACCATCTCCTTCTCTCTGACACTTGGCACACCCAGCAGCGTCTTGCCTACACACAAGGTTGTGCAGTGCAAAACCTGCTAGTTAACACTGGCTGTAAGAGAAGTGGATTTCACACCGTAAAGCCCAGATTGACTCTGTAGTACACACTCTACTTCCACTGATAATGTACCAGCACTCGAGTAACAGGTTGATTGCATATTGATAAAGGGTTGCTTTCCTATTCATTTTCCCATGCAGTGGTTTTCAAAAGGGTATTCAAAAGCAGAGGGAAAGCTTTAATGCACAGGCCTCTTCAGGGTCTGCACTTGTCTTCTGATGCTGGTTCAGGGAGACAAGGGTGCATTTGTCCATATTAACATAATGACCCCACAGACCAGCACTCCTGAGAAATGCCAGAGCTGAAAGAGCAAGCGGAGGATGATGCAGAAGCCATAGGGTTAAATGGAATTGACTCACTGTGCAAGGGGGAAAAGGTGGAATAGAGCTGAGGAATTATCAGTATGCAAGAGAGAACAAGAATGGACCAGGCCTGCAGTAGCATGTGCCAGAAGTCCCCGATACACCTTACATGTATTACGCTTTTAACTGGTTAATTGCCGAATAAATTTAGACCAGCCACACATACAAAGTAATTATCACATGATAAAAATGGCTATCCAGCTATAAAAATAGCCAACCAGCTATAAAGTTAGTGCTTGAAAAATGTGTAACAACTTTATAGCTGTTTTTTATCCAGCTTTTATTTAAATATGGCATAGGGCTCAATGAGAACTAGGAAAGCACTATGTAAGAATGAATGTGGAAATGACCATGCTCACATGAAAATTTGGGAATAAGCAGCAGAGTGGCCACACTCACAGCAGTGCAGGAGAGTGAGCCAAGTGATTGACCCTGCTCAAAAGAGCATTTGAGAGTGAGTACAGCCATGATCTCACCTGCATCGATATGTGAAAGAGCATGGAGGTGACCACGTGCATACCAGTGTGTGAGGGTAAGTCTGAGAGTACTCAGTGTGCAGCAATCTATAGGAATGAGCCTACATGCTGCCATCTACAAATAAGCATGAGCCTGGTGAAGGACAAAGCCTGCATTGACATGCAGAAACAAGCAGGGTATGACCACACCCATGTTAACCTGTGAAAATTGGCATCAGGATGACATCAGAGTGCAACAAAGTGCAAGAGTGAGCGTTAGGGCAGTGTATCTGTAACAGAGTGTGTCAGGGCTAGAAATCAGTTTTAGCTCTGGTGGCCACAGGGCAGAGGAATGGAAAGGTGGTTTATGCCGGTCGCACTGAGTATAACCAAGGTACAGCTCCCAGTGTCCAGCGTTCCCAAGTACACTGGGGACAGCAACAGTATGGTTACTCCTTGGGTAAGGGAAACGATTAACTGTGTGGTCATCTCCTGTGTGTTTTCTTTCCACCTGCCCTAAGTGTTGTACAGAAATGTCCTGTACACTTTCAAATAAAAATACTCATTGTGCCTAGGTAAAGCATCCTAACCAGATGGTCCTTCAACATGTGCCTAGTTACCCAGTCATATAAATTGTGCCAGCCCTCTAATCCTAACTGCCTTCTGTGGCCTAAGCACGGGGGAGGCTAACCTGTGGCATGCAAGGGAAGCCTCTATAGATAGGGATAGATATTCAAAAAGCCTGAGCCTGAATTCATTCAATCTTTGCAGGTTAGCTTAACCTGGCTAGGTTGAATCAGTTTGTAAGCGTTCAGACAGCCCAGAAATCTAGGCACATGCCTGCAGTGGCTCAGGCTAGAAGGAGGGGGGTGCTACAGCAACTCTGCCTTCCCTTTTGCAGGGAGCTGAGGGCAGGCCAGGACCCACAGGATGCTGTGACAGGGAGCCCCCCCCCAGCTCCCACTCAAATAAGTCAGTTCTGATGCTACATTAAACCAGGTTAATCTCAAACCTGTTTCAGCCATTTTCAAACTGGTTTATATGCACTGAACGTCTGTTCTGTTACAGGTTTAAAACAGTTTCTGATCACTTAAACAGGTTTATGTGTAATTCCTGTTCCTAGTTTGGCAAGTGGCAGATGGCAGAGTGGGGAACAGCCAGAAAAGCAGCAGATAGGCCAGGAATCAGAAAACAGAGCAGCAGGTCAGGCATGGAGAAGAAAGCAGAATAGCAGATTGGGAAGAGGAAGGTGATTGGAGTACCACTTAGAGATGGTGTAAGGTAAGCCTGTGCGGAGTGGCAAGTATTTGCTTCGGATTCAGATTCAGCCTATCCGGAGGGACAGTGATTTGATTTGGAGATTTGAATCACTGTCCCGATTCGATTCAGCTGAATCAAATCCAAAGATTCAGTGCCACTTTGGATATTCAGCCATAGACTAAACAGGAAGCAGTCCTTACCACACTGGATACAGCTGCCTCCAGCTGGTAAGTCTGTGGTGGTGGGCAGAGGGGGGAGGGAAAAGTGGGGGGGAATGCGATGCAGGCATGGCTCACTCCAGGCAGAAGGGGGCAAACAGCAGCATGGCATACGCACCACTCCTAGAGCTGCTGCACCGGCAACCTGCACCCCCCTGCCCTGGCTGGGCAAGCTGCAGCATGGCATAGCCCGTCGCTTGCCCAGGCAAGATGGGAGGGGGGTGTGGGATGTGGGTGCTGCTGCTGCTTGCCCAGCTGGGACAGGGGGTGACGGGATGCAGGCACTGCTGCCACTTGCCCAGCCAGGGCGGGGAGGAAGAAGCAGAATGCAGATGCTGTCGCCACTTGCCCACATCCCATGCCCTGCCACTGCCCCAGCTGGGCAAGCAGCAGCAGGGCATAGCCCTGCTCCCAGTGCTGTACGCCTGCATCCCACACCCTAGTGTAAAGCTAATTTTTGGTGCACCTGCCAAATACATGGTCTTCCACTGGCCTACCAGAAGCCATTAGCTGAATGAGCTATCGAGACAACTCCCCTTTCAATCCTACAGGAGCACCCCTCCAAATCTGTGATTGAACTACACTGGGGAGGACTTACCTTCTTGCTGTCTAGGTTAATGGATAAAGAGAAACCTGATCTCCCAGACTGAGCCAAACACCACTTGCTGGCATTCACTCTTGGCATCGTGTTAAAATGCTCTCTCAACCTGACCATGATGACATCATTGTACTCCTGTCCTTGCTGTGATGATCTCATCTGGCTTGATTCACTCACAGGTGTGAAGGGTTTGGGGCTGTAAATTCTGTAACTCTGCTGAAGGCAGTCCAGAATAATAATCTGTTAAACTGCTACAGCATCCAAAAGCATTTCATAAAGTAAACATGTACAGCACCTTAGACGTGCATCTACTTCTAGGGTGAGCAGCCAGCGATAGTATGCTGCATAACTATGAGTAGGTTTGGAAGGAATTTTGGCCAAGAAAACCTCTGTTCTCATAAAGGACACACAGAATCCTTATCGTCAGGTTACACACAAAGCAGACAAGCCCATAATTATGAAAGTGAAGGCAGAAATAATTTATGCATAGTGAACTACCTGGAAAGCAGCTTATCTGCCAAGGAAAGATGACCAGTTGTGTTCGTCTTGCCATGGCAGGATCTGGTAGTTTCTATAATCTAGCTATCTATGAATCCATCTGTACATTAATCCATCTGCAGATTTATTATAGGAAAGCAGGGCTGGAAGTGTGCTACAGAAGCACTTGAATCCATCATCTAAATCATTAATGAAGATATTAAACAATACCAGACCCAGGACAGACACCTAGCAAACTTCACTTTATACCTCCTCCCAGTTAGACATTGAGCCATTAATAATTACTCATTGATGTCTAGACATTGAGCATAATGATCCAACCAGTTATGTATCCACATTATGGTACTTTCATCTAGTCTGTACTTCCTTCCCTTGTTAATGAGAATGTTATGGGACACCGTATCCATCCTTTGCTCCACTATTCATGATATACGAGTACTAGCTTCCTGACCTCTTCACTATTAATAATAATTTACCATTATTTATTATTTGTACTATGATAGCATCAGCTGGAGAAATCTCACTTTCCTTTGCTTTACAGAGTTGTCTCTTGTCCCTTCCATCTCCCAAGGAGTGAATTTTTGCTAGGAATCCACAAGGTGCCCTTACACCCTACAGCCTCATCACATATCCTGTAAGACTGGAAGAGTCATGGGGGAGGTGACAAAAATGCCTCCTCTGTATTTCAGGAACACTGTATGTGATAACAGGGCTGTGAAGAATGAGAGAGAGAGAGAGAGAGAGAGAGAGAGAGAGAGGAGGAATGCCTCTCTCCTTGCATCTTAGCTGTCCAAGTGTCCCTTGCAATGCTGAGTCAGCATGTCTGGACTTAGCATCTCCCCTGAGGTTGATTCCAGTGGGACTGACTCAATAGGCAGCAGGAGAAAATATTACTGGGGGGCTAACCCCCACCTCTCCCTCCTGCAGGGGCATTGCGGGGCCAGCACATGTTGGAGCCACACAGAGCTGAGCGTGTGGGGTGTTGGTCTGGCTGCATGCTGAACAGTGCTGGGTGCTGCTGGATGGTGGTACTGTGGTGCTCCAGCTGTCACCAGCCACCATGAAATCAGTTTGGTGGGGAGCTAAGCCCCATTAGCTATTTGTAAACTGACTCAGCCCTGAGAAAGTAGAGACCCAGAACCAGATGTGAAGAAAGACAAAAGTTTTGCCAGGAGTGTTCATTGAGTCGGATGCTAGGATGGAGAGGTTTTGAATGTTTCTACTGCTCCTGCTAGGACAAAAGTCATCATTTGCAATCTTCCAGAGGGCCCGCTGGCTCACACAAGTTATCTCTGTTCCTCTCCTTCAAGTGGCCCCTCTTCCACACAATTGCTGGCAGGTGGGTACCTCCCTACCTTTTATTCTGCCCCGCCCCCAACTATGCTTTCATATACCAGTGATATTATACATGGTTTCTGATCCTATTTTTCTTGGATTACCTTCATTTAAACTAGGGTTCTTATCTTTCAGGTTCTGAGGCTCTGAACACTAGACCTGGGGAATCCATCTGTTGTATCTAAACACTTTGAAGTACAACAACCAAGATATAAAACATGGGCCAAGGTCTGCAGTAAACATGTGAACCTCTAGAAGAGGCCACAAATGTTGACAGAATCATTTTGCAAGGTGGGAAATTCTACCATTCTTTGAGCTCCCGTTCTCCTTGCCCTCCTTCCTTTTGCAGAGACACAGAGACCTCACGTGAAGAAGGAATCACAGTTATCCACTAGCTTTGAAATATATCTGGGAGATGCCACAGGGAAGTAGCTAGACCAGATCAGCTATTCGCCTCTGGTATTTGGAGGAACCTTGGGAGGAGCTCCCCAGGTGCTTTCCATGTTCTCAATTCTGACTATGGCACAGGGTAAGGCAGACACTGAGACAACCAACACAGTGTAGACCGTGCAGCCCTTGGCATGATTCACTTATGTCTGCATTGTATTATCCTCATCCTTGTTTAGCCAATGGATAAGCCTACTTCCAGGATACAGGCTGATCCTTCTCATTCCTACTCACTCTCCTTTCTTTCTCATCTCTCCATCTTCCTTTCATTTTGGAAGCCAAACATATGTCTCCTGACCTTTGATCTGGAAAACAATGTGACCAATCATCCACAGGCCAATAGAAAAAGTCAGGAGCCCCCAATTGATATGTATGGGCAACCGCTGGGTACCTGTATGTGAAGGAAGAAAGGAAGAAACTGCAGTGGAAAAAAGTAGCAGAGTACCTGAGATCTAGCCACTAAGGAGAGAAATGTATTCAAAAAGACACTTCCAGCTGCCTCTTCAAGAGGAGTGAAGCGTGGACAGATGAGAGATAGAAAAGACTTTCACACCTTCAGAAGTGAGGAAGCAATTTAGCACCAAGAACAGCTTTGCTTAACCCAGTTAAATGGTGCGAAGACACCCAGATAGAGGAGAGCACCTCCCAGCTCAACCTGTCTGCCATGTGGGGAAACAAGAACATTTCCTTTTTCCTAGAGTAGTAAGTGTTTCTGTGGGTAAGCAGAATCTAAAGAGGGGGGAAAGCCCTATTAGCACATCAGATTTACCTCCTCCCCAGCCCAAGGCAGCATTGTTCCTTGTTTTACCTGTAAATGGTTACTGTCCTGTCAAGTTTCAAATGTTCCAAGCAATGGTACTTGCATCCTTTCTCCTAGGAGACTCTTCCATAGGTGGAAGGAAGGAAGCCCCCTCTTCAATCAATTATTTTGCAAAACTTCACAAAGTTATCTGTGTGAATCACTCCTGTTAAGTAATCCCTACTTCCTACTCATCCATTTTGCTGCTCTCAACTTCCTTCTGTTTGTCAGTGTTTCTCCTAATATGGTGCTAAAGAGTAGTACATCCTCCCCAGAGTGCTGTTGGATAAGTAGGGAAATGCACTAAGCTGAACTGATCTCAGGGCTAAGTGAGCATTGTCCTCTGAAACATTTTTTCATCAGAAAATAGGATATCCTAAACATGCAGTGGGGAACCATGTAGCTCAGTTGGTAGGGTAGCTAACTACAGAGCAGCATAGACCTGGGGTCACATCCAAGTGTAGGGCACTCATCTTTTCCCCTTCCAACGTGACCCCAAGCCTACCCAGCTTCCTTTTCAGTGGATACATGGGGTAACAGTAGCCAGTGTGGTGCTGACCAGGTTGCATCCTTCTCATGCCGAAGTTAAAGAAACAGTGGATCCCTGCCTCAACGGCCTGTAAATAGGGCACCTTTACCTTTCAAACACATGTTGCTTGCTCGATGGGCACTGCACAGAATTTCATAAGATTTCAACAGAAAATAGGCTCAGACCAAACCCTGAAACTGGACATGGAATTTGCCTCTGAAGAAATTTGCATCCAGACCCTATATAGTGCCACTGATGGAAAGGACAGCTATATTTGTACAGTGCTCAATGTGTTGGGCTACTTTGTTGCTGATACTGTATCAATGATATTTTATAACAGTAGTAACAGCAGCAACAGCCTTAAAGCCCTGCATCTCTGCACATGGTGCTGATTCTAGCCTCTGCTTTGTTTTGGTAATGAAACCTGAGATGAGGTGATTCTTCCTAGTTTGGTGTCTCATGAAATTGTGATCAGTTGTGTCTCATCTCCAACCAGTCCGAACTATGGTTCCCCTGAGAACTAGGTGCTCTTGCTTCCAGTTCTAGCCAAGGCCAGAGACTGGGAGGAAGGACAGGTACTAACCTACGACTGTCATGCTTCCAGTACAGTTATTCTTTGAGCTGGTACAGAGGCCAGGGTGTCACAACATCCTCAGAAGTCTTTTCAGCAGAGGAAAAATCCTCATTCCCCAGCTGCTCTCACCCATTCTGCTCCCTGTGAACACAGAACTGCTTTTACAGCTCAGGACCCAGAAGGTCTCTCTCAATCCACAGTCCATAATAAGACATAAGGAGTTATGATATAGGCTCTCCCAGTACTGCTCTGGAAGGATCATATATAAGATGAGAGAGGAAATCTGTTTCAAAGACCCATCCCATCCACAGCTTCTCTGTTGATACTGCCCAGGCCGACTACAGTGGATGATGTTGTGCTAGCACAGCCTCTCAATGGGGAACTAGCCTGAGAACCAACAAACTCATTCCACGGAGTAAGCCAGGACAGTGGTAACAGATTTTGTTGACTACTGTCTGGCCCAAGATTTTTGACTCCAAAGAGTAGCCAAGAATAGCTCAAGCCCCGAAGCCGTTTGGCTCCCCACCCCACATTTGAACCCTCCTGTTAACCTTGAACTTCCTTGAATGCCTCCTTTAGGCAATGAGCTGCCACTGCAGTGAAATCATTCAGCTTAACAAGAGGCAACAATCTTGCAGCCTCCTTCCTGCCTGCCTGTGAGCACAGGGGCTGCATTTGTTTTATCATCGTTATTATTATTTTAATTCCTGTCGCTGGAAATAGGGGCAATTATCTTTGGAGATGGCATTTACAGGTTCGTTAAAACCAAACAAACATCCCCAGCAATTAGGGAATGTGTGGAGCGGATTAATTCCCAGTGGCTTGGGAAACAGTGAAGAGAAGGGCTCTACCAATGAGCTGGTTCTTCACTCCTGCTGCAGCCGCAGCCCCTGCTGCCTGAGAGAAAGCTCCCCTCCCAGCACAGAGCAGACAGGTGCTACACCCTTTCTTCCCACTGTCTGGAGAAGCTGCCAGAAGCAAAGCTGGGACCAAAAGGGGATTAGTGTCGCCAATGCTGAAAACAGCAAGGGGCAGAATGTGAGCCAGGGGCAGCTGGGAAGGGGAGAGAAAGGAAAGCGGAGAGAGGGGTGGGGGGGAAGAAGGGGAAACAAGAAGCAAGAGGAGAGGGAATGAAAGAGCAACAGGGAAGAACAAAGGAAGGAGAGACGAAAAGGAAAGGAGAGAAGGAAGGTCAGGAATTTAAAGAAAGTGGTCAAAGCAAAAGACAGGATGGGAAAAAGACAAAGGAAAGGAACGGAAAGAGCCAGGTTAGGAAAGGCAAAGGGAGAGACGCAGGGAGACAGACAGAAGACAGGCTGATTGACACCCTTGTGAAAGAGATGACAAGATAAGGAGCAAACACCCAGAGGGGGCTGGCAGGAGCAGACCTGTGTGCAAACAGACTACAGCTGCTGCAACCAAGGAGATGCCAGTTACACTTTCCCTGGCACACCCAGCCTTGCTGCAAGGAGACAGGAACACCATTTGCCTAGATGCTGGAAGCCCAAGGGTTGCAGGGACTCTCCATGTCAGCCTTTCCTTGGGACTGGTGGGGCCTTCCCAGCGCATACAGCCAGCAGCACTGGACCCCAGCACTACTTGTACAAGTGACAGGAGTTTTAGTCCCCTAAACTGAAATGGTAGGTTTTTAATTGCAGTGATTGCAAACCTGCTATTTCAATTTAGCGGCTTCCATCACTGTAAAGACAAGAGGCCCGATCCTTTTTTTTCACAGAGCCTGCCCATATCTCCAACAGCTAGGAGCAAGCTGCCAGTGGGCCAAGCGGCCCCTGACCTGTGGGGACCCCAGTCCTTCCCTCTGTGGCAGCAGTGTCCCCTGGGGCTGCTCAGACAGGGAGCTAGCTGCACGGGTGCTGCCCCAGCTAGCAGGCAGCTCCTGCTGGATCCAACACTTCCCAGAGCCCATGTGCAGGCTTGGGGAAGAGTGGGATCCAGCAGGTGTTGTCTGTGAGCTGGGGCAGCACCCACGCAGCTAGCACCCTACCTGGGTGGCCCTAGGGGGAGCCACCACCATGGAGGGAAGGACTGGGGGCCCCCCACAGCTCAGGAGCTGAGTGGCCCACTGGCAGCTCACAGAGGCAGAGTCCACCGAAAGAAAAAAAAAAGCAGTGAGAGGCTTGATCCTTTTTTTTTTTCTCATGGAGCCTGCCCACTCTCCTGTGGCTAGGGGGCAAGCTGCTGGTGGGCCTGAGCTGTGGGGAGCCCCCAGTCCTTCCCTCTATCCCCCAGGCAGCATCTGCTCAGTAGCAGCCTACCCAGGCAGTCCCGGGCTGCCTCTGGAGGGAAGGACTGCAGCCCAGGGGCCACTCAGCCCGCTGGCAGCTCAGTCCCTGGCCGTGGGAGATGCAGGCAGTCTCCATGAAAAAAAAAGGATCAGGTCATTTGCAGCCTACCTCTCTCATGGGAGGGAGGGGGGAGCTGTCAAAGTCTGCAACCTTACAAATAGCTACATTGCAAACTAAGCTACATGCACATGTGGTTTAGCTTGCAACGTAACAATCTCATTTAAATTGTAAAAAGAAACCCCGCACATGTACAGCGTGATGCAATTAAACTGCAAAAATGGCCAATTTTTGTCACATGTACAAGTGTCCCTGGGGACTTAGCCTTGTCAGGAAAGATATTGACTGGGATACTAATGTGTTAATGTGTGGCAGGATGGGACTTAGTTTTTCCCTTTCCTTCCCCACCCCAGACAATACACCTGGGATCTGGCCAGTCAGAGCCAGCCTGGGGGCTCTCTTCACAGAGGTGGAAAAAAAGAGGAAAAGGAGGTGGCTTGCTGTGCAGTAAGAGGAATTTAAGGCTTTTGTAAAGCCTGGTCTATTCCCTCTTATTCCAAAATGCTTTAAGGACCAAAAGGTTAGATGCAAGGAATGCTGTGAGGGTACAGGACAAAAGGGCAGCAGTTCACCTCCAAGCTCAACCGTTCATGGTTTCATAGTTGGTAGGGTCGGAAGGGACTTGAGCAGATCATCAAGGCAGGCAAGAGTACTTGGGTCAAACAACCCCAGCAAGATGTTCATCCAGTCTCCTCTTAAAGACCCCCAGGGTAGGAGCC
>NW_017728943.1:16298962-16304339 GCF_001723895.1 Crocodylus porosus
ATCTTAGTGTCATCAGCAAATTTGAACAAGGTGCTTTTTACCCCCTCGTCCAAGTCACTGATGAAGATGTTGAACAGTGCGGGCCCTGGGGGACTCCACTGCCCACATCCCTCCAGTTCAAATAAGACCCATCCACCACCACTCTCTGGATGCAGCCCTCCAGCTCAACCATTAAGCCCCTGCTCTATGGAAAGACAAGAAGGAATATCAGCCAGAGCCAGCAATGCAATTACCCCTTTCTGTGCTTAAAGCATGTGAAGACCTGTTGCTCTTTGAGCTGCTTAAATGGGATGGGGGTAGGTAAAGAAATGGGATGTGGAAAGGAAATGAGGGTGGAGGAAGGTTATTGAAATGAAGGAAATCAGCCCCTGAGGGATAAAATAAAAAGAAGTAAAAATAGAATATAAAAAGAAATAAAGAGGAAGTAAATGAAAAGAGGTCTCATGTTTTAATACATTTGGATTTGGGATTGTGGTGCAAGGCATGCTGGTTATGTTTCCCAGGATGGCTAGGAGGTGCCAGCAGTGAGGGAAGGTGCTTTTGAGGCAGCTACTGCCGAAAGGAAGCCCCTGCTCACAGGGACCCAATCTGACCTCCTAATTTGTCCCCATCTAGATCCTACTCCTAGGCCCATCCATGCTCTGCAACCTGGCTAGCTGATATGTGCTCTGCAGGCTGTTTGTATGGGGTTGCAGCCTTGGGGGTGTAACTGTCACACCTCCAGGGGTGAGAGGGGGAGTTGGCTTGGTGTTAGACCTCCCCTCCCCCGGGGCAGTAGAGTTCAGGGGGTAGAAAGTCTGTCCACATAGAACACGGGGGTGGGAAAGGGGACACTGCATCCTGAAATGCTGGAGGACTGCAATTTGGGTGGCTCACCTGTGGGGTGTAGTCATACCGTAATGGAGCACAAGCTGGGTAACACAGATTAGAGATAAACCTGCCCTGAACTGACATAACTTTAAGCCACCTGAAGTGTGCTCAAAACTATTTTCAGGTGTTAATGTATGGTCAATCTAGGAGTTAAGAGCTCCAGGAGCCACTGAAAATTAACGTGTAGCAAGGCCCTGACATTAGCAAAAGGGGAACACAGTGCTTGTCAGTCAGGGACATATCTACTGAAATCCTTCCGCACACTTCCAGCCCCCAATCCTTTGCTCTTCCCTCCCTTCAACCTCTGAAACCTCTCCTTTTGAGGTTGGCTAAAGCAGAATTTCCACATAGCAACATGGTGCCTCTTTCTTTTTCAAACAGCCCCAGTTGCCACTGCAGAATCTAGCAAATGGAGACAGGAGATGGGAGTCATGAGATCAGTGACCCAGCCCTCACACTGCGACTGACTTCCTGTATGGTCTCAGTCATAATACTTTCTCTTTTTGTGTCAAAGATATTATATATATTAGTTTTCTACAGGTAAAAACACAGGTCTCCTATGACAAAGCCTTGTACTCAAGGATCCTATAGACTGTACAAGCTGAGTGTCCCACTATAATTACCTTTGAAGAATCAAAGATAGTATTTTTTACTGGGACAATCATGGCTAATTCAAATTAACTGCCATTCATTTCAGGGATAAGCTGCATGTGTCAAGCATTGTGCTGCTCTTTTTTGGTCCAGGTTTTGACGCCAATCAATCAGAATGGCCAGTGTGTTTTTAGCCTAAGGTATATAAGTACCTGGTCTCTGACTGGCCATGTTATGAATGCAGGGTAGATAAGATCCTTGCTTCCAAGGTTCAGAGAGACAAACTACTGGGATGCAGTGTGTCAGACTAACCTTACAGGAGAACTGAAGTTGAACAGGACTTTGGGTGAAGCACGAGGCACACTTACACCAAAGGTAGGGTAAATAAAACAGAGTTGTTCATTCAAAGAGCAACTACATCTGTGTGTCACTGAAGATTCAGGGCCAAATCCAACACCGTTTGTTGATGGTGGGTACAAGCCCAATGATGTTAATGCCCTTTTATTTCAAAGATGAGTTTGCAGGTCTCTAGCAAAGAAAAAGACTAGCAGCCATCACCTCTTTAAGAAAGCATTAGTATACAACAGGGGCGGGCAATTATTTTGGGCAGAGGGCCACTTACCCAGTTTCGGCAAGCTGTTGAGGGCTCCATGTGTAGCTGTGCCCCTTGACAAGTGCCCCGCCCCCCTGATTGCCATATTCCCACCCCCTAGACCCTGACCTTTGCCACCAGAAGTCCCTTCACTTGCCCCCAGAAGTACTCCTTTCAGCAAGGGGGTTTGCCATCTCAGAACAAGAAAAATACCAAATTATAGTCTAAAAATCAAACACCTACTACAACATTCATTAATTTGATTTCAAAAAATATTTTTGTCTGTTCTAGTTTACATGTGTTTGTGTAGTGTACACAGAGGTGATTGTATAATAGCTTAAAATGAAGTCTTATGCTTGTATATTGTGGGGGGTATGGAAAGTGGGTATAGGTTTGTAGGGGGCTGTGGGTGTGGGGATATTTGGGGGGGGGGGGGGAGGGGGGTGTGTCTGTGGAGGTGGGGGTGTGGGGTGAGAGAGCATGTGGGTGGGTGTGTGTGGATATGTGGGGTGTGGATAGGTATGGGGTTTGTGGGGAGTTGTGTGTGGTGGGGAGGGTGGCTGGGGTGTAGGGTCTGCATGTATGGTAGTGCAAGGGTGGTGCGGGTGCATGTGTATGGTGGGGTGTGCGTGTGGGACTCACCTTACGACCACACACACACATACACACACACACAGAGTCCCTCCCTACACACACACACACACACACACATGTACACTCCCTGGGGTACCAGTACAGCCCTGTGCTCCCTGGTCTGGCAATGCAGCCAGGAGCCACATGGTGCTGGAGAAGTGAGGGGGCAGAAAGGCAGGGAAATGTCTGGGGGTAGGGCAGGGCTGGGCTGCTGCATTCCTGCTGAGATAAATGTAACAGGCAGCCAGGAGCAGATAAATATTTTCTAAATGTTTTAGGGGCCCTATGGGCTGGATAGAATGGCCTGGCAGATTGCATCTAGTTTGCGGGACATATTTTGCCCACTCCTGGTATACAAACATGCGAACTATCTGACCTTGAATGAAAGTAGCAGAAGAGCATCTATGACCTTTGCTTTTAGCACTTTCCCACCTCACTGACTGCATCCTTATGACCTTTCCTGTGCAATGCATGAGAATGAGGCATATGACATTAACTAAAGAAGCCAAGGGGATGAAAATTATGGATAGTCACCACTTGACAAAAAGGCACTCTGATATTAAGGATAGTAGGATAGGAAGTTTGGTGGCATATAAGAAGCTGTTAGACTAGACTAGACTAGACTAAACTAGACTAGATGACACCACACAGCAAAGGTTTGCTTTTGCTTAAAATTAGGAGAGGAAAGTAATGAAATATTGCTGACAAAGACTGTCAGACCTGAAGCAGAACACCTGTCAGGATCTCAAATGAGTTCAGGAAAAACAAAGCTAAGGTACTCCTTCCTGCACTAATTTACTCTACATGGATTTACTCTGTCCCTGGAATACAGGAAAACAAATGCAACTTTCAGCCATCTTTGATTTCTCTTCCTTTACACACAGAAGGGATGAAAATGATACTTAGGCTTGCACTATATGTTGGGACAAGTCACTTTGGGAGTACCCCTAAGTCTGTTCTCCATGGACCTACAGATGAGAGAGAAATTTTCAATAAATAAGCTAGTGAAAGAGTATGAAACATATTAATCCAAGGCTCATGCTGGCCTGGTACACAACAGCCCACTTTTATGTACCAATGTACTCTTCTAGAACTCCTCTCTGTGCAGTGCCTCTGCTTTTCCAGTGCTTGCTCACCAGGCCTCCATCTCTTCATTGTTCGTAAAACAAGGATTTCACCATTTCTGAACACCCATGCTGTAAAATCAATTCAGCGGCTTCCTTCCATCCTCCAGTCAGGAAGCACTGTAGCAGCTGCATAGTAATGTGTCTTTCCTGAACAAATAGATTAGACAAATAGGGACATCTATGTAATGCATATGTAATACCTCTAGCATTGTAATACCTAGACATCAACAGAACCATTCCTATAGAGGGCTTTGTCTATCACGTCTTCGCTAAATTGGCAGAGGGCTCCAGAGGGAATGGTATTTAGGGTACAATAAGTGAATGGTATGGAAGAAGGAAGGCCTGGCAATTTTTCCCCATTTCTTCCTAGGCTTCTTTGGAGATGGAGGGCAAGTTCTCAATCTAACCAAGCAGAACTAGCAGATTTTTAGAAGTAAGGAGCTTCCCCACCAAAGCACACAGCTACCAACAGATGTTGGGAGGGATGGCAGTACACCTAGGATTTAAGTGCTGCAGTTGTTAGCTTAGGAGCAGGGGCTCATGAAGGATTGAGTCACATGCATAAGCCTGGAAAAGGACCCTTGTTTGGGTTTCCCAGTTCATTGGTAAGACTAGTATCATTGTATCTCAGTTCTGAGTGCCTTCAGGAATAACAAGTCCACAGTCTTATTTGGTATCTTATTCCACTACTAAACTAAATATTCCTTTCTGCAGCCTAACCCTGTCCATTCCTTTTTGCTTACCCCCCCCCCAGTCCACATTGAAAACAATTGGCCCGGATTCTCTTAATTTCTCTTCATACATCAATAGCACTTACCCCTCGTATCAGCTTTCCCTCTGTCAGACTGATCATGTCCAGCTCCTTACATACCTATCCTCAGCAGTCCTATTTTAGTTTTGCAGAATCACATTTGTTCTACTGAAAAATGACTAAAGTGTCTCTCCAGCTTCAGTGAATAATAAAACACACCAGAAGACAAAATAATAATTAACAATTTAGCTAAAAATAAATCAGCGTGTGGAACAAACTCTCAAAGCCGGTAGTGAAGGCTGCAACCCTGAATACACATGGTGGAGAAATTAGCTAAGCGCTTAGATGGGGAAAAAAACCTCCAGAGAATTCATAAGTGGATGAGCAAACTGTATGAGGATGACCATCTTTTCTGACTGAATTTGACTGCCCTGTGTATTAATCTTGACCAACCTCCTATAAGTGACCTAACACATTGAGGAGCATCAGAAGTCAAGATGTCTGGGCTACGGTGAGACAAACAAGGTCCACTAGAATGCAGCAACTACTTTTCTAAGGTAAGATTGGTTTGCTGTTTTCTGCTAGGCCCTGAGTCTCATAGTTTGAGGTTCCAGGTGGAAGAAGCTTTCTCTTGATGACAGAAGATGTTGATAACTAGCTATTACTACATCCTTATGACATCCCTCTTGTGATATTTGGAGCTGAAACAATGGAACAAGCCGAAGCAACACACACATATACATGCGCATGCACACACACACACACACACACACACACACACACACACACACACACACACACACACACACACAC
>NW_017728943.1:16304439-16312486 GCF_001723895.1 Crocodylus porosus
CCCCTGCATTAGCAGAATCAAGTCAAGCTTGCAGGAGGAAAGGCATGCCACAGAGATCACTGTGCTCTTCTTATGGTTGTAGCATCCACAGTATGAATGGTACTTTCCAAACAGAAATGAAATCCTTGCTGTAACCTTTGCTTTCAGAGGAAGCACCAGGACAAGTGTAGTTCTCACAAGCCCAAATTTGTAGACCCAAGATAACAATATTTAGCATTTTATGGATATAAGTATATACCATGTTTATCCCAGAATATTTTATCCCAGGACAAAGTGTAGTCATCAACATTCATGTTCACTGTCCTGAGATAAATGCTTTTAAAAGTTTTCCAGATAACAGGTAGTAACATTTTATCCTGGGACACTGCAAAGTACATCTGCACAGTTATCCCAGGATTGCATCACTGAATCAATGGCAGAAAAGTGGCACTGCATTCAGCAGCTCACTAAACCTTGATTAGAAGAGTGATGTGTGTAACACCAATCTTGAGATATTTTTGTTTCAGGACAAACGCAGGCACAACTTATCCAGATACGAATGTAACATCTGTTTGTAGCCTATCAGACATACGACCAGTTAAGAAAATCAACTTGTAGAGTTGGTCAGACACCACAAAGGCTGTGAATTGCAAATGAACAGGTAGAATTCCTTCTCTTTTATTTGGCCAGGCTATATCAGTTGAATTCCAGTATTTATAGGACCATTGAATTATTCATGGAAATATTTATGAATCCTCTTTTAACACGACCAATTGGTTTTGTTTTTGGTTTTGGATTTTTTTGGGGGAGAGGAAAGTTCTGAACCTTCACTTGGGAAAAGATCATTTTTTATTCATCGTTTTTGATCTAGCATTTTCCTACCAATCAGAAAACAGGAACAATTCCACATTAATATAAAAAACCATGCTCCACACATAACAAAAAAAATGAGTATCACTGGAAGTGAGCAATCTGCAAGCAATCCATAGCCTATATTCTGTTTGCGTGTGCTATATAACGGTGACTTCTGAATAATGAAATCAGAGATTGCGATTATTCCACAAATAGAACAACCTGGCTAAATTCACCAAGACAAGTTTAACCAGCTACAGTGGGAACAAGGAACATAGACAATCACAATTTTTTTTTTCAAGCAAGTAAATATCTCATGGTTTTGGAGACTGACTGGTATCTGTGAGGAAGAAAAGCAGACACAGAGTGAAAAAAACTACTGAGACCTGAAATTACTTAATAATTTGATCTTCATATAATTAAAAATAAGCTTGCAACTATTTTTTCTTTTTTGTTTTGCTTTGGTTATGGAAACAATTTTTCGTTTGAAGTGACAAGCACATAATATAACCCTTTGCATGTCTATCTTCCAGATTACATTCTCAAAGCACTTTAGAAACATCAGTGAATTGTTACCAATATAATATGCAGTTCTATGGATCAAATGCAATGAGTTAGCATGGGTGTAACTAAATGCAGAATTAATGGCAGGATTTGTAAAGGCCTCTATAGAGGAATTTTCCAAAATACCTATTGAAATAATTTGGGGTTAGGTATCTAGACTTTTTGTCAATACGACTGGGCACTTACCTGCACCTTTATAAACCTGGTATTCATACCTTACTATTATCCTCATGGCAGGGCAGTGTGGCTTTTTATAGACTAAATCATTCAGACAGGCATGATCTTTCATAAGCTACCAAAGTAGCCTATTGCCTACAAAACTGGGTGGGTGGAAGCTGGAAGGGGACACAGACAAATGAGATGAGGAACACCAAGTGGGGAACAAGGATTGGTCAGACAATGAGAAGAGGGAATAGGGAAGTGGGAAGAAGCTGGGAATAGCTAAGCAAGAAGGCCAGAGTGTTTAGGGAGGGCTGGGACTGGGAATGTTTGGAAAACACTGGATAAGGAAGTTTGGAGAGATTGAACTAAGACTGACTGAACAGAGAGACTGCAATATCAGCCTAAAGTGTGGAGCCTGTGACTGGCAAGGTAAAGAAAAAATAAAGGAATAGTACAGGCATAGGTTGGAGAGGACAAGACAGAAGAGGTCAAGGTTGGACAATAAGCAAAATAGCTGGTTCCCACTAGAGCTACATCCTCTTCTCCAGAACCTGGAATATAACACAAGTTTCTACAGTTTCATCATTCCTCTTCTGCTATCAGGTATCTGTGAAACACACTGGCAAGTGCTCCTTGCCCCTTAAGTACAGGCCCAGATAAAGGATGAAAACTTGCCACTGCTATCTGGTACTCTAGCTGAACCATGAGTTCCAATGGCCAAGGTGTGCACTACGGACCTAAACATTACAACCCTGCTGCTAACCTATGGGCCATGATGATGTCATATTATATACTTTTTGCTGTTTTTAGTTTGCCTTTATAACAGTGAATAAGACACACAAAAACCTGTGCTAAGTCAGCATTACTAAAGCTGCAAAGTTGAGCACTCAAAAATGAGGAAATGCCCAAACAAATGTTGTGTGCCTAACCATAATTTGACTCCCTTGTACCTATGCTTTACAACTACAGTTGTGCAATGAAAAGAAATTCAATTTTGAAAAGGATTTTGGAATCTCTTTTCATGCTGATAAGCAACAAATACCCAAAAGTTCCAAATGTTATGCAAAAGACAATTCCAAACAATCAAAATGTTTCATTTAGACAAGAATTAGATATTTATTTTGAATCCAACTTGCTCATATATTACAATCCGACATTCAAAATTAAAACATCTTTCAACAAGAAGTCCTTTCAAAACACATTGAATATTTTTTCTATTATTTCCACTTTTTCTCCAAAAAATGTAATTCTGCAAATAAAACTTGTTATCAAGAACTACAGCCTTTTGCTTCTGACAAAACTTCAGTTCCCAACAAAAAACTGTCAGTCAAGGGTAAGTTTTCTAACTAGCTCTAATTATATATAAAGTACACAATCAATTTTCTTTCCTACTCTGTTTCATTCTGTACACAGTGCAGATCTGCTCTGAGAATGAACCAAAATTTTGTAGAAAAAAAGCCCCTATTATTTGCAGGATCCTAACTCACCTGTTTCTGGAAAGTGTTTGGTGAACAAGGCAGAGAGAGAGAGAAAAGAACTGTCTTACAGTTACCACTTCCCTAGATAGACATCAATTCAAGTCTGTCTTTACCTCTGCCACTGAGTTCCTGTGTGAAGCTGGGCAAATTGCTTAAACAGACTTTCAAGAGGTGATCTAAAATATCACATCCTAAGCACCTGAAATGGTGCTCCCAAAATTATTAGACAGTGGGTGCATCTACACATGCTATTAATGCTATAAAGATTTACTGTGCAGTAACATACTGAGCAGTAAGTCTTCCCTGGGAACACGTCTACACATGCTCCCTGTTGGGAGCAAATCTGCTTCGAACAGGAGCAGCCTGGTACAGGGCTGAACAGAGAGACTGGAATATCAGCCTGAAGTGTGGATCCTGGTACAGGGCTGCTCCTACATTGCTCTGGCCCTCTGCAGCAGCCAGGGGGAGCTCTAGGCTCCCCCAGGGTGCTAGCTGAGGGTCTGGCAGGGAGCATGGGGCCACTCTACACACAGGGCCAGGAGAGCTCTGTCAGCTGCAGCGGCACCTGTTTCCTTGCCATGCACACATGGGGAGGGGTCCTGATGTGCACAGGACCAGTAGACAGCAGCTGCTGCAGAGCTCTCCCAGCCCTGTATATGGGGACAAGCCCCATACCCAACGGGGCTTCTCCGCACTACTGGGGGCTAGCTGGGAGCTGTCCCACCTTTGGGCAGGGATTTCCCCATGCGGCCAGGGGCTGGCTGGGAGCTGCCCCAGAAGTAGGACAGCTCCTGGCTAGCCTCAAGCTGTGCAGGGAAGCAGAGAGCTCCCCAGTCTTGGGGCTACATGGCTCCCAGCTCCTGTGGAGAGCCAGGAGCTGAGCAGAGCCCTAACAGGGGGAGTTCCCTGTCCCCTGTGGCCTCCTAGTGTTGGGGCTGACTGGTCAGCATCTACACATGAGCTATTGTATAGCATCTAATGCACATTTAGTTTACCTGTGAATACAGGTAGTAGCTAACCACACAGTAGACTAATTTACTGCACAGTAAATGGTGTACACATATAGATATATAGGCACGTATAGATTAATCTATTGTGCAGTAAAGCATCTAATGTCGACACACCCACTTTGACATGAATCTTTCTCTTCCTCAGTCTTCTGTCTGTCAAGTGGGAACGATATTGTCCACTTATCTCACAGAGGTATTGTTACAAAAAATAATTAGTATTTGCAAGCTTCCCAGTGATGGATACTATAAAGAAGTCTGTGAAGAAATGAATGATTCCCTCTGGGGAGCAGGCTCTGAATAGTGTGCAAGACACAGACTACTGGGTCACACAATAAGGTGACCAAACACTGAACAGCTATTCAGCAGAGGAGAGCACACCATCCTTGCAATGAAGGAAGCAGCAGCCATTTAGTGTATGATTATGTAAGTAAAGGCTGTATAATAATGCATATACAAAAGAAGGTCCAATTAAAGTTGACAACCATAATTCTTATATCTCCTAACTGTTGAGTTATAGTTCTGGTCAAATGAGTCAAATGTGTATAGGTTACCAGTAGAAAGGAAGAGTGTTCTCTATAAGAAAACTCGTTTAAAGGAAAATAAGTCAAATTTGATCTTTTTGAGTATAAATTTATTGCAGCTGGAAAGTAAAAAACTTCCTAAATATGTAAACAATCAATATGCACAAAAGAAAATGAAAAGAGAATTTATTGTGTTTGAAAGAATGGTTATATCTTAGATTGGTCTTCAGGAACTCAATGCATCTCTCATAATATCAAAACTAGAATAGTATGGGGGTGAGGCAGGGCAGGAGTGAGGGGCATTAGCAGAGCTAAGAGAAAGAATAGAAAGGATCTTAAGTAGCATTTCTGTGCACTATGTATGGCCAAGGCAAATTCTATTTTAATGACTTCAGCACCAAGTAGATCCCAGTTTTTAAAAAATGCATGGAAGGGGCAGTATTAAGGACCTTGTTTTCCTCAGATGGGCCTTGTTACACATTGTACTTCGAGTTGCTCAAATGTTGATTGTTAGTGCTAGTTTGAGTTTGGAGCAATCACATCTTCAGGGGTGACTGGTGCCTCCTGAGTCTTGTGGGGAGCAATTTGTGGACAGGCCCAGGTGCAGGCCAAAAGCCTCATATCCACTCCTATACTTCTGGGCTGCAGCTTAGTGCTCCCCACCCCCAACGTGCCGCCAGCCCACACAGCAAAAAAACTGCTCCGTCCTAAGCAGTGCTGAGTTGGGGGCCAATCTTGGGGGAGGCATGTGCCCACTTGCCCCCGTGCCTCCCCTACCAGTTGCCTGTGCACACCTTAACGCTAAAAGCCTTCTCTTTTTGTCTCCCACCTGCAGCTCTGATTTGCCACTAAAGGGCTGGTGAGCAGGGGCCTGATTAGGAGCTACAGCTGTAAGTTGCCACTGGAGAGGTGGTGGATCAGGACAGGCTTGTGTCCTGCTGCAGTTGTGGGGTGTGAGAGAAGAGCTAAGGGGAGGGGGAGGCAGGAACATGAAGCTGGGAGGCACAGAGTTAATGGGAGCAGAGTGAGTAATGAAATGGGACATGGAAAGGAAATGAGGGAAGGTTGGTGAAATGAAGGAAGTCAGCCCCTGAACAATAAAATAAAAAGAACTTAAAAATAATTTTAAAAGAAATAAAGAAGAAGTAAATGAAAGGAGGTGTCATGTTTTAATACATTGGGATTGAGGTGTAGGGTGTGCTGGTCATCCTTCCCAGGATAGCTAGGAGGTAAGAGTGGCGAGGGAAGGGGTTTTTGGGGGGAGCTAGTGCCCCAGAAAGGAAGCCCCAGCTTAAAATTTGTCCCTACCTTGTTCCTCCCAACCCCCTAGACCCCACTCCCAGACCTGTCCATGGTTGCATTCTTGGGACTGGAAATATCACACTTCCAGGGGCAGAAGGGGGAGTTGGCTTGGTGGCAGAACCCCTTCCCTCTCCCCCTTTTCTCCCCCCCCCCCCCACTCAGGGCAGTAGAGTTCAGGGAGTAGAAAGTTTATGCACACAGAGCAGTATGGTGGGAGATGGGACACTGCATCCTGGGATGCAGAAGGACTGCAACTTGGGCAGCTCATGTGTGGTGAGTGTCCACACAGTAATGGAACATGAGTTGGGTAAGACAGATCAAAGGTAAACCTTCGCTGGAGTGGCGTAACTTTAAGCTACCTATAGTGCTCAAGTGTGCTTTAAATTAGTTTCAGGTGTTAATGCATGGTCAGTCTAGGGGTTAAGAGATCCAGGAGACACCTAAAATTAATTTGGAACAAGATCCTCACTAACAAACACCAGTATCTGTCTGTCTGGTAGCTTCCATGATGGAGGTTACATTTTGCCATGATTGAGGAAATGATTTGAGGCAAATGTGAGAGAAGATGAAAACTGCAGTCTACCAACCATGACAGTGCACATTTTGCAGACTGAAATATGATGAATCACAGGTGAGACCTTGCAGACAGCAGAACTACACCTGGCTGAGAGGGTATCAAGGAGTATCTGAGTCAGCAAGACAGGTCAGAGCCATAGCATGGGACGGCAAGAAGCAAAGAAAGGTGAATCCTAGCCAGGGGCCATAGTCAGCAACAGGAAAAGGATTGTACCTCAGGAAGTGCCCCCCAAGTCTAGAGTGAACATATTACTACTCTGCAAGAACAGGGGAGCCTAAGGGCTGCAGTAGCTTGTATAATCACTGCCTACCCCTTCTGTGGGCAAGCCAGTTAGCAGATCCATTTAATCACAACCCATTCCTTTTCCAGTAATACTTGTATTCCCCCTTTGTACTTCTTCATCCTCTACTCTGGGGCACAGACTCCTTCACTCTTGTGTTGTGAAAAGAGCAGAGGTCACCCTTAGAGACTACTGCAGATTCCTTTTGCAGCTGGACTTCCACATCTTGCTGATACAGGTGTCTAGTTCCTCAGAGTCTCTCTCTCAGTCCCTGGGCCCGATCCCTTATGGGCTACTGCACTCCCTTGACAAGGCTCATTCTTCAGGGGGAACAAGGGGATACCTCTTTCTGTGTTTGCTACTGCTTCTGGACACCTTCACTTTGTAACAAATAGACCTAACTATAGAACAGGATTGTAAAGACTCCTGGGCATCCCATTTCCCAGAGAAAGCATTAAAACAGTGATGGGAAACTACTGTAATCTCAAATGTGAGAAACAGTGATCATTTTTTTAGGCTAAACCGCTTTCATTAATTGTAAGTAAGAGTATCTAAGATTTTCTCTAAATGGCTCAGAGTAAAAAATTACAGCCCCTTGGAGAGTAAGAGTCAAAATGGCTTCTGCTAATCAGAAGAAATTCCGTAACCGAACTCATATGACCAAGCTTGCCTTCAACCAGCTTTGACATTTTTGTAGACACAGTTTCATACATCATAATTAGATCTGCACAATGGGGGCTAGGGAAACTACATAGGAACAATATGCATAGGAGATGTAAGCCCTCACGCACCGAGTCATAACCCAACTACTAACTGCTTTGGGGTTTGGAAGAGAACTCAGGTTATTACATAAAGGTCCATTATAAACCCATGTTAGAACCATGTCATGGAGGGCAGGAAGAGAAGAAATGTGAATCCTAGCCATGGGCAAAGCTTGTCATAATCAGCAACAGGAAAAGGATTGTACCTCATGAAGTGCCCCCCCCACCCCAGGTGTAATGGTTCACAAAGAAGGTTGTTCCATAAAGGTCCATAATGGCAGTAGTATATCTTCTTTTACAGGTGATATTTGCCTCTATATCACCTTTACATCATTACATTATACCTGACTAAAATCAATCTGTAAATCTTTTGGAACTTTGAAAACTCCTGGCGCTCTGGTGTAGTGCCCGAAGACTAGAAGACCAATGTGGTGCCTATCTTCAAGAAAGGGAGGAAAGTGGATCCAGCTAACTATAGGCCTATCAGCCTGACTTCTATCCTGGGGAAGATCTTAGAAAAGTTTATTAAAGAGGCTATCCTTAATGGACTGGCCAACATCA
>NW_017728943.1:16313501-16330928 GCF_001723895.1 Crocodylus porosus
TATCTTGCTGGGTTCCTATGACCCCAGCTGACTTCCTGCCCTTTGGGCAGGGGGCTGGACTCGATGATCTCTCGAGGTCCCTTCCAGCCCTAATGTCTATGAAATCTATGAAATCAATGATGAGCGGTCAACACCACTGGTAGGCATAGGAAAGTATTTTTTAAAAGCTGCCATTTTTTCAGCATCTGGCCTGAGTTTTTTAAATTTCACTGCAACTGTTGGGATTTCCCAGTACTACAAGGTGTCCAAATATTCATATTAGTATTACTGTTACTGTCTAAGACAATCAATATCTGGTGGATACAGACATACAGTGAAGTGCACAGAAACGAGACATCATTGATCAGGCAGTGGTCACAAGACATTGGCAGTTTAACAAATTATTATGGTGGCCAAAATCACCCAATTCTACCTGTGACTGGCCCTAATATTGTCCCCTAGTCCCACAAGCCCTGGATGACAAAGCAGTGTCATCCAGACACTCATGACCTGACCCTATGAATATTGTAATTTCTTATATCTAGGAAAGCAGTCCAGTTGGAGGGTTCTGTCCTGATATTTAAAGGCTTCTGTAAAAACGACCTTAGGGTAGAAACAGACGTCACCTGTTGTCACATTTGTGCCACCATAAAAATATTTATGATGGCACAAATGGTGAGTATCTAGAGTCCCTACCCTTTGTCATGCCATATTAGTGGCTGTGACAAAAAGGAGTAATACATTGTGCCACTTTATTACAGCAGACTTCTATTTGCTCTGTAGTGGGACGGCAGGCAGCTTGGAACTGCCCGCACTCTCCAGAGGCTACTGACAGGGGCTTCAGGGACTTGAGGGGCTTGATCCTGCACTCGCCAGGTAGAATTGGGCCCCTCAAGCCCCCAGATAATTTCCCCGCTTGCAGGCACGCACCCCGGAGAATCTCAGGTTGCTTCTCTGTAAGCAGGGGAAGTCAGGTTCCCTACCTATGCAGACCCACCCTGAGATCTCTTTGTGGATCCCAGGGTGCAGAGGACCAGGGGAATCTCCAGCACCCCGTTCTCCCTTGCTGAGACCTGCATTAACCTGTGCTTCATGAGCAGGCACAGGTCAGTGTGGGTTCCAGCACAGGGCAGCATGGAGGCATGGGTTCTAGGGAATCCACAGTGTCTGGGGTCTCCACACCAGAACCCATGTTGACCCATGCACCTGTGTGAAGCATGGGTTGGTGTGGGACCTGACACAGGTCTCAGCAAGAAAACAGAGGGCAGCAAGGGAGGCAGGGAATCCCTAAGCCAAGAAAACATGTCACCCCTTGACCTGCATCAGGCTCTGCCCAATGTGGGATAAGGGGTGACACTTGTTTCACCCAGTAAAATTGATCTGCTGTCATGGGACACTTTGGTTTGGTGACATCTGTTTCTACTCTC
The DNA here is from genome assembly GCF_001723895.1 of Crocodylus porosus. NCBI lineage: Eukaryota > Metazoa > Chordata > Crocodylia > Crocodylidae > Crocodylus > Crocodylus porosus. The sequence continues at coordinate 16,314,908 of NW_017728943.1, forward strand.
TGTTATCTGAGAGACTTCCTTTTTCTCCTGGGCCAGGGCTTTCTACAGTGGCAAGGGTCCATGGCAACCACATAACCATCAACCCACAGAGTACAAGAGCACTAGCCCAGGAAGTGAAAGACATGTATTCAAGGCCATCTCACTCTGAAGGGGTTCAAACCCACAACTCTGACTTCCCAGGAGAATGCCCTCACCACCCAGCTATAAGCTAGACCAAGCTGAACTTACTCTCTATCCCTTCTGTTAAAAGGAATGCAAGTGTGCTAGGGCCAGAAGGAACAGGAGTCCTAAGCAGCATAGTCTCCGGGGGGGGGGGGGGGGGGGGGGAGTCTGGGGTTCTAGTCCTTGTTATCAATGACATTTATATATTTTAGCAAATTATCTTTAAAACAAAATATGTTCACCTATGCCCCCAAGTCCTTTTTTATAATCTAGCCCTATATGTCTGAGCCTACTTTCACTGTAGTCTGGGGAAGTATCCCGTATTTTCTGTGGCAGAAGGACTGGACCTAATGCTGTTCAGGTGCCTTGAGATCCTTGATTCGTTGGTATTACAGAAATGCAAAGTATCTTTATTTCTATATGTTATACACAAGACACCCCATCTCATAACAAAAACAAGCACTCAAACAGAAAATACTAGAATTACAGTTACCTGCACAGCCTTTGCTTGGCCCTTTTGTGTGTGTGTGCATTATGATTCAATCCTTAATTAGTTAATTATATACTCCATATATTCTTTTCCCCATGGAACCCCTGCCTCATTCCATGCAGAAGATGATACTGATTAGTAAATAGATAGCTATTTAATGTTTCTCTTTACCCTTCTTTCACTGGTGGTGGCCAAATGCTTTATTTGCCATGCATTATGCAAACCCTGCCCTGAATACAGAATTATTCCTTTCCACATGGTCTTTTTATCTATGGTGCTCATTCCTGCAAATTTCCTAGTAGGTAAGGTGAGATTATTACCTGTATTTGTAGCTGCAGAACTCAGACAGGGAATATAAAGTCAATATTGTCAAGTATCCTCTGATTTGGAGTACCCAATTTGAGATGCCTAGGATCTGATTTTTTAAAGTAGCAAGCATTTTCACAGCACCTTGTAGGCTCAGAGAAAGAACTCCAAACAATTTTTGATCAGCAGTTTTGGAAATCAGATCCCAGACATCTCAAGTTCAGAATCCAAAACATGAGGAACATACAAATAGTGCCCTCCAGTGAAAAGTTTCATTGAAGCGACTTGCCCAGCATCACATAGGAACTCTGTGGCACTATCAGGAATACAATCCAGTTCTGGCTGATATTCAACTGCCTCAGCCATGAGATCATCCTTTATTTTCTCAGTCCCCTGACTAATGCAACACACAACTTCCAACTTCTGCAACTTCCTACAGAAAATAGTCTCATTTACTACACAACTCATTCATAACCTGAGCACACTGCATTCTGTTCTCTGAATGAGGCAGGGATCCTGAAAAAAAACCTGTATTTGATGATGTAATTAAGGTCTTCCTATTATATACACATTACCAATTAAGGCTCCCTGCATTTTCTTACTTCCATTATTTCCTCACTTCTGAGTGCTTGACATTGTATTCATAATGTTCCTGTACTATGGGACTTTTATGGTGCTTAATTTTGTAGATTATTTAAAAAACAAACCCCAAGAACCCAGAAACGTCTTCATGTAGAACCACAGTAATGCCCTTTGTTGGGCATTGCTTCAAAGTACTAAAGCTTTTTAAAAAATGATGTAATATTATTCGAACCCAGCCAATTTTTTTTAACATGAGTCTATTTTATTCTAATCTCATTCCCAGAAATGGCTGAATATTTTCCAGTGACCTTATATGAAAACAGTAATTCAGCTCATGGCCAGCAATCAGCAAGGTAAATTTCTGCACAAACTATTAGTCTTACAAAATTTTAAGCAACTGAAAACTAAGCCTTATAATAGAAAGCATTATACCACTTTAATTCGAGGCAACTCCACATATTATGGCCAGTAAAAAAACCCATCTGGACGAAGATTTGGAATTACCCAGAAAGAGTCATCTTCCTATAGTCTGCACAGAACCCAAGACACAATGAGAGAGGACACTGATCAATTACATGTATGTTTTCTGTTACCTCTTTCCCTTAATACTTTGCCCAAGCATACTTAATTCAAGGTTACCAGCAACACTGAAACCCAGATGGAGTTTTATAAGAAGTCAAATTGATCAGGACTTGAAGTTGCACCCCAAGAGAGGAGCAAAACTCTAGAATTAGTCACCTCTAATATTCTGAGCTAGTTGATATCAGGCAGGCAGAAGAAAACCCCAGCTGGTAAATCCCTTGTAATAACCCATCAGCAGATGATGATCAAAAGGAAATCTTGGCATGGAGTTCCAGGTCTGTGTCCCAACAAAAGCCCATATTGGGAAGACAGACTTTGAGGGCTATATACACAGAGAGCATGTCTACATGTGCAAAGTTACTGTACAGTAACTGAAATTACTGCACAGTATGGGCACGTCTCCATATGCACACCTGTACTGCATAGTAAATATGGTGACTTACACTGACTTGAGCATAAATTTGATACCTCAAATTTACACCTGATTAGTTACTGTACAGTAACACATGTGTAGATGCCTTACTGCGCAGTAACACTGTATGTGTGGACTGACTTAGGGCTACTTTTGCCCCAAGTCAGTCCACACACAGCATTAATGAGCTTTAGTGCCTGCACATGTAGATGCCGGCCTAGTCCCACTTGCTGAGCAGTAATTTACTACACAGTAAATGTAAGCCGGCATGAATGCACATGTAGACATGCCCTGAGAAGACTAGCTACCTAGTGGAATCCACAACCCTGATGAAAGGTTCCTACACAGTATCCCTGGCATTCTCAGAAAGACTATTCTTGAGCACACCCTGCCCACCTGCTTTCACTCACATGTGCCAAACATGGAAATGAGGTATTGAGGCCACACTGAGCGTGTCCCCCACCACTGCTTTCAAGCCCCTGGAGACAAGAGAGCTTGAGAAAACCAGTGGGGCTCTATCTAGTAAGACTTTACTATCTGATTTATAGGTTTGGCATGTTTAAGCATGAGTAAGTGGTCAGGATGGGCCCAAGAGCAGCCCTCATCAGGAGGTCTGTGAGACAAGGTAGAGCAACACTTTTAGATGCCAAGATTCCCAATCTAATGCATGGGAAAATCACTACCTAAGAATGGGATTCACAGCAGCCAGCATGTTGCAAGGATACAGTCTGAGCCAGCCAATAGGAAATACTGAGGACAGGGTATATCTGATGTCAAACCGTCCATTCTGGGATTTAAGCTCTATAAAGGCTGCAGGGAGCCATACCTCTGCATTTGGGATACACAAGCCAAATCCTCTCCTGGATTTAGGCTCTTTTTTGTTAAATGCACCAGCAGCCACCAGCTCTTTATGCAGTAATTCAGGGGTTAGCACACCCACCCGGACATGGGAGATATGGGATTCTTTCTTTCCTTCTGCAGGGATCAGAAACCAAAATTCCTATCTTCCAAGAGAATGCACTCACCATTTGACTCTAGGGCATTTGGGGTTGGATGCTCTCAGGACCTCTGTTCAATCTGGTCTATATTGCATGGGATAAATAAATATTAATTGGTCCATGAGAACACGGGAAGTAAAGGGACAAAAATGAATATGACTCCCTCACCTAATGTTTAGGGTGAGGAAAGACTTCCATTTCCAATCCTTGTTACAGTGAATAATACATCATATAATCTAGGGAAACATTCACTGATTGGAGCACACGTTGGAAGCCAGGTCTTCCCGCTTGAAGTGTGTTGCAATTACTAGGCCATAGAGGAAGCTTTCTCTTCAGCACACTGAATACATAAGTAACACATGCAACGCTTCAGTTGGAGGAACTGAGAACACCACATCTCAATATACCCTGCACGCTAGGATACCTTCTGAGAGATATGGGTTCAGTTTCCCTTGGGTAGATGGGTTGCAGGGGGGAATTCGATTTAGTCTCCCACATCCCGGGATAAGCATGTACTTAAGTCCCTACTTATTTAGTAAAGCATTTAAGCTCATGTTTAAGTCACAAAGACCTCACCGTTATGCCTGTATTTCAGTTCTTTGCTGAACAGAAGGCCATGTTCCTCTCAAAAAATCTCTAATCACTGAGTTGCTCGATAAAAGCAGCCCATACCATCATCACTTTCTATGGCTGTATTTTGGGAGTAAGGCTGATCTGGCAGGTATTCTCTGAAAATGGCTAACAGATTGGATCCGGTGAATGAAACAAGCAGAAGTTGTTCGTGGTCCAGATGTGGCATTGGTACACGCTAGGCATCTAGTTGCTCCATCCTGTGAAGAGAGGTGCCACTGGATATGCCCAGAAGTTGTGGGGGAGGGGGAAGGGGGTCTCTATAGACTTCTGACACCCTCAGGCAGGACCAGGTGACTGATTTTACCAATCTAAATTTTGGACTCAGGCACCTGAAGTGACAGTAAAACACCTAAGTCTCTTTGTGGATCTCATTTTGGTCACCAGAGGGCACGTCAACACGTACAGTAATGTACTGTACTTACTGCAGAGTAAGTTTAGTACCTGTAATAACAGGTACTAACTCAGTGCGCAGTAACCAGCAAATAGCACTGGTACACCTTTTAAGCGATGCTAATGCGCAGTAGACTGATTTGACTGTGCATTAGTGCAGTAGCACGGCTTTTGTCATGATGCACTACTGTGCAGTAAAATTAGTCTAGTGCACATTTAGCATCTTGTATAGATGCACCCAGAGAAGGTCAAACTAGAAAGAACTGCAGCCGCACAGGCCTTGAAACTAATGGACACAATCAGGACATGAAATCATCAAAGATGCAGTTCAGCCATTGGAGGATAGTCCATATGACAAAGAACCCTCAGAGGGCACCGGTTCCCCAGCACTGCAGACATGGAGGACAGTATTTGCAGATACCATGTACCATGTAGCTGGAGTGGTTGCACAGTTGCCCCGTTTTTCTCCTTCGGATAGAAGAGGAGGCAGGTTCTGTTTCTTCTGTTTCTTCCTTCACCATCAGTTCTGGTGGGGGCCTTATACAAGCATTTACACCTGTGCTTAAGTTCCTACTTATGTAGCAAAGTGTGTAAGCTCCTGCTTAATTCACAAAGACTATACTGTTATGCCTATATTTCAGTTCTTCATTGAATAGAAGGTCAGGTTCCTCTCCAAAAAAACCAACCAAACAAACAAGCAAACAAACACCATTTAATTAAGTGACTGGGGAAGAAGTGAGGGAACTCCAAGTGAGTTTTGCCCTTAGATAAGATCTGAGCTGGTAGGAAAACTGGCTTGGATTACAAAATCCCACACATGTATCTCCCCTCAGAAACAATAGAAAAACCCAGCTATCAACAATAACAACGGTAAAAACCTTGCAATGTGCACCCCTCTCATCTAATGACAGGGTCTTCTTACCATTGTCACCTACTACCCAAGCCCAGCCCAGCCCAGCCGCAGCTGTTTCCTTTACCTGTTGTTCTTCTCCTCTTTTCTACATGGAAGTACTCTGGAACAGCTATTACAGAACAACTATTCCTGAACAGTCCCATGCATACACAAGCCCTGAGGGCCTGATTTAGCATGGTGGCCACACTCGTATAGATTTTTAAGGGCTGTATTTCTGGATTGTAAAACCTTACTAGCAGGGGCTCTCACTGATTTTCAAAAGAGCCTAACAGATTTAGTTGCCAACCTAGCATTAAATTTCAACTCCCTGGAGCCCCTTTGAAGTTCACCCTTCTGTCTTTGGTTTGTAAGCCATCATGAGCTTTTATAGGGTAATAATAAAATGATGATAAAACCTCAAAGCTAAAAGGAGGAAGGGTGGGAGGATTTTTGTGCGCAGAACTTCCAAAAAGCTTAGTTTGGTTTCTGAAAGAACAGGTCCTACCCTTCCCCAGAGCAAATTTGCAAAGCGCACAGATACCATTGATGAGACTGTGGGATAAACTGATTAGAATCCAGTGGATATACTGGTGGATTAGAGGCCTACCAATAAAGGCTTTATCAATTATCTGAATAAAACAGATTGGAAATAATTCTGAATGAAGCTGGTTACTCAGTTCATACAACAAAGCTTTGGAGAGTCTGATCTTGGGGTTTTCTTTCAACTTGTTACAGAGGATTAGGGATAAGGGTACCCCCAAACACACCCCACAACAGGGAGATTCTCGGAGCTAGGGAGGGGTTGGCTCTGAGCCTCCAAACTCTACCCCTTTCCAGATATGTGCATCTGGAAAAAGGCAGCGCCTAAAGAAAGAATGGCCCAACATTATGAGATGCTCTGGCTTTCTATAAATAGAGCTATACAGTGATTATCACTGGAATTAATTCAAGAAAATTCAGAAGTACATGAGTAATGAATGGTACTGACATTTATTGTTTATAATTTGAAAGGAGATAAGTATCTCCTCATTTCCCTCTCGAGGAATCTAACCCAATGAACCCTTGTTGGGGAGGAGAGACTTAAAGAGATCCCCTCAGTCCAGCGAGGCAGTAAAAGAGCTGTCTGCCCCCACCACAGAGGAAAGGAAGGGTCAGTTGGTGTTTCTCTGCATTATATATCCTAGCATGGCATTGGACTGCTTCAGAAAAAGCTTTCCTGTCCCTCTCGTCTCTTAAACATACCCCTGAATGCTGGAATCATGCTGGGGGTGGGGTTGCAGGTATCGGCCCATCCCAGCATCAGGGCTGTAACTGAGTAAGGAAACTGCAGGTGGCATGACCCATCCTGTCATCACACCCCTGGGTTTCACTGTTAAAAAAAAATCCAAAACTATCTAATTAAAAAACCCCAACTCCATGTTTTTCCACAAAATGCCACTATATATATGTAGGTATCAGTTGAGCACTATGTTTTATTTATATATTTACAATATTAAAGCAATTTGGAAGTCTACCAGTGCCTGATTCATTATTAAAAAGTAAATTATAAATACTTATATATTTGGGATTTGATTTTGGGTTTTTTTATCATGGAAAATCAGAGCTCCCCCTGCCTGCTTCACTCACAAGGACCTGGGTCCAGCTGTGGTTGCACCCCACTGCTGCTTTGTGGCATTGAGCAGCCCTGATATGCTGGTGCACCTCATTCACAAGCCACAGCCTGCCCAGGCCTGCCAGAATGACCTGCACCCCCCTGTGCTGCCACCATCAACACTGTTGGCATGACCTGAAGCTAAAGCTGGCATTAGAGGTGGGCCGTGAGGGCAACCACCCAGGACACTGAAATGGGGAGGGTGTCACGGCACCCCAAGGCAGGGCCCTGCCTCAGTTCAGGTGGGGGGAGGCAGGGAGAGGAGACAGGGAGTTGGGGGTACCCCTCATCCCCAACCCGCAGTCCCCTGCACCACCAGCCTTGCTGGAGGAGCCCCTAGTGGCTTCCCCAGCCCACTAGCACGTGGGGCAGGACAGACACAAAGGCCCACAGCAGTGGGGTGGCTGTGGTGGCACAGGGTTGTGCCCCCCACTGTGCCCCATCCCACATATCACCTATGCCTCCCCCCATCCCTCATAGACTTACCTACAGGCAGCTGTGGGAGCTGCTCCCATCATCCTACCTGACTGTATTGCTAGCCAAGTGTGTGTGCATGCACACATGCATGTGGTGCCCCCTACCTCCAATCGCCCTAGCCTCCTCCCCTAACCCCAAGCTACTCCTGGCAGGGTGGAGCTCTGCCGTTTCCTGCTTCAAAGGGTGAAAATCTGTGATTTTCTCCTTTAAAGGGGGAATATCCACATTTTTTCCACAGAAAATGGAAAACCCAGATCCTTGGTCATCACCAACATGGTAAGGTCAAAGAGGCTATAATTCTCCTCGACTGCAAGAGTACATGAGTGTGGAGGTGTGACCCACTCAGTGTGACAATCTGTCTCCCTCTAGTGGTCACTTTTTATAGTTAGCCTTAAGCAAAAAAGAACCAAAAGGGCTAAAATGGTCAAGTGCTGGTGAGGGGAATAAGAAGCTGCCAAGAATGGCTGGAATTGCCAGTGGAAGAGGAACACCCAAGGGAGTGCAGGAGGAAAGGAAGACAAGAAATGTGAAGAGCAGAGGACTGTAGATAAGCAAAGGGAGAGCAAGAAGCAGAGCAGATGGGAGCTGAGATGAAACAAGGAAGAAGGGTAATGGTGTGTTTAACATTGCTGAAAACCATAAGCTTCTTGTTGTACTAATGGCAGCTGAATAGATATGTTTGTAATGCAATTCCCAACCCACTGCTTTGGGTAGAAGCAGGGATGTTACATGATCATGGGCAGGAAGGAAGGTTGGAGGCAGTATGGGGAGGGGAGGTATCCACAATACAAACTCTCAACTGAGGTACAGGCCATGGTGTGATAATATCTAATGCATGCCATGCTAGAAGGAAAACCAGTGGGGTAGTGTCAGGCAACCCAAGTACTATTAAATATTCCAGGTATTAATATTAAATATGCTAGACTTACACACATGATCGAGAATGCATAATGGAACCCTTTGCATGTCCAGAGCACCTAATTACACATGTTAATTCATTTAGTTGCAGAAACCCCCTGTTTTAAGGCAATCTTGTCCCTGCTTTGCAGCAAGAAATACCTACTGCCAGAGAAACAGGCATTGAGCTCTCATCCAACAGCAGGGTAACAGCAGAGCTAGAAGTAGAATCCCTCTCTCCTGATGCCCAGGTCTATGTCTTACTATTGGACCGTGCTGTGTGCGGCTGTGAAGGCCACAGAGTTATACGGGCATACTCTCAGCATGGGATAGAAGGAGCCTTAAGGTTATATAAACACCTCCTCAGCACGAGTCCAGCGGAGCTCTGAAGTGACATGTTATCTCCCAGCATGTTCAGGAAGAGCCCCAGGGCTATGGATGAAATGAATGTAGGTGTGTTGCAGGTTTAGAGCTTGGATGCCTGCACTGAGGAGGTTAAAGCAAGAGTCACTTAAATGTAATTCCACACTGTGCCTCAGTTTCCCAGTCCTTTATCAAAATGCCTCCACAAAACCCTCCCTGCTGTGCCCTGGTCATGATGTTGTCATGGTATCTTCCATGCAGGCTGCATTTACATTTGTACACTGGGGTTTTACTACTAAGCAGTTCCCAGCTCCATGTTGTCTGCCAAACCCCTCTCTGAGGACAGTTAGTCTCCCAAAAAAAGAGAAGAAGTAGGTAATGCAGGAATGTGAGTGCCTTGGACTGGTCTACAGGCTGAATGAATGCTGCGGCGCCAGCTAAAGTAGGCACCACAGGTGCTGGATCTAGTGTGTGAGGGATGTGGGGGTGGTTTCAGACTGGTGCCATTCAGGGCTAGCTGTAGGGGCAGATGATTTGGCTGCACAGGCCAGAATCAGCTCAGCTGGATCTCTGACACCCTGATGAGCTCCAAAGTTCACCGGAGCTGAAAGCACAAGCCCTCATGCAGGCAAAGGTGCCATCCACCTAGACCTCACCCATTCTGAAATACAGGCGAGGTGGCACATGGGTAGGGAATAAGGCCAAAAAGGACAGAAGAGAAGGCAGAAGCGTGTAAGGTGTGGGAAGTCACCATGAAGATCGGGGAGTGGCAGAGCAAGACAGAAAGCGGGGAGAGACAGTGGAAGGGAAAGTGTGCACCAAGTGAATGGTACTCAGTTTATTCTCTCCTAGGCAGCACAGGCCAGGACAAGGACTTCAAGTTATATGCACTCTGTTGTTATGAGGTAGAGCAGCCAGCATGGATCAGCCACCCACAGGCTGCATACAATCTCTTCTTTTGACACAATCCTAGCCCTCAGGCTGTACCGACTCACTCAGCATGGAGCAGGCAGAGCCCACAGAATACATGCACCCTCACTATACAGGACAGATAACGCCCACAGGACATGAACACCCACTCACCACGGGACAGGCAGAACCCAGAGGTTATATATATGCTGGGCCTGTTCGGCAACCCACTCTTGATTTGTTGGCACAAACAGGGCTGGAAGCCTGTTACTTTTGGCCAGTAGGGCCTTTGTGTTTGGTTTTGGGTTGTGGCTGAGAGCAAAGACAGCCAAGATGAAATACCTTCACAGATTGGCTACTCCTGGCTCCAGAAATGGCCTCATGGAGTCACTGACTACCAGGCTTGAGTCAGAGCAACCTTGAGAGAAAAACAACTTTAAACTCTCTCTCTGGGTCTTATTCCAAGCCACTGTGTCAGTACAGGAAAGGGGAAGTCACAGTTTTATACAACCTCTCTGTTTAGGGTAGAAGGAGTCCGTGCAGGCCACAGACCCTCATTTATAATGGGACAAGCAGAAGACTCAGGTTACCCACGCTGCCTCCGCACAAGACCAAGTAAACCATCAGAAATGAGATACCCTAGCTGCACAAAGCAAAGTTTGCCTTCAGGGATAGAAACAGACATTACACATAAAACGATTTAAGTGACCAGAAACTGGTTTAAACGTGTAACAGAATAGATGTTCAGCGCATGTAAACCAGTTTGAAAATGGCTGAAACAGGTTTGAAATAAACCTTGTTGAGATAAACCCTTCCCCCACCCACTTCCCCCAGGCTTAGTTGGCTAACATTGTATTTTCTGTAACCTAGTTGCGTTCCCCTCCTCACCCCCATCCCACCTGTGTTAGTCCCTTGCTTGGGCCATCTGCATGTCCCTACTGGTTTTGTCATCTTTTTGGATTCATAACTCTTAACATCTGCTAATAACATTCAATCAGACATAACTGATTTGGCTCAAACTAGTTTATGCAATGTCTGTCCCAGACCCCTTCCTGGTTTAAGTTAAATCAGAATCCCCAGCATCCCAGCATGCTCTCTGGGCTGGGCTGGGCTGGACTCTCTGCTCCAGAGAGCTGGGATGGCCCCTCCCCTCTGCTCCCTGGCTGGAGCTCTGTCAGAGACTGCAGGCACAGCATGGTCTGCCTGGGTTCCTCCCTGCCATACGTTCCTCCCCACCCCCCAACACTGCTCACTGCTGAAGCAGGAATCCCTCCCTCCCAACTCCCACAGCACAGACACCCTTGCCTCAGAGTGCTAGCAGGGGCTAGGGGCTGGCAACACTCCCACCCCTTGAGCAGCCAGCAGGGAAAAGCCTGAGATGGTGTAGGCAGACTTCCCTAATTAGAGGTCCTGCTGGGGCCTGGCCACACCTCCCTCAGCTCATTGCTGTGCAAGGGAAGGGAGGGCTGCTATAGCACCCCTGGCTTTTAGCCAGAGCCACTGCAGGCATGTGCCTGCATTTCCTCAGTCCACAGAGAATGTCTGTCCAGTTACAAACCAGTTTAGCCTACCCAGGTTAGACTAACCTGCAAAGACTGAATCCATTCAGGCTCAGGCTTTTTGAATGTCTGTCCCTAGCTCAGGTGATTCAAATCTCAGTCACAGGAGATTTGGGAATGTGGTAGGCCTCCACATATACATACTCAGAATCTCCACGACAAAGGCACAGCCATCAGGTGATGGATGCCTTTTCATTATGGGGTAGGAGGGGCACTTAGATTAATAAAACCCTCTCAGCATGGGTGGGCCCTCTGACGATGAATTTATGCCCATCCTTTCAGTACAGGACATCAGGATTCATCATACTGACACACCCTTTCCACCTAAGGCAGGCAGGCCATAGATTCTGAACACTGTTCCACATAGGGCTCCCAGGAGCTAAATCCCAGGAGATATTTATGTCGTCATTGTCACCAACTAAATGCTCTTGTCTCTATTATAAGTTATAGACAGACATGAGCAGAGAGAGGAAATTTGGATTGGCAGGTAGATGGGTATCCCTGCTACTAAATGGGAGAGTAGATTTTTTTTCTCTCTTGGAACCACTGCTTGCAATCAGCTCCCTCAAGCAGCTCATATGGACCATCAAGAATGGCTATATTAATGCGGTTTAGGGAAAAATCAATTCCTCTAACAGGCTGGAGCTCACAGTAGGCAGGAAAGAATGAGGGATGGCATGGCAGGATGGGTGTTTCTGTGGAGGCATTGATTTCAGAAGAAATCCCTCTCCCTTGAAGCAACTAACCCCACAGGAAGAAATTATTTACCAGATGAAGCACTGAGCCACACAACATCTCTTTAACAGACAGAATCAGGGCCAGATCCTCATGTAGCAAAAAGGAGCAGCACTTCATTGGAATCAATGGCTGTACAATGATTTACACCAACAAGGGATCTCTCTCAGCAGCTTGTATTTAAATTACCTCTTCCTCTCTCTCCCTTTCTCTATGTCTCAGTGGTGGCATTTAAAGATATGAACATGCCTTGCAAGTTTTGCAGCATTTGCATAGTATGGCATAATTAAGTTATTTTAAATGAGCACTGAGATACTTCAATATCCTAAAGCAATAAAATCTCAACTCCAACTTCACTTCTCCCTCCCTCCCTCTTTCTCTTTTTTCTTCTCCATCTTCAGCTCTCCAGCTCCTGGCATGACAAGACACTGCACTGGCTGGCTCTAATTCCTGAAACAGTTTCTCAGAGCTTCTTTTCCAATTGAATTAAACTGCACCTTTAGAGATACAGCTCTATTTATTTGTGCTGTTCGCCTGTGGAAGGGGAAAGAAACGCAGACTCCTTCCTCCACCTCCTCCCACTCTTTCTTTTTATTTTATGGGTGTGGCAGTGCTTAAACCTTTGCAGTCTCTTTCTTACAAGCACTCCTGTGAGGAACAGAAGACAGAAGGGGAAGGGAAGCTATCAAAGAGGGATGGTGATGAATGAGAATTATCTCACCCACAAGTGGGAAACCTGCTTGCGAGTTCTTGTTTAATCACTCATGCAATCCAATACCAAGCACTTACCCTATAATGTCCATCTGTTCTAGTGTGGTGGATGGAATGCTTGCATGTCTATCTAGCCATCATCCACCCATCCATCTATGCTAGCCAGAGATATGGTAGATAGTATAGAATTGTATATTTCCAACACAGAACATGGAATAAACTTTATGGTCAAATTTGCAGAGGTTCCTCAATCCATATGACATCTGTGTAGCTCAACATTTTGTGGTTACACTTTTATAGGTCCAGACACCAGAAAGTAGATATCTAGGTTTCCCTTTCAAAGATGCAGTCAGTCAGAGATGTAATCCTTTACACTGCTTTTTATATTCACAACTATATGCATGCATGTATGCGCATACACACGAACACATTTTCTTTAGGTTATGAGAGCTTCTATGTTTTTTAGTGGCATGTACACACACACACATGCACACATATAGAAAGATAGATTTTTTTCTACGTCTGTGTTTGTATTTTCTGAGCTTTGCCCTTTGGCAGCCAGAAAAGGGGGGATGTTGAGAGCTTCCCCCAAAAAAAATAAGTTGGAAAAGGAGGGTTGAGAAAAATGCTCCTGTTCCCTTATTTAAAAAAAAACAAAAATCTGTTCCGTTTCTTCCCTTTTGTGAACAGCTGGGGTGGGGAAAGAACAGAACAAGCAAAAAAACAATATCTTTTTCTTTTCCAAACACAATCTTCTCAAAGCATATCCTCAGCTCCAAAGTTCACACAGTCGATATAGCATTTTTTTATATGAGTGGATGCATGCAGATACAGATACAGATGTACGGGGAAGAATGTGGGTAGATGGGTGTGTCTGCCTGTGTCTGTATGTGACTGTGTATGGATGTGCCTGGTTGTATAGGAACTGGATGGTATGGGTGCGTGCAAATGCATGTAAGAATGGAACTGTATGGTCTTATAGGTAATAAAGAGTGTGTATGTGTGGGTGTGCAAAGGGGTGTGTGACTGCTCGTAGGTGAATATATGGGGCCGTGTATACGCATGATGTAGCCACCTGTGTACCAGACATTTAAAAATATGTTAGAAAAAAAGGACAGAAATATAAAAAGAACAAAACTGGATATTAATCAAGTATGTTAATGCTCAGCCTGCCTCTTTCTGTCTCTCCTGATTATTACCTCCAAAGAGCCCCACAGTCTACTACTTTATTTTAAAATTTGCCATGCCTCCCCACCCACTGTTCTGTCATTCTGCCTCCCTGTCTGCCTTCCTCCTCCTCTTCCTCTTCTCTTTTCATCCCACATTTGCTGGCTGAACGTGCTTCGCTGGCTGGTTGCAACATGCTCCCCCTCCCACCCCTCTCTGGATTTTCATGAATGTATAGTTAAGTGCAGAACATCTAAAAGCAGCATGAGTAAAAAATATATATGAAAATGCTGGGTCCCTCCTGCCCCATTCACCTGCTCCCCTCCTTCAGTATTCTACAATACATTTCTTCCATTTATGGACACACGCTGAACTGCACCTTCATTCTGATTTTCATTTAATATTGCAGGATGTTACTTACAGTAAATTGTTCAAAGCACTACAGTTTCCAGAAGTGTGTCGGGCTATTACTGTAGACTGCCACCATACTATATATTGTAGGACATGCACACCCACCCGCCCACACACATACACACACATGCACATATATAACATGGAGGTGCCAGTTTTAGCTCATTAGTGAGTTATGCACTTCAAGGTATGATTCAACCTCTTTGTTATTATCCATAAATCCATTTGAGGAAGTTTCCAAAATGCCTTTTAAAAGCACCGAGCTCCAAATCATGTCCTGAGTTCCATGGGTGTGAATCTGGAGTAACTACGCTTAAAGTCAAAGATTTAGCAGAGAACAGATTTTGCCGTCCAACCAAAGATTTCAGAATGGAAAGGCATGCAGGGGAAAGGATCAGCTAGCTAGGGTTTCAGATTTGTTTTTTCCCCACATTATTCTTTTCAAATTGTCATTTTTCTCCCTGAAAATTAACGGTCACAACCCCCCCTCCACCTCTTGCTATCCCCAATCTCCAACAAGGAAAACCATGTGGTACCAGTACAGAGAATGAACTGGTTTCCAACAGGTTCATGATGTTCATTTCTCCCATCCCACCGGAGCTCAGAGCTCATAGAGGCGTGGTCCTCTGTCTCTACCAGCTGGTGCACAGTTGTCTAACTGGTTGTACTATGAGGAGATTGCAAAAAAATGCTGGGGTTTCCCCCACTACCATCACCTTCCTGCTCAATGCTTTTGTTATCTATTAATTGCACTCTTCATTGTTGAAATATCAAGAAGCTATTTTAATAAGGATAAAGGCGGGGGGGTTGCACCTGTCCCCATAGCCAGCTCAAAGCACATGCACATAAAGAATCTCTCATCTATCACAGCAGAGACATACCTTATCACAGATCAAGGTTCATGGTTTCAATTTTTTGGGGCATAAAATGAATAATTGCTTCCCCCATCTCCAAGGTAGAACCACCTCTCATCACACCCCCCACACTTCCACACCCTCAAAATCAGAGACAGAAAAGCCTATGCAGTGTATCTGCCCACAGTTAAAAAAAAGGAGGGGGGGGGGGAAATCCTTGTATCTCCCCAAACATGAACATAGGCCAACCCCCCTCCCCACAGCACCTGCACCAAAAAGGCAAAACCACCATCCCAAAGGATGTGAAAAGAGCCTCCCATGGCAAGATGCTAAAGAACTGGAAAGGAGACATCTGCTTCCGAGCAGTTAAAAATTCCTCCCCGCCACTACCCCTCACACCACACATCACAACACATCCAGCCAGCAGTCTGGGGCTTTCTGAACCAAAAGAAATGTAAAAATCTTCAGCTCTACCTGTTTTGTTCTTCTCATACAGCACAGCATGATTGTATTGTCCCCTTCCTTCCTTCTTCTTCCTTCCTTCTCCTCTCTCCTTTTTCCTCCTCTCTCTCTTATCTCTCCCCCCCACCCTCTCCACTCCCTCCCTCTCTCTCTCCCTCTCCCTCTCTCTCTCACTCACACACACACACCAGGGCAGTTAGCAGCAACTGTAAGGTCCACAGATATTGCTCATCGCACATGCACACACTGTCTCCCTCTCTCTCTTTCTCTCTCTCTCCTTCCCTCCCTCCCTCCCTCCTTCTCTCTCTGTATCCTTCCCAGAATTGTTCACTAGCTCTCAATGACTAGTCACCTCCCCACCCCCACTGCAATCCAGGC
>NW_017728943.1:16331028-16362051 GCF_001723895.1 Crocodylus porosus
CCCTTGCCAGCCTCATGAATATTTAAACATCTCCAATCTGGACCCAATTACCCAACGACTTTCCCACTGTACTGAGACTACATGGAAAGAGGACATTACAGATTGTGGAGGGGGGCGGGGTGAGGTGTGTCTGCAGGGAGCTTGGGAAAGGGTGGAGGATGGGGGGGGGGCTTACATTTTTTCTGAAACTCTTATTCCCATTCACATAGGAGTTATTAAAGCAGAGAGCGCAAATCCCCAGCCATGAGAGGTTTAATGCACTGAGAAAGCTAGGGTGGTTATCTCCCTATCATGTAGTACATTTCATGCACAGGTGACATACTATAGATGGGTGCTGTGGTATACGAAGAATAGCACTGTATGAAAAAATGGCTGTGGATCCTCTCCCCTCACCAGCATCCTCACAAACATAAATGCACATATACCTACACACAAGCATACACACCCTCCATGTGGCAATGTCCTATAAAAGGCTATTGAAAATGATAACTTTTCTGTAGGTTCCTTGGTCCATTTAACTGACTTGAATAGAAAATTATATCCCTGCTAAAGATTTTTGTAGGATGGTTTGAAAAGAAAAAATACAAAAAAAGGATTCCTTTTCCTATTGCATCCTGTGGCTCTTTTAAGTCCTTTTTATAGAACGCTACAGGTTATATACATTTTTATACTAATTGTTATTAGACACATGCTTTCACACAAAAACCCACAGACATGTACATTGCACTTAAATTCAAGTACGCACAGGCACTTAAATACAAGTGCCTATGCATAAAAAATCATGGTCTCATATGTACATATACAAATAAATACCTGCACATGCACATTAATACATACAAAAATATACCTGCATGCACGTGTATGTCAAAAGTTATATCATTGTGCTTTCTCAGAATTTGTAGCAGAATGACTGTGTCTGTGAATATGGAAAATAAAATCCAGGAAATGCCTAGGTCTGTGCCAAAATATTGCAGTGATGATCAAATTACAGATGAAAAAGGAAAGACAGATAGATGGAGGGAAAGACAGACAGAGGAACGGCTGGATAGACAGACTGATTTATCAGCTAATCCAGAAAAACAGAGATTTACCCTTCTTCATTTATAAAGAGCCAAATTCTGATTTCTGTTATAGTAGTGTAGAATAGGAGTAACATCATCAAAGTCTATTACTAAGCTACTTCAGATTTATGTAAAACCTTAATGAATTTAATTTAGTCCCCAGTCATTATTGTGGCCTTTGCTTTTAAATATATACAATATGTAGTTTCTGGAATATCCCTCAGAGCCGTTTCCCATGTAATTATATTCAGTTGCTGTGACATCACTGCAGTGCGTAACTTGACATTTTTGGAGAAAGGGAGGTAAATAAAAAGCATTTCTATTAGAATCTATCTGTGTTTGCCTCTGAATGTAGTTCAGGGGAACTATACTGTAGGTTACAACAGGTATTGTGTTAGGTCTGGTTTTATGACCTGGAAGAAGGAAATAATTGCATGATAATGAAATTCACAGATGATACTAAACTGGGAAGAGTTACAAACACCATCTGACACAGAGAAGTAATACACAGAACCCAAATGATGAAATTACCAAATTAGATTCAGCTCAGAAAAAAAAAATGCATCCAGGGGACAGAACCTAAAATGTATATACTCAAAAGAAGAAAGGTGCCTGAGGAGTAGTGCTGCAGAAAAAGACCAAGGGTAGTCAGTGGGCATGAGGTTGGAGATGGGTTTTTATCATGCCTATATATACCAAAGACATTGCAGCAAAGAGCAGAGACATAGTAACAGGGCTATATTTTCAAAAGTGCTGAAGTGCCAGAATCAAAAAAGGTCTATGGCACCTAGAGTGCAATAGGCATAATTTTAGCACCTAAGTTCAAGTAAACAATATGCAAAACCTTTGCCTAACTGCTTGGGTACCTAAGAAGCTGTAGGCCATGCTGTTCTGCTACTGTGAATGCCCAGAGACACCGCCATCTTAGCAGGGTAGAGTATCTTCGCA
Organism: Crocodylus porosus; assembly: GCF_001723895.1. Lineage (NCBI taxonomy): Eukaryota > Metazoa > Chordata > Crocodylia > Crocodylidae > Crocodylus > Crocodylus porosus. The sequence continues at coordinate 16,333,038 of NW_017728943.1, forward strand.
CCTGTATCACACTGAAATCTTTTCTGGAGAAAAGGCGTGGGACACATAAATTAGGCATACTGGCACCTAAATCCCCCAAAAGAACTTGATGTCATACCTAAACACACTGATAGCAGTGAGCTCACCACAGAGGAGAGCACCTATGGACATTTTCATTCAAAAACAGAGCCAGTGGCCTTTTATGTAGTAGCCTTGTGCTTAGTAGGGCTGTGCGAAGCTTCAGTCCCTGATTCGATTCAGCGGAGATTTGGCCCGAGTCAGTGGCTAAATCTCCAAATTCAAATCAAATAAAATAATCCTTTAATCTCTCTGAATCAAATCGGAACCCTCCAAATTGATTCAGAGAGTTTAGTAAGATTCGGCAATTCAGACATAGATGCAGCTTTAAATGTTTTTTCTATGTACCTCTAGGTAGCAGGGGCTCATGAGTGCTGTAATGCTGGGGTGCATGGAGTGCCCCACAGAAGCATGGGGGCTCCCCAGCACGCTCAGCACCAGAACTGAAAGTGGACTAGAAGCACTTCCAGTCCACTTCCAGGTCTGCGGCAAGCCCACTTCCGGGCTTGCTGCCAAGAACATGTAGGGCCCCCCCACACTCCTGTAGGACACTCCATGCACCCCAGCCTTGCAGCAATCATGAGCCGCGCCTGCTACCCCAAAAAACTTTAAAGCTGTGTCTATGTCCGAATCACTGATTCTCTGAATCAGCATCGAAACTTCAGATTTGGATTCAGCCAAATTAAATCAGAGACAGTGATCCAAATCAACTAATCAAATCGCTGTCCCTGATTCAGGCTGAATCCAAATCGAATAGGGTGACTTGGCTTTCAGGGGGCATGGGAAAGGCGGCAACACCCTAGTGGTTACAGTATTTGCTCAGTAAGGCCAGGTAGGGACATTACACTTTTACTAGTATAGGTGATCAGAAACTAGTCTATATCTGTAACAGAACAGAAGTTCAGCATATGTAGACTGGTTTTAAAATGGAGAAACCCAGTCTAAGCTTTGCACCCCCCACCAAAGGGAGAATGTATGTGAATCTAAGCAATGCCACTTACAGAAAACAGCATAACTTAGACTGATTCTGCTTTGGGGTTTTTGAATGACTGTATTTAGCCTTAGAAAGAGCCTGGGTTCAATACTCTCCTCAGCCTGAGGCAGGGCGCAAACCCTCAGCTCACTCTTGTCAGGAGGAAGCCCTAGCCACCATGATAGAGGTGAGGGTGAGTGAAAGCACTTCCCACCCCTCCTGATAGAGCTGTGACACTGTGCAGTAAATCATTTCACCTTCCTGGTGCTGGACACAGAGAGTACAAGAGGGAAAATGATTCTACCCTGTGATGAGGTTACTCTCCTCAAGGCAAATGAAAACACTGGCTTTTGGTCCTTGCTGCCAATAACTTTTTAAGGCACAGAGGGTTCATCTACATACAATACTACATTGCTGTAGCAACATGCTATAGTGCTGTAGTGTCCACAGGTGTCTACACGTAACCAGCAGCTATGTCGCTGTAGCCATGCACTCCCCCGGTATAGCACACCACTACAGAGAAATAGGTGCTAAAAATAACCATGTGCCACACATATGGCACAGTATGGGCTGTTACTGTGCTGTGATTCAGTACTTCCTTTTGGAAGTACTAAATCACAGCGCAGTAACAACATTGTCATAGCGACACATGTAGACATGCCCAAAGTGCAAGGACTATTTGCTACTTATAGCCTAGGGATTAGGGCACCCTCCTGGCAGTGAAAGATATGAATTTGAATCCTGTCAAAGACTGGGGGGAATCTGGGAGGGGGATTCCCCGCTTGCCACCTTTCCCATGCCCCCTGAAAGCCAAGTCACCGTCCCAGGAACAGGAAGAGTGGAAGCAGCAACTAAAAGTAGACAACAAACAGGCTGGCCCCAACATTGCCCTCAAGGAATAGCCCAGGGTAGGGAAGAAGCCCCAAGAGTTAAGGACAATTTACTTACCGGCCCCTCTCGGGTAAGGGGGCAAATGAACCCGGTAGCTTCGGAAAGGACTGCAAACCCATCGCTGGCCCCACGATGGACCATCCTAACCTGGTCTGACACGAAAAAGGACTCCCCAGGGAAACAGGGTCTTCTGGAAAAAGAGGCCCTATCTGGGACTATGAGAAGTAGGGAATGGAAGTTTGAGTGGTGCCAGGTCCCAGGACAAGACCCACGTGATCCCAGAATAACAAAGGTGGTTTCTCTTGGCCCAGGAGGAATGAATCATGGCCAACGGGTAGAATGAATTATGGCTGGGAGTCTCTGGAGTAAACCCTAATGGAACGACAAAAGTGTTGAAGGAGGAGAACACACGCCAGAGCGATACTTGCAGAGGGTGAGGGGCAGATCACCTTCTCACATTTCATTATTTTTGTGTTAGACAGACTTTTAGGAATTCCTGGTAGTCATCCGTGGAAGGACTGTACCCAGGTCCCGGCTGTGAAGCCTTAACGGCCGGGGCTAGCAACTACGTTCAGCCTGTGGTTGGGAGTGTAGGGGTGGAGAAGCCCCCATTACAGGCCTGGTAGGGGCTGTACCAGAGGCCTTATTAGACTGATTTTACATATGGGAGTATCCTTGGTGGTAGAACCTTCTGCTTCCTACAGGCAGTATTCTATCTGGGCTTTCCATCAAGTCATGGCAGGAAAATGCCCCAGGAGAGAAGGAAATCCTTTCAGCAGTCCCCACAGTGAGGGCCAAGCCTCAAAAGGAAGGCTTGTCCACAAACCCCTTCAGGCTGAGGAGGAAACTGATCCCAAGCTTCCCATTTTCTGGAGGAGTGCTCTAACCACTAAGCTATTATATAAAAGAAGAGTGCTGGCAACATCGTGCCAATGACAATGTTGTATTTTAAAAGAAAAGAGTGAGTGAATGCTTGGCACCTAGTATCTAACAGCCCTTGTACACACGATGTCATTAACACGTACACATGATGAAAATATCACTTGGTATGGCTTAACAGCATCACAGTGTATAAACATGCAAAACTTTGGGGTTTTTAAATGACTTTGCATTGTTGCAAACTAAACTAGCCCTGGATGTAGTTTAGTTTGCAAATTTGCAAATTGCAATGATGCAAATGTCAACTCACCCCCCAGCCATGGGAGAGGCAGATAGGTTCCTCAGAAAAAAAGGATTGGGACCTTCGCTGCTTCTCCCTTCAGCAGGTCCCTGCTGAAGGCAGAAGCAGTGAGGGGCCAGACCCATTTTTTTTCCACAGAGCCTGCCCGCTGGGGTGCAAGCTGCCAGTAGGTCGAGCAATCCTTGAGCTGCTGGGGGCCCTGGTCCTTCCCTCCACAACAGAAGCACCCCTTGGTGCAGCCCAGGCATGCTGCTAGTGGGCCAGGTGCTACCCCAGCCCAGGGTGAGGAAAGAGTTGGATCACCCAGGGTGCAGAATTTGCAAATTCAGAATTTGCAGAGCCTGATTCCACCCACAGGGGTGCAGCAGGAGAGGTGGGCAGGCCTCTAGAAAAAAGAATTGGGCCGCTTGCTGCTTCTGCCCTCAGCAGGCAGAAGCAGTGAGAGTCCTGATCTTTTTTTTTCGGCAGAGTCTGCCTGCAGCCAGGGGATGTGAGCTGCCAATGGGCTAAGTGGCCCCTGAGCTGTGGTGGGCCCCAGTCCTTCCCTCAGCAGGGGCAGTTTCCCCTAGGGCCATCCAGGCAGGCTGCTAACCAGATCCAACGCTGCCCTAAGCACGCCAGGGCTTCCAGCACTCCGTGCACTGTTCCCATCACCTTCCTGCTGCCTGGAACCACCCAGAATTGGGCTGGCTTGCCCCTGGGGCAGTGTGGGGAGGTGGCTGGAGGGTGGCTGGGTGTGCTGGTGGCTACAGAAGGTGGCAGGGACATTGCACAGGTTGATGGAAGCCCACCAAGGCTGAGCTTCCCCAAGCCTGGTCTGGCTTCCTTCTTCAGCCACCAACACACCTAGCCACCCTCCTGCCACCTCCCCACACTGCCCCAGGGGCAAGCCAGCCCATTTCCAGGTGGTCCCAGTTGGCAGCGAGGTGGTGGGGACAGTACAGGGGGCACTGGAAACCCCAGCAGGCTCAAGGAAGAGTAAGATCTGGCCAGGTGCTACCTCCGAGCTAGGGCAGCACCCAGCCTGCTAGCAGCTTGCCCAGGGAGCCCCAGGGAGTGCCGCCACTGCAGAGGAAAGAACCAGGGTCCCCTTCAGCTCAGGGGCTACTCAGTCCACCAGCAGCTCACCCCCCAGACATGGGCAGGCTCTGGCTCTGACAAAAAAAAAATTAAATAAAGAATTGGGCCATTCTCCATAACAGGATGGAAAAACTGAAACAGTTTAGTCCTCAAGGTTTTATTCTATGTCCCACCATTTCAATTTAGGGGGCATAGAATAAAATCATAGGGATTAAACCCCTGTCATGCGTACAACTGCCCTAATTCATGAGGAAGAGGTAAAATTTCAGATATGCCCATCTTTTTGCGGTTACCTACTGTTGGCGTAGTGTCCTGCCAACTGTGTGCACTGGCTTTTATCCATCCTATTATTAGGTTCCTAACTTTAACTTTCCCCATTTGCTACAGAGGAAACATAAGCACTTGAGTGGGGTTTGTGAGTTCCACTCCATAAACAAGGTACTACGGGTGTGCAAAGCAGGCCCTATTCTATTCAGATTTGGATTCGGCCTGAATCACGGAGAGTGATTTGATTCGTTGATTCACATCGCTGTTCCTGATTCGATTCAACCGAATCTGAATCTGCAGATTTGATGCCGATTCAGAGAATCAGCAATTCGGACATAGACACAGCTTTAAAAAAACTTTCTACATACCTTGAGGTCCCAGTGCAGCTTGTGAACACTGCAATGCTGGGGCAGATGGAGCATCCCATAGGAGTGCAGGGGGCCCTCATGTGCTCAGCGGCAAACCCAGAAGTGGACTTCTGGTCCACTTTTGGGTCTGCCAGGGAGTGTGCCAGAGCCCCCCTTCCCCCCATCCCCCGCACCTCCCCGGCTCAGCAGTTGGCCTCAGGGGGACCCCGGGTGCCTCCCCAGACCCAGGAGGCACCAGTCGCCGAGCAGGGGGGTTGCGGGGGTGACCCTGTGCGCTCCCTGGCAGACCCGGAAGTGGACTGGAAGTGCTTCTGGTCCACTTCTGGGTCTGCTGCCGAGCATGCTGGTGACCCCCTGCACTTCTTTGGGACACTCCATATGCTCCAGCATCACAGCATTCATGAGCCCCTGCTACCTAGAGGTATGTAGAAAAAACATTTACAGCTGTGTCTATGTCCGAATCACTGAATCTTTCTGAATCTATTTGGAGGGTTCTGATTCGATTGAGAGAGATTAAAGGGTCTTCTCATTCAATTTGCATTCAGAGATTTGGCCACCAAATCAGGCTTGAATCTCCATCAAATCGAATCAGGGACAGAAGCTTCACGCAGCCCTACCAGGTACCCACCAGACAGCTATGGCAACACTCAGCGCAGCCATACCTAAGACCCTTTGTGAATCTGGGCCTATTTGACTCCTATCAATGTTTTCAGAGCAGGCCTAGATGCTTTTGTAGAAGACATGTTTTGACCATACAAGGCCTGCCTTAGTCAAGCACAAACTATTGGGCCCAGTATATGGGCAATTGGTTGAATCTGTATGTCCTGCGATATGGGGAAGGTCACACTGGATAATGCAATGGTCCCTTCTACCTTATGACTCTATGCTAATGAGATGGAGGGAGCTTACAAAGAGCAATAAAAAGCAGCAGAGGCTCGAAGGTGGGAGTGAGAAGGGAGGAAAGAGTTATGTCTCGAAACTTGAATGACAGCTAAGGAGGTGGAGAGGCATTATAATCTACATGTTTCCAAAAGTCAGAAGCCTTAAGAAGGGAGAGGACTAACTTAGCTGGAGAAGTAAAACACTGTTCAGTGTGTGGCATGTCCATTCCTCTACCTCCTCTACCTGTGGTCCACAGTAAATATGTGTCTGTTACATCTAGAAGCTATGGAACTATTCCTGTCATCCAATTCTTACAGCCAGCTTGGTTCCAATCCAAAACTAACATAACAGTGTGGCCACAGACCAGACCCCTCCAGGGGAGTGGTATAGAGGTCCCATTCCTCAGCATATTTCAAAGGGAAAGTACTGAAGAGAGCAACATGGCATTTTCTGGAAGATAAAGTGAATATTCTTATTAATCATAATTTTGTGATGTATGGTGCAGCCTTTCCTTTTCTTAGGTTGGCATCAATTTCCATGCTGAAGCCATAGAGCCATATTTGCAAAGACAGTTAGCTGCCTAATTTGTTGAAGCATTTGTGAAAAACCTAATAGGCATCTACCTGCATCTTTAGGCACCTAACACCTTTCCAATCTGGGTGAACAGGGCTAGGGCCATTTTTCTGCCGGGTAACCAAGGAGCAAAGGATTTAAGTGATTTGCTGAAGGTCTTTTCTACACACGATAAATGCAATAGTTGAACTGAAACCCATTTTTTAGATTTGTGTCAACATGTGTGGGGACACCCTAATTTTCATTTAAGAGCGGTCTCTTTCAGTTTGTCTCTGATTTAATTTATTCCTGATTAATTTAAAATAAACTGAAATTACCCTGGTTTAAGTTGAAATAAAAGTATTCTTCCAATAATTCTCTATTTTAACTAAACGGCTTTAAAAGTCATAGCTTACAAAAAGCCAGTGTAATTTTCTCATGCAAGCAAGGCTTCCAAACAGCCTTATCTGGCCATGTAGGGAATGTTATAACTTCAACAACACCCAAAAAATGGTCTGGCTGTTTATACTCAAAAACTCATAATGCCTGTAGCTTTACCACCTGTTGCCACCACAATATTTCAGGTAATTTTGCATGTGTTTTATATTTATTCCTAATAAATTGTTTTTATCTTCTTCTGTGCCAAAGTATCTTAGTTAGACTCATGGTAACTAAGATACCTGATTTTACCAGGGGAAAGATACAAGAAAAGGTGCCAAAGTAATACTTAAAAAAAAATTTTCAACATTCCTAAAATGGCTTTCCTGTAGTAAGTATGGCATGCACAAAGTGCAGGATGCCCAGAGTGGAGAAAAGATTTTAGCATTCATGTTGGATGGCAGAGATAACCCACAAGTCATTATTAATTATTATGATTATGCTTCAGAATCATCAAAAATGCATATGCTAACAATTAAATTCTAGCTTAGCCTTATGCTCAAAAAACCATAACCCTTCAAAAAAATGAAATCTTCTCTGCTTGTCTGTCATGGAGATAAATGTCATAACAGAAATCAACCATCGGTTGTCATATTAGCTATTATTATTAATGTGTTTATCTAGTGCCATTGAGGTGTATGACACTTTACAACCATATCTGAGACAGGATGACGCAGGAGGTCCTGCCCAGGCTGTGTTGCCACGTTTTTTTTCCAAACAGCTTGCAGTACAAGGGCATGTCTCCCCTGCAGTCAGGATGACTACAGGGTAGCGTGGACACATCCAAGCTGGTTTTAAGCTAGCCGCAGCAGCACAGAACTCAGTGTGGGCTAATACTTGCTTTACTTTGCTTCTTGGGCTGGTTTTGCAACCTGCACTGAGCTCTGTGTTGCCATGGCTACCCTGTTACAGGTACCTAAGCTATCTCCTTTAAAGCAAGTTCAGGTATCTCTACACTAGGAAACAGGGTCAGTGTAGACATACCTCAGGCACTAAGCCTGAAGACTGACTTTTGTACCTGTGAAGAGCAGCAGATCAAAATGTTGGTAGTCCTGCCCTCTTTAAAATATGCTGCCTTCCCTGCTCATGTCCCAAAAAGAAGTTGGACCACGCCTCTGCTGAGCAAGACACTGTCCATGCCCATTATCTGTGCTCAGATAACAAACTCTTTGTGTATTTAACAAATGCATCAGAACAATGCACTTCCCCTCCCTTCACCATCACCATCCAATGCATAGCAAAGACAGAGCGAGGTTAAGGGAGGATGTGGGTCGCGTAGATGGGAAGAGATGCAGTGGTGCAACAGAAGCCTTTGACATACGCAGGGCTGTAGGTGAGAGCCAGGACTGCAGAAATCTGGTGGGACTATCAGGGGCAACAGTTCTCTAGGAAAGGATTCTTCAGGAGCTGAGTCCTTAGAGCGCGGTCAGAATCAAGGTTTAAGAAATAAGGTCTTCAGTGTTGCACAGGGCACCTGCCCAGCCTCCCCTATTTTAGCTTGGATGCTGTCTATATTATTAGAAACAAGAGGAAGCCCCACATTGATCAATCAGCCTGGCAGTTACGGCATGGGCTTCCTATTGGGTTCGTTGACAGCTGGAGTTCTCTATGGGAAAAGGGAAGTTCTCTCCCAGAGCTTCCTGTCAGAGCAACATTCCCATCAAAGCCTCTCAAATGTTCTTCAGATGACTACCTGAGTAACGCTAGGCTGAGAGGGATGCTGGAGGGACTGCTCAGACCAAGATCTGGGTTCTAGCTGATGACTTGGGCTCCATACAGGCAACATTTCATGAGATTGCTGCCATTTGGGGAAGGGGCACAAATCTCAACAGGAACTGGAGGATAGCCATGTTGTGGATTTGGATGAATCTCAGAACGAGAAATGTAGGGCAGGTTTAGAACTGGAGAACCCCCAACATGTGAAAAAGCCCTGGTTTTGATCCATAATGTTAATGTTATTAAAGGCAGGAAATTCATAGAGAAGGTTCTTTTGGAACCAGAATTGTTTGCCATAACTCGGCCTCCCCAGCACCCTAACTGAGCCCTCAGTGTGTGTGCATATAATTATGGAGTCATGGAGCATCCATCCTTTCAGATAATATACTGATATTGCTGTCATTTTCAGGCCCCTGTTTTCATTCAATGGAATTTATCTTAGAGGGCAGGAAAGTCCCTGCAGGACAGACAAAATCTTATGAGTCTGGGACTGTATATGCAGCGATGTAAGTGAGCTGCTCAGTTCATGTACGGAGGATGAGGAACTTGCATACAAATTACACACCCCTAAATAGAAGGGAGGTTTGACACATGGTAGCTGCTCCACAGTAACTGTTTTGCATGTCTGCACCTATCCTGTGGTAAGTTAAAACTAAAGCAGATCTGCTTGCCCCTGAATAAAACTGCGGACCGCTGACAGGCAGTAATTCCCCCACACATGCCTTGTTCACCTCAGTAGGCCAAACCTTCAGGAGAAAGTCCTGTTAGACTCAGCTGTGCAGACTATCTATGCTGGAAGATCATACCTCCTTCAGGAAGATCACTATTAGCATGTGGGTGGTGGCTACCCCCTTGATATTTATGAGGTAGGCTAATTTCCTAAGTGTTTGTTAAGGCATTAGAGAAATGAGAAGCTTTTCAAGGGGAAGGGGCTGGGGACAGATTCTGTTCTATTCTAGTCTAATCTATTCATGTTCTCATACAGCTCTCATCACGTCAGTAGCTGGGTGCCTGCCAGGACTGCATTAAGTGACATGACTAGCATCTGTCGTGTGTGTATAGGATTGGGACTCACTGGAGAAGCCAATCTTGCTTTATTGCTTTTGGAACCATCCCTGTCACTTTCAGCTCTTGCTCCCAGCTTGTCCATCTTCCTGGCAGGGGCTGCAGCCCACAGCTGCCACTTCCCTCTGTGCAGCAAGACAGGCGAGTCATGAGCTAGGGATAGGGAGGGAAAACAAATATAGAAAAAGTAGCATGAAGTGGTGGGAGGGGTGGGGCCAGGAGCACAGAGGACAAAGAAGTTTCCTGTCCTCTCTGGTAGCAGGGGAAACAAGGTTGGGGGGGAAATCTGCTGCTCTGTAGAAGGGATCTGGGAGATGGAAAGGTCTCCATTAGCTCGAGGGAGTGAGGAGGAGGAAGGAATTTGCTTAACTCCTACATCAGAGAAGACAAGTACATTCAGCCTTGCCATTCTCTCATTTTCTCATGAATGCTCGCTTCCAGCAGGGTCAGAAGTTAACATTCATTTTAAAAAGCATGTTCTGTAGGACAAGATACAGACTGTGAGGTTCTCCTGCAACCCTCTTTTCTTTAACTCCTCGCCATTGGACATCTTGAAAATGAAGCTTAAGTGAAAAAAAAATACAGCCTCTGAGCTATAGCATTATGAGGTGAATAATGGAGAATTTGATGAGCCTCTGACCGGGCATCATGTGACTATAAAATGAAGGAGCCTATTTTTATGAATATCTGCAAAAGGACTGAATTTTGACTGCTTCAGGAAGTCTAATTCTGAATTTCCTCACTTAGGGGGGCTATTTCAATACAAATATCATTGTGTCATTAGAACTGTTTTGGCACAATTTCTTTTCAGATTCTGTTTGGTTTTAGGTGAAAAATCCTTTAAAATTCTTTTGTATCCACTAACTTGTAGGCTACCTGCAGCAGAAAGCTAAGAAAGAAGTGGCATTTTCATTCAATAGTAGTCCTAGCTAAGGTCTAAAACTCTAAAACAACAATGTTCTCCTCCTATTGAAAAGGAAAGGCCAAAAAGTCACAAGGGAAGACAAGAAACATGTTCTCAGATGATATTTTGCACAAAGAAGCAAAATTCTCACTCTATCCCAGCTATACAGATGGTCCAATAAAAGATAACACCCAATTCTCTCAGCACTCCCGAGATTCAAGTTCTCTCCCATACCACTTCTAGCTTTTCACGGCAGAGGTTAAGCAGAATAGCGCTGTCCCCCTCGCTGATCTTAAATGACCCCAACACCTTGGTCTTATAAAACCTGAAGTTTCGAGCCACACTAGTAATTCACCTGACTTCTTTTTGTCCAGGACCTATTTTTCCCCATGGCTGAACATTTATATTTGAGAATTTACATTAGTTCTCTCCATCACCCACTTGTTTGAAGCAAGCTTTAAAGAGAAGTGTAGTTGATCTGCCCTCCTCCATGCTGCCCAAAGGTTATGCCCACTTAGTTCATTGGGACTGCATTACAGTTATGATACTTAGTTTTTTATAGACTCCCACATTTCCTCACTAGATTTTCTTCCTCCCATACCACCCTCTTCACTCAGCCCCACAAAAATCTGTCCCGTTATTTTTTTTTTTTTGCTCAAGGATATTTACATGACTTTTTGGTTTTTACTAAGTGACCTGCTAAAAATCTATATAATGGAAACTTGGCCTTTCTCATTAGTTGACTAAAGCTAAAATTCTCAGTAAGAAACATTAGTGGAATTCCTGTTCCATGTGTAATGCAAAATGCTTTCTTTTCCACCCTTCACAGAATTGTTATTAGTTTTTAATACTCCTGGGTATTTAAGCTGTCAAACTTGTAGGTATCTGTGTTAAATGATTGCAAGGTATGCTGGTCCAAGATCTTATCAGCTTACATCTGTATATCTGGTTTTATTTTTAACCTCACTGGGTGCATCTACATGAGACATATACTGAGCAGTTGTCTAATTAACTGAGCAGTAAACATCCTGGTGTGTACAAATGCACCCCTATTAGGGCTCACAAAACTAATAAACTCCTCAGTAAAATACAAGTAATACTCTGCTGTGAAGATTTTTTGTGCACAGTAGTGCGTGGGTAGATGCTGCCCCAGCTGGCTGGGGTGCAGTGTGCCGCAGCACGGGGCTAGCCACCAGGCAGCCCCTGTGCTAAGAAACCCTTGGCTCCCAGGCAGCTGTTTGGCACCACAGGGAGATGGGGGGATCAGCCAGCCCATGACTTCTCCCATCTCCATGTGCTGCGGGGGAACTGGTGGAGCACAGTGGGCGTTTATGCACATGCTCTGGGAGTAGGAGCGCTTTAATTAGAGCAGCTCCTAGAGCCACTCTAATTTAAGCACCCAGAATGTCATGTGTATCAGTGTCCCCGCGCTGAAAAATAGTGGCAGAGGCACTTTAACTAAAGCTTATTGAACTGTGCTCAGATAACATGACACTGGAGTCTGCTGGAGCATGGTAATTATCATGCTCCAGCAGGCTCAATTAATCAAGTCTGCTCCAATATGCTGTAATTACAGTGCATTGGAGCAGCCTTGCTGCACATGTATAGGCTCCCCATGTGCCTCAGCACAGAAGCTGCCTGTTGACTAGCCCTACACGAAGGCACCTTGTGCCACAGCCAGCAATGCCCCCCCCCCCCCCCCGCCGCCCTGCAGCACATGAAGCTTAGTCGGAGCAACCCTGGGCTGGCACGCTCACTCCCCCGGTCTCCTCCCAGCCCGGACTGCTCTGACTGGGTTGCATGTGCTATGCATGAATAAACTCTGAAGCAATATGCTTTAGAGTTTATTCATACACCTTAATTGCACATGTAGAAATGTCTACTGATCATAAGACTGACTACTTCCCATCTTTCTTTTCACTTCCCTCAAATCCACAACTATCCTTTATACCGCTACCCCATCTTTCTTGTGGTCGCCATGTCCAAAAAGCCACTGTAAGCTATATATAGACACCTCACCCTGAGAATTCCACAATGAACATAACTGCTTTTCCCAGGGCCATATTAGAAATTACTGAGGATAGTGCCTATCCCTGCCTTAAACTGCACAGATGTCAAATGGGACAGGGATTTCGCTTCTTATTCATGTTCTTCTGTGCAAGCCACATACACAAATTTGTTCCAGCCTAGTAATTTTATCAGTGATTCCAAATTCCTTCATTGTGGTCAATCTCACAATAACACATCATATGATTTCTTAAACTTTCTATAAGTCATGTATATATTCTAGTTTTATTTCCGTTTTGTCTTGACTGGTTGATTAATTGAAAATATTTGATCCCCATTGGATCTTTTTTCCAATATCCATACAGGTGTTCCTTTACTATTGCCTTTCTAGAAGAACATGTAGGAGTATTAAAGATAGCATTTCAGAAGCTGTAATAAAGAGGAAAATACCATGATAGGTTTGCTGTTTCTTCCTTTTAGAAACATGGACATGTGAGTGAACACTACCTCCTTCCACTGCTCTGGATTTTTTTTCCAAATCTCCTAAATCATTTGAATTAGTCTGTAAAGCATTTCACTTGCCTCCTGTTTTCAATAATTCAGCAAGAACACTGTCAACTTCCTAGTACTTTATTGTTTCTAAGTATTCCTTGCACTGTTTCAAGATGCGCAGTATGAAAAATGAACGTTTATTGCTCACCTGTGTCAATCTCCTCATGAAAAAGCTACTTCCAGAAGTCTGTGAAATGTCCTTTCAAGAATCATATATATTTCTTAGCATCACCTTTACTTGAATTTGTTCAGTCATTACCTTTAAGATGCTATATACTGTGGTGCTGGTGACTAGGAGGGTAATTGTTGTAGGGCTGATGGTACAGATCAGTTCAGAGTCTATTTTATTTAAAGGGCATATAAATTTGCTGTATGGAGTATTAGAGAGCACTCTTGCCCTTTTCCAAAGTAATTTCAAAAAGCTCCATTTCTTTGTGGTTTGAGTGCTATTCCTACACTCTGCGACCTTGGGCAATGTGCTTAGTTTCCCTCAGCTTCCATGTATGCAAAATGGAGATAAAATTTGCCCACTTTGGTAAAAGCCCTTTGAGTTTTCCTAGTGAAAAATCCTATGAAAAATAGAAATATGGTATTGTTATTAAATATGTACACACTCTTTCCAACATCCACTGACACTTCTGAAGTTAAGGTAATCAATATACACTACATCAGAAATACTCTTTTTAAAACATCTCTTTACTTTGAAACCTTATTGCTTCACATGAAAAATCAGGAAAGCTCTTGTTTCTAATACAGAACCCTGTATATGTCATGTGCAAAATATTTGGAATACGCCATTTTTGAATGATTCGTGCACAAAAAAGGCATGTCAGATCACTCCGACAATTCAAGATATTTTGAACATATTTATTTGAAGGGAGATGTTCAAAAACAATTGGCTCCTGGCATTAGATTAAGTATGAAAAAATCTGGGTCAAAAACGCATTTTGGGAGAAAGTTAAGCAACTGAAAAAATTAATGGAATAAGAGAATTTTGAATGGTTATAATAACATAGTGATAGTAATGCTTTTAGACAATACCCTAAAAATGGTGCAAAACCCCTATCTTTTAGAGTACTTTTATTCATTAATCGGTAGGAGGTCTGCATCAGTAGTCATGTTATTATTCCCATTTTAGAGACAGGAAAAGGGAAGCACAACATCATATACTGAGGAAAACTGGACCTAAATTCTGCAACAGAATTCTTGGAGCAGCTTCATTTGTTTTTTATTTTTTTAGGAATTAAATATGAAAATTAAATTAGGGAATAATTCCAGGAGTAGCTATGTATTACTGAATTTGAAACTGATTTCAACTTGTTTTATGATTTCCTCACATTTTCAGTGCACCACAGATATGACCAGAAGCGAAGAAGAGGAGATTTTCACATGCAGGGTAAAAAAACTCAATACAGTTTTTCAAATTTGAGGAACTGTGGGATAAACATGTTGACATGGTGTTTCTATCAAAACCATCATCAGTGAACTAAGGTACAAATCATTGTTAGATATCTGAGTTAGCCACTGGTTGACCTGATTGGGACAGTTCACACCTTGCAGAGTTATTCTTAGAACTTGTTTGCAAGCTGGTTGTAGGAGGGCGGGGAAGCAGAAGCAAGAAGCAAGGTTTGTGTGGTAGTATCTTTTATTGGATCAACCCTGTCCCTTCCCATCTAGGACAGATGCCAATGATAGTACCAACCGTACACATTCAGGTGATTCTCCATGCCTCTCATTCAGAGTTATGGTATTAATACCTCCAGTGCTTGAGTCAAAGTATTCATTTCGCATATGGCAGAGACTGCCACTTATTATTTCCCCAGCTCAGTAACTTTTCTATTCTGCCTAATCTACAGGTGCTGTTTGAGTGACAGGCAGGCGATAGAGAGAGACTTGCAAGGCAGTGAGTGGGCAAGGAAAAGAGCAACAGAAGAAGCAATTGCACAGAGCTTATTACAAAGGCAGCTAACTGATTCATCAATGCCCTCCCTTGCAAACCATGCCTCCTAACTATTAGCTTGAAATTATCCTTGTGGAATAAGCAGGATTACTTGGCAATTGGTGTGTATATGTATGTGTGCATACGTGTGTGTGTAGTGTTCTCTCTCCCTGTGACGGAAGATTATTTTTCCTTCAACAGCATGGTACTTGGTTTCAGCTCAATTTACAATGCTTGCCCCGGGGCCAAACATAACCCTGCTCTGCTTTAACAGAATGAGCATGATTTTTACTCTCCAACAGAGAACGAATGCATGGATTCCTGCTTTGCTCTACTTGGAGGAAGAAGTGGGATGAGAAGACAGTATATTACAGTCTGGTGTAAAGGGTCATTCCAACAGGAAAGAATGGGAGCCAGAAATGTCTCTTTTACTCTGGTCTTGCTAGCAGAGAGGAAAGCTATGTATTGCTGAATTAGCAGCAAGTAAGTCTGAAGGGTCATGAGGTATAAATGATTTCCTTTATGTGTTCTTCTGGAAACCAGCTGTGCCAATAGTATATAAGATAAAGATTTTACTTTGGATAGAGCTGTACTATGGCATAAGCTGCTGAATGTAACATTAGGCATGAACAGGGGGCACAAGCCTGATGGGCTTCATTCTAACCTTCAGTGACAGAAAGCTTTCGGGAAGGGACTCTCCTTTATTCTCTCCATTTAGCACCCAGCCCAGTAGGCAGAGGTGTCACAGGAAATTTTGGCATTCTGGGCAGGTGTGTGCATGTGTGTGCATACATGTGCCAGATGCTTACCTCCTTGCACAGGGGTTTATCAAAAACTCACCAAGCACAGCAAGGGAGGCAGTGTACTCTTAGGGGCTACCTTCCAGCACCCCTTCTAAATTGCTGCCTAAGGCTGTTGCCCTCCTCACCCACCCCTAGTTACACTACTGTCAGTGAGGCACAACATAGCAAGCACTACCATAATATGACAAAACAACAAGACAGATGCCAAAGAAGAATTTGGACTGGATTTCAGCTCCAAGTTGGTATCAGCCTCTTCAGTGACGAAGAGAAAGCTATTCCTACTGGGCATGAGAAAATCAAGCTAGGGATTTCCCTGTCACTGTCACAGATGGAGGGGATTGTGAGCTGGCGGTGTGTTGATTATGGTGTGTGTTAGGCAGGGAGAGGGCTTACTGACACAGCTGGCCAGGAAAAGGGGTTTTTTCCCCCCATTCCCACCTTCTCCCCACAAAAGAAAATTTCAGCTCTTCATTGAAGAAAAGTGAACATTTTGGCTGGAAATAAAAATGCTTTTTTTCCCAATGAATATTTGAAAGTTGTTTCAGAAAGAACATTTTTAAAATCACGGCTATGTCAAAATTTTCCTTGAAAAATAGTTCTGATGAAAAATTTGCTGCAGCCCTGTCCACTAATCCATATCCTTAGCCCAGCCCTTGTTCCTTCCTATGTCCTGCCTCCATCGACCAGTCATTTCTGCAGTGACCTTACCATTTGCTTCCAACCAGCACAGCTCGCAGCATTGTGCCATGTATGTGTCCCGTCTTGTTGGTGTGTACTTTAGGAAACTGCTGAATTCCTCCCTAGGCGAATAAGCGAGCCTCCTCAACCCCAGCTGAAGACAACTGCAGTGGAATGAACTCAGAATCCCTTGAGAGGCACCTTACTAAAAGCAGACCCAAGGGATTGTGAAGCAGGAGACTTGTCTTATGAAAGCAAGGTCCAGGGCTGAGTGCGTTGCTGCAGGTAGACAGATAACAGTGCAATAAATCGAAAAGGTATTTAGGCTTCTAATTCCTATTGAAGTGCCTATATTCCCACTGGTTTTAGTGGGATCTGGTCCTTAGCTCCCCAAGTCTATTACAACAGCAAAGTAAGGAGGAAAAAATCTGACCCCAGTTTCTTTGTCCGTCTAAAACAAGCTCTGGACTCTGACCTGATGAGGAAAGGAGATACCAGTTCCTCCCTAAAGGAGTGCAAACCCAGACTAGATCTTTCTGGCCCACTCAAAACTAGCCACAGTGTATATAAACCACCTTTTTCCTTCACCTACTTCCAGCATCTAATTGCCCCTCATCTCCCATGGCTCCAGACAATAAAGCACCTTGTTCCAATATCCTGCAGTGAGTGAATCTCAGCATCTGAGATAACTGACAGAGCGTGGAAGAGGAAGACCAGAGCAAACCTACCAGCAGTGATGGGAAGAGAACTGATCTTAGGTTGGCTTGCCTTGGTGTAGTTTTCTTTCACAGCTTCTTTTCTGTGTGTGTGTGTGTCTGTGTCACTTCACTTACTGTATCCCTCAGGGCACAGATCCCAGAACAATACTCAGCAAAAATGATTACAGTTTAAAAAAAAGAAAACACCATGGATGTTAGGGGTTTCAGCTTTTCATACTTAATCCTTTAATTGGTCTTTCTAACAAGAAGAATTTGATGCTTGGCTTTGCTGCTGGCTGGATAAGACCTAGCAAAATCCTGCTGAAGGTAGGTTGGACTCATTTAGTAGAAAGCAAGACCTCAGGAACCCAATTTCAAACTAACTCAGAGGGTTTTGTTGGTGACATCATGGTGTCGGTGCATGACATCACAGAGGGTCCAAGGGAATGAGTAGGCTGATGGGCCAGTGGCTTCCTGATGATGAGATTGCATTCCTTCACAGAATCTGGGGGTTGGAAAGGACCTCAAGGGTCAGCTGACCCAAGCCCCTGCAGAAATGCAGAAATGCTATTCCTAAATCATCCCTGACCAATACTTATCCGGCCTCCTCTTGAAAACCTTTTTGCGGGGGAGGAGAGGAGAAATTCTACAACTTCCTTGGACAAAAGATTGTCAGGAATGGCTAGGGGTTCACGGGTAGCATCTGCATGGTATTGCACAGGCTCACATGACTTCCAGCTGAACATTTCTGAGATAAAAAATGTAGCCACTCTCTTAACCCCCGCAAAAAAATTAAGAGGCATCCTCATTTTCCAAGATAAGAAAATGAGATGACACAGGAAGGAGTGATTTGTTTAAGAACCCAGGAGTCCTGCTTCCCAGTCCTGCGCTTTGATGACTGACAAGCTTTTCTTTTTTAAGGTGAGCCACTGGAGGAAAAACTCAAACAGCAAGACTTGAATTACTGTAATACACTGCCCCAGAGGGAGTAAATGTGGGAGGCAGAACAGTTGGAAGTTAGGTGGAGGGTCCAATTTATTTTGGAGGTACTGAGTAAGACCCTCAAGGCTTGGCCCTAAAGCCTTGTTTTCCAGTCCTTGATGACTGCCACTTTGCATTGATGTAATTACAGAAGCTTTGGGATCTTAAGACCCCACGTCATGGTGTCTGTGCTATGAAAAGGCATCAGATTAACACCTATCTCACTAAAAATAAGAGTGTGACCTCTGAAGTCAGGCTCAAAGTGCATAATGTGAGCAATGAGGTTGGATTGGCGGAATGGTGCGTCCATCGTGGCTGTCACCATGGCACACCCACGCCAATGTCTCCACGGAGACACAACACATTTCTAGCTCCTGCATCACCAACCAGTTGCCAAGGAAACGAAAGGATGCAAAAAAAAAAAATCTCAATGACATTCGATTTTGAGACAGTCAGAAACCCCTGAAAGGGATTTAAAAAGCGCCTGGGAAAGGAACGGAAATTGGGCTTCTAATTACAGATTCTCAACCAACTCCTCTTTATTCCCTGGTTATTCTGTCTGCTCACGTCACTGTCTTCCTGCCGTTCTCTGTCTACCAAGGCATGAACGCCAGACATCAGTGAAAAGAGAATCAGAAAGAGCTTTCCTGGAGTGAAGGAAAGCAAGAGGGAGGGAGTGCGGGGGAGGAGGTTGCTCAGTACAAACATCGGTAGAATTGGAGATTCCATAACTTAAAGAAAGGATGCAGGCCTAAGTTGCAGAGAGATGAGCTGAAGAAACACAGCTGGTGTGAATAACTTTGTGAGACGGGCGTGTGTGTGTGTGTGTGTGTGTGCACGTGCGCACCTACACATACTGTAGACAGGTGTGTATATGAGTACAAGTATTTGTTTTTGCACTTGGACACTTGGGTGTGTATACTCAAGGCAGTACCTTTATGAACCACAAATAGTCAAAACAATCATGATTTTTTTTCCCCCAGGGAATCATTACATTGAAATGAAATGAAATGAATAAACAAATAAATGCAAGACTCTTCTGATTTTTGAGCTTTTTATTTAGTTAGTTACTTGATTTCTATGCCCCCTCAAAAAGACAGGCCTACAGTGCCTTACAATAAATAAAACGTAAAAACAAATAAAATAATAAAACTGTCTGCAAAAAGCCTTCAAGCTTAACTGCACCTGCTAGCTGCACCTACCTAAATAAAATGTCTTGCACTGCTTCTGGGAGATAGCCAGGCTCAGCCTCTGGCAGGCATCAAGGAGGGAGTTCCAAAGCTGAGAAGTGACAATGGAGAACCACTTCCCACGTATTTTGGCCAAGCAAACTTGGCAGACAGATGGTACTTGCAGAAGGTTGTTGTTGGCCGACCTTAGGGATTGCAGTGGAGCATGAGGGAGGAGGTGGTTCCCTACAAAGCCTATTGGACCATGTACAGCTTTATAGGTCAAGACCAACACCTGGAAGTGCATCTGGAGAGCTTCTGGAAGCTGGTGCAGACTTTGCAGCGCTGGAATAATGTGCTCCCTGTGTAATAAACATCTGTGTGTGACTGGATGCAAGAATGAGTACATGCAGGCAATTTCAGATCCATTCAGTGAAGCATTATTGGCCTAACAACTTGTACAAGTGCTGCCAAAGTGTAAAAGGAGAGACCTGTCAGATTTCTGTCCAGGTTTACTCCATTCGCCTAAAACAGGGTTAGACAATTGCATGTGTGGTTGGGTGCGCATGAACATTGAGGGAAATGACTGCTTGTGCTTGACTGTATGATCAAAATGTCCATCTATCACAGAATGACTGGGTTTGTGTGTGTACTGTGTACATAGCAGTATGAATTCATAGTTGTAAATCATATTCAATAATGTGCTTTGAGGAGTGTGCATGTAGTTGGACATTCAAGAATGGATGGGTGTGTATACAGGAGTGTATCAGATGTATCTGAGTTTGCATTGAATTAAAGAATGCCAGTCACACAACCAGGAAGTCAGTCTTCAGGTATAAAGGAATATGCTTGTATGCAAGTGAGAAGGTAACCATGCACACATGATGTGATGGAGTGCCTGAACTAGAGGCAAGAGAGAGTGGGTACATGGATGTGAGTGGGTAGCTGTGCATATAGGGGGACGAGTAAATGGGTGTGTAGACATGGATGTGGGTATTCATGCTTGAGTGAATGTGGATGTTCAAGCAGACCAAATACGCAGGAGCCCTTGCCTCAAATTTCACTCCTCATATTCACTTTCACCATAGATGGATGTTGGCCATTTCTACTACTGTTTTCTCATAGTAGAAATACAAGATGCTGGGAATGAGATTGGATGAGCTATAATTATGTGTATCATTGTAAAGCTCCCTCCTATCCCTTCCAGGTCTCAGTTGTGCTGTCTGATTCCAAAATAGCTGAGAGTTGCAATCACTTTGCACAATGGAAGTAGCCCATTCCAATTCATTTGCATCGGGGTTGCTTCTACAGTGCCATAAGTGTGCAATGTGCTACACAGACAAATAAAGACAACCAATCCCTGTTGGTAGCCAACAAAAACTATTCAACCTATAGTAAATCCACATGCCACAAACAACAGGCACTGTTCTTTCTTAAGTCATATATCCCACAAAGCATCCAGCCCTTCAGTTCTGAAAACACAGCTTTCTACAGCACTACAGCTTGAGTTCAAAACCACACTTAGAATTCACTAGTACTAAATTCCATACCATCTATGTGATCTAGCAAGTAGAAGGTGACATTACTCCTGCCTACAAACACGCCTCCTAGCTAGGAGTTTACTATCTAAAATCGTACAGTGTACACAGCAGGCCATGAATATAGGGCCACCCATATGATCAGAGACTTGCACGGCAAGCCATACGAGGAAAGGCTAGGTAATGTGGGACTCTTCAGCCTGAAGAAGAGAAGGCTGAGAGGAGACTTGGTAGCAGCTTACCATTACATCAGGAGTGTACATCATGGGCTCGGTGAACAACTGTTCACCAGGGCACCTTTGGGGAAAACCAGGAGTAATGGCCACAAATTCCTGGAAGATCACTTGAAGCTCAACATTAGGAAAAATGTCTTCACAGCTAGGGTGTCCAAACTGTGGAATAAGCTCCCTTCAGAGGTGGTGCAATCACCTACCCTGGAAATCTTCAAGAGGAGACTGGATGGTCACCTCACTGGGGTCAGTTGATCCCAGTTGTCTTTCCTGCTTGGTACAGGGGGGAGCTGGACCCAATGATCTTCCAAGGTCCCTTCCAACCTACATTCTATGACTCTACAAATAACTTAATTATTTCACTCATTTTTTTCCACATCTCTGTTCTCACACAATTACTTGGTTAGCAAATTATCTCAGTTTCAAGCCACCTGGAAAGGCCCTGTGGATCACTGATTATGATCTGACAACTTGACTGCCATCAAGTTAAAGGGCTAAGTTTCAGTCACAAATTCTGGGCAAACACACCACACCTATGCGATCTCAAGAAGTAGCTGTTAAATGTACAAAACTCAGGAGTATCACCTGAATTAAGTTCCCCCAGAAATCTGTCCCTTTACAAAAATGCCTTGCAGTGAGATCTTTAATTAAACAATCACATGCAGAACACTGAGGGAAAATGGGGCCATGGCTGCTTGTGTAAAATTCTGTAGGTTGGGATCGTGGATGGCTGGAATCATAGGGGGTGCATGCAGGTGCACGTGCACCCCCTGAGATCGGCTGTGCACCCCCTGGAAGTCCAGTCATGAAACCAGAAGTGCCATTGTCCCCCTTCTTCCCTCCCCCCCCACCCAGTCAGCTATCTGGTGACCCCCCAGACTCGGGAAGCACCAGTCGCCCATGGCTGGAATGAGAAAATGTCTTTGCTTCTGGGCTCATCTTAAAGAGAGTGCTTCCATTAGCACAGTACCATTAGCCTTCAGGTCCACACTGACAGGAAGGAAAGTAGACAGCTCTGACTTTCAAAGACCACTTGGGTTTTCTTTCAACATCTTCTATCCTAGTGTTCACAAGGTCCAACTATGCTTAGGCTTGTAGGCTTCATCAATCTCACAGACAGAGGTGGTGGTATAGCAGTAGCCCATAGAGTTAAACTTATAGGCTTAGTTAATTATTGCTACATTGAAATAGGAGTTCTATAACATGACCCCAAGGCAGCCATACCAATGCCAAGATTGTTCACCTAGGCTGAATACCAACTGAATCAATGTTTTCTGGCCATTGATAGCAAAAGGCTGCTAGCTTCAAGATCTGGCTCCACCCCAAAAGGAGATGAACCAATGTTACTGAAGTGAAAATATAGCTGTGTGCCTCTCTCCTCTGCCCCTTGGATGTGTCCCAATGTAGGGAGTGGACTTGGTGATCCATGGGTAGGCTACATATTAATTTAGACAGGTTTTTTGGAGGCAGAGGTGAGGGCAGGTGCTAATTGGATTCTTTGTGCACCTAGATGCTAATGTTGTCACTCTGACAGCCTGTCCTGAGGTTGCCATGTTCCAGAGGAGGTAATGACAGGAATGACATCAGAGCACTGGGCACTGGAGCTTAATTTCTTTTGTTCCAGCAGATGCCAAAGCCAGAAACAGATGCTATACTCATGTCAGAATAGGCAGTTCCTGATCGGCTAACTTTCCCTGTCCTGGGGATTGGTGGTACACATCCAGCTCAGAGCCCATTACTAAGGGGGTCTTCTCTCAGATGCACACAGTAGGGTAAAAACACTGGGGATGAACAGCTAAAATGAGCCCAGTAAAGGCAGATTAAGACAATGTGTATGTAATGTATTCTTTGTTAGCCATTATGTGTAGAAGTGTTTCTTTAAATGTTGTAACTCTGTGTGCTTCCTCAGGCACCATGTTTGCTTCTGTCTGGGTTCCTACTCAGAACAATAAAGTTGACAGCCATGTAAGGTGCATGGTACTCTCTCTCTCCTGGGCTAGTTTAATGTTCCCACCACTGTGGAGCCACAAGATATAACAATGGGGCTTTAGGCCCATTCCAGCATGGGGGCCCTCTATGGCATGGCCACCTGTCCTGGCCCTGCTCCTGCATAAGGTGTTGGTGGCAGGATGCGGATGTGGGAGCCACAATAGTTCTTCCTTAGGCAGATTAGGACTCCCCCCCGAAGAACATTGCTATCTGTATTCAGGAGCATCCCATTCAAGCTACCTTATCCTGCCTTGCCTGACTTCAGACTAACGGCTAACTACCTGCTTCTAAATGGCATGCAGTCTTACCACCTCTGTTCTCTAACACTTGCTTTCTCTCTCTGAAACTTCATACACATATTCCATTAAAACTAGGATGCTTTGATGGTAACAGTTTTAGACTCATAAAGAATTCACACAAAAGGAAATGGGTCGCCTTTTTAAAAAACTCAAACTCTGAATCAGTAGGGACACATGCATGTTTCTCAGAGTGTAGGATATTTTTCAGCAGCTTCCTTTGCCTCATGAGTTTATCATGAAATATTGAACAAGTGTTAATAACATCTGCTTTGGCCAAAAGAAGAGCTGGAGTAGTCATTTGACTTTTCTTTTTGCTCCAAATACTGTTCATCATACTGAGCACTCATTCCAACACAAAGAGTTCCTGCTTAATAAAGAGTACATTCTGCTAGGTATGGCATTGCATCTTCAACAAACATTTCATAATAAATAAATAATAATCCAAACTGGTTTGATCAATGAAAAAACAACCTAATTCAGCCACTTGGAAAGAAGTTGGGCACCGAGACATGAAAAGTCAAGTAAGCACAATATATAGCACACAGTCATTTTACACAAATTGGTAACCATATAGTTATATGAAATGTTCATACACACACACCCACACACACTCACTCATGCTGACATCTTCAGAATCTGGCTACAAGTGATTTCTTTCCCTCTCCTTTTCTCTCTGACACATACATGTACTATAGTCTCATCTTTGGGTGTCTTTACACGTACTGCTTGGAGGTAGAGAGGGCACTTTAATTACAGCAGCTCCAAAAGCCACTGTAATTAAAGTGCCTGCAATGTCTCTTGTGTTCAACATCCTGCACTTCAAAATGGCAGCGGGGGCACTTTAACTAAAGCTAATTTAATTTATGTAAGCGTCCCCACCACTGTATTAAAGTGTGGGGATGCTGAATACACAAGACACAGAAGCTGCTGGAGCACGTTAATTAGCATGCTCCAGCAGACTCAATTGAATCTGCTCCGATGTACTGTAATTACAACACATCGGAGCAGCATCCCTGCACATCTGCAGGCACCCCACCTTTCTAACATATGCATGGTGTAATCTCTTCATTATATACACACAATATAAATGGCCTCTTTTTTACACACACACATAACCAATATAATCTGTCATAACAACATCTATAATATCTATGTTATTTTAGAATTTGTAAAGCGACTTCTCCCTGATGGAAGCTAAGAATGAAATGATCACTCACAAACCAAACAGGTGTTTTCAGATGAACAAGGGCTTTTCTTGATTATATAAAATGCCTCTGCATTGCTCTATGTCCAAGAATTCAGGTAAGGATGCCTTTGCCAGTATCCTTTTCATGGGAGAAACATTTTTTCCTTGGAAGAACAGTTGCAGGGCATTTCCATTATGATATTAAACTGATAATAAAGAATAAGAGACTCAAATGCTTCATAAAAATATGTGCTAGATTATAAAAGCAGATTATTGGCTATATTATTATCATTGTCAAGCATTACATTGATATGTTTCATGATATGTACTACAAGCAAATTACAATATGCAGTTATACCAATATTTCCTGTGACATATAATATGCTGTCGGCCCCAAGAATTCAAAAGGAATAAAAAGAAAGGTGTAGAGAGAAGGCTCCACCTCCACTTTAAGCTATTATTTCCACAACAAAAGTCTGTGGTTAAATGGGTTGTATTAGCAGGATGATCTTGCAAGTTATTCTGGTTGCTCTAACTGGGATAATAAATCAATGTGTACTTAGGAGAGTACAGTTATGTGCTATGTACTGGTGCCCAGCTAGCTCTTAGAATAGATTACAGAGTCTTTCACCTCCAGATCCCTGGTTTGAAGATGGTGCAGGTCGAGAGCAACAGCACATGGTCTGATGGCTTTCGGATGTGAAAGGGAGTTAACAGTCTTGGTCTGATTTCTGGCAAGCAAATGACCCCAGCACTAAAACAAGCAAGCAAAAAGCCAACCTTGTGAAGGACCTTGGCCTGATTTGTAATAATGTAGGAATACTGTACGTAAATCCCTGGTCATAGAAATTGCTTCCGTCTGGCTACACTGAACTATTCACATCTTTTCCTATAAGTATATGTTGGACTAATTTACTCGCATGGCTAGAAAACCAGCAGAAATACAACACGCTGACCCTGGCTAAGCAACCTCCAGGTAAACACAACATGTGCTATTAAGGGACAATGTGTGATGCATTAGCAGGAAAGATGTCACCAGGCTCTGGAAAAACATGACAAAACTGGTTAAGCAAAGGTGAGGAACCAAAAATGATTTAAAAGGCAGAAAATGGTTAAACAACCTCTCTTTTAAGAAAAGGGAGAGGTAGTTGTCAGGAAGCAGGAAGGCAGACCCCACTGAAGGTCTGAAGAAGCAAAACCTGTCTGTCCTGGTGCCCCAGGAAGAAAGAGAGGTGTTATCCAGCTGTTTCTATTTTCTGTTCTGCTCTGTACCTACTATGAAGATTCTCCAACCAAAGTGTTGTTGAAGCTGTGTGGTCCCCAGGATGAACCGCTGGTCACAACCTGCTGAAGGGAAGAACCTGGAGTTGGCAAAGCCAGACTGGCCTGTGGAGTAATCACATGAGTTGAACAGAGGGCCTGAGCTAAGAGTGGGAGGATTCCAGGATTCAACCCTGGGAGAGGTGGAGGCCAGAACCTGAGAGCATGCACTCAAAGAGTCTCAAGAGGGGGCAATGGTGCTGTAACCATGACAGCCCTGAACACCTCATTCAGTCTCTCATGAGCAATCTCCAGAGGCAAACGGACCATGGAAACTGAATTATCTTCTCATGTCTCAACATGGTGCCTCTAGGTCAGGATTCAGTTACCCTGGCCCTTGCCTCTTCTGCTGTGACATTGAAGGAACTTCTCTCTAGAGATGTCAAATCCAGC
Source organism: Crocodylus porosus (assembly GCF_001723895.1). NCBI lineage: Eukaryota > Metazoa > Chordata > Crocodylia > Crocodylidae > Crocodylus > Crocodylus porosus. Next base: position 16,359,193 of record NW_017728943.1, read on the forward strand.
TCTCAGACACTAAATAAATACATAAACCCAAGTATGTGACAACACTAGACACTTTCTGACCTCTTTTGACAAGACAGAAATTGACTCTAATCTACAGCTGGAAAAGTGCATCACCACAGACCTTGAGAAATCCATATGAAGAGTGTTACTGATGGCCTCTTTATGTCCGCAGAATATAGCAGGAGCCATTTCAGTGCCATCTTCTCCCATACACCACATCCCCAGAGTGCTTCATCTCCCTTACCCCTGCAAAAGGGACATTGAGTAGATCTTTAATAATACATGCATGCCCTGTTCTCTTTAAGGATTTCAAAGTGCTTGACAAACTAAACATCAACTCCCTTCCTTCCCTATAAGACAAGTATGAATCTTTATTCTTATTTTACAGAGGTGAAGGGGAAAATCTGACTTAGCCCAGCAGGTCAGTGGCAACGCCAAGAACAGAACAGACGTTTCTTGGCATCCAAATTTCTACCCCATGGGAAAGCACTGCTATCTTGTTCTTTGGACTAAGACATTAGACAGTTGTCTGAAAACCTGTTGTCCAGTAGTAACGCCTCATTTAGAAACAGACTGGATACTCATTCCCTGGGCTCTGGAGCTGCATGAAAGCAGGGGTTCCTGCCAGAGCTCATGCCACTCAGATAGTGAGCTAAAGGCTCACAGTACATGTTCAGCTCTGGTAGGACCTACACTGCCATGCCAGAGATCTCAGAGAGGTCCTGGCACATGTGCCACACAGCTGAAGGGGAACCCTCATCCCCCACCCCGCCACTGGATTTGCTCTTGGCTTGGGCTTCTGACTTTATTCCCCTTGTTCATGGAAGAGAACAAGAATATTTTTCAGAAGTCACCCTCCTTATCCACATGCTCCTTCAAAGCATTTCTCTGTGGATATCAGGGGAAAACTGGGCAGCGGATACCCAACAGCTTTCCTTAATGATCCTTGGCCTACTTATTCTGCAGTTCCAATACTGCCGATGGACCTGGCTGCTGGCTCCCGATCAGCACCTGGCCATTTCCCTTAGAAGGTGGTTGGCTCACTGTCTCCTTTTGGCAACACTTAGGCCACACAATGTTTTTCGTTAGAAATGAGCCCTGCCTTTCCTCCAGCGGTGAGGATCTGCTGCACAAACAAGCTCCAGCAGGCAACAGTGTTGAAACACTCTCCACAGATGCCACTGTCACTGCTGTCTTCCTCGCAGCTGCCTCCTGCCCTTGCTGTTGTTGCTGAAGGCCTTAGCGCAGGCCCCACTGTCAAAACTTTCCAGGTGGAGCTCAGCCCGGACTCCTGCAGCTCTTCCATTTTTATCTCTAATGAGATTGACCTGTGGAGGCCGCTCCATTGAGTATTCAGGAGAAAGCCACTTATCACAGTGACAGAACCATATTATGAGGCTTCTTCTATTCTCTTTCCCTCTTTCTTCCTCCCTCTCTCTCCCCCACCTTCCTGGTTCTTCCTTTTGTTACTCTTTAATCAACCGCTCTCCATCACTAGCATTGAAGCATCTCCTTAGCATTTTAAAAATAGGAACAACTAAGACTCCCCTATCTTTCCTCATTTCCTGGCTGTGGGAGGAATCACTTGATTAGTTTATAGGTTGCTTGGATGTTTATTTATGGGCTTGCAGGAACCTGTGTGTTTTGTGGATCTAGAGTTAAAGCTTATTTAGACCTAAACTAAAATAACATGTTTTGCATTCTGTTCTGAAGGAAGAAAGGGACACAGTCCCATACAGGGGCAGATCCATAGGGGTGCAGCAGTGCAGTCATAGCCCCCTTTTGCCACTGCCACCACTGTCCCCAGCTGATCTGTACACAGGGGGAGTCGAAGCGGTGCTCCTGCCTCACTCCAGGCTGTGGGTGTGCAGAGTGGCGGGCACGTCAGGGGACGGCGCTGGTGACACAGTCTCCTCCTTCCCATGCCTGCTCCATGCCCACCACTCCCTCACAGATGTCTCCTGTTAGCTGGAAGCAGGTGCTGGAAGGAGGAACCCACATGCCACTGTCACTGTCCCTGGCTGATACAGGCATGGGGAAGCTCCAGAGCCACTGCTGCTTTGTGCTGCAAGGAGCAATTGTGTAGGGAACCAGGCTCAACTGGGGACAGAGGTGGTGGCAAACTGATGCCTCCTTCCAGCACCTGCTTTCAGCAAGGAAAGGATACTGGGAGGGAGGAAGGGAGGGGCAGACAGGGAATAGTGGTCAGAAAAAAGAAACTAAGTGCCACCACTACTGTCCCCAGGCAAACCTGGCATCCCACACAACTGCTCCCAACAGCCCCCAGCTGGAGCAGGGCAGGAGCAGCTCTGCCCCTCCCTCCCCATATTCCCAAGCCTAGGAACAGTGGCTACTTTGTTGCGGGGGGGCAGGTCCCCCCCCAACTCCCCGCACCTGCTCCCTGCCTGGCTTCCTGGTGTCACCTACCAATCCGGGGGGCTCCAGCTATGCCTTACTCCCATCCTCCCAACGTCTGAAGAGTGGTGTGTCACCCCACTCCCCTAATAAATCCTGGATCAGCCCATGTTCCTATATGGCAATTTAGGAGTGTTGTTTAATTCTGGGACCAGTTTTCAGATCTTGGGGTGAACAGTTTGGAAGAAAATAAAATAGGGGCTTTATGTTAAGGTTGAATGTGGCAAATTTGGGTGTCAGCCTTTAAGATCATACCTTTCCTTCCTCAGAGTGGGAGGAAAAAGGAAGGAGAAGCTGATTGCTGGAAGAATCACTGCTGCTTTGGTGACAGTACTTCAGCAGCTCTTTCTGAAAGGGAGCCCACCCCTGCCCCAGCCCTGGCACAATCTGTGGGCAAGGCAAGAGCCCCCAAGGGCACACTTGCCTGCCTGTACACTAATGCCA
>NW_017728943.1:16362062-16385320 GCF_001723895.1 Crocodylus porosus
CTTCAAGACTAAACTGTATGCTTATCTTGCTGGGATCCTATAACCCCAGCTGACTTCCTGCCCTTTGGGCAGGGGGCTGGACTCAATGATCTCCCGAGGTCCCTTCCAGCCCTAATGTCTATGAAATCTATGAAATCTATGAAAGGAATAGGGAAAGGGACACCTTTGGAAATATGTGACCAAGAGGACCCTGGGGCCTACTGTAGTTACCTGGGAGGAGACAGCAACTGGATGCAAAAATGAGTAGGTGATTCAAAGGAGCCTTATAGTTCAGCAATGTGCATGGATGCAAAGATGCTGTTCCGATATGCCAAACCCAACCATTCCAGAATCATTAGACTAGTTCAAAACCTATCAGATTTTTTAAAAATATATTTTGGCTTCTTATTACTTCTCTTCTGATTTTTAAGTCTCTGAAAGCATGAAGGCTAGAAGCTCTTTTTTTTTCTTTTAAATGAAAGCTGAAATATTTATGCAGTCCCATGACTCTAGGAACTGGACCTGTAGGAATATACTTATCAGCCTTGACAATACCACATTTCCTAACAGAAGCATATCATCTTCATGTCAGTTCATCTATGCTCCCATAGATCACACCTGATGGTATACTGTAGATTTGTGGAATGTCTAAGCCATTAACTTTCAGCCACAGCTTTTTATATATGGTACATGGAACCTGAATTGGCAACAAGTTTTGGTCCCTACAAGACCTAGAGGAAAGGAAAACAACAGGGCCTGAACTCAATGTAGATCTTTCACCGGGTCCTTTGTTCAGGTGTACTATTGCAAAGTCTACACATCACCAGAATAAGCAAGAGAACATGGATCCCAATAATACATCCTCATCTGACTTAGATATTCTCCAGTAAATTGGGTGTCATATCCACATCTTCACTCTCTCTTCATCCTCACCAAGACAAAGACCTGCATTCTTTACCAAGTTTCCAAACTTTGCCTGGCACAGCTATCATCACATTGGAGGAAATACTGAATTCTTCTTGGATTCTGAGCCCCTGAAGGCTCTTTTGGTTGATTCATGAACACCTATAGTTCACTCAAATTTGATAACACATGACTTGGAGATGAGACAGTAAAGGGCAAAAACACAAGGGTGATCCTAACACCTCTGTGAATTGGAGAAGCACAGAATTGTGAGCAGGTATGCAGACATTTTCTGGCCCTACAACACTGCCTCTACAGCAGTGATTCTCAAGCTTTTCAGACTCAAGGCACCCCTCCACAACAGCACCTTATTCCAAGTATTAATGTTATTAATATTTGTTTTGACTATGGAAAATAATAGAGCAATTCTTCTGTTGCAAAGAATTTAGAAAGACCACAGTAGATTAAAATATATTTGAAACTATGCATTCCTATTTGAAATCTCTGGGTTTATCTTGTGAATCACATGTAGGTGTTTTCACATCTAATAGTATCACCACTCTTCAAAGGACCTCAGGGTACCCCAGTTGAGAATCACTGCTCCAGAGAGCCATGATGTGTGTCAAGGCTGTATGGATGAGTGTATGGGATTCCTGGGGAATGTCAGGATGTTCTCTATGGTTCCTGGGTGCTTGGGACACATGCAGATGTGGACAGTATGCAGTGCCATGCCATCATAATGGTATTATTGATACTTAAACAGAAACTACAGAATCAATCATTACTGCAAAAGAAAGTCAAGTGTATATGTTAAGCAACTCCATACCCAAGGTCTCTGAAGGGGAAAGCAACACAGATCCCTTGCTTTGCTGAAGGTAGGGAGAAGGTCAGAGACAGGCCACTAGACAGCACGATGGAGCTCTTCTCAGCACATGTTCTCTCCCCAGCCAGTAAGCTCGGGAGAGCGATTGCTAGGAAGAATGCAGGCTGGCTCACTCTCTGATGTGAGAGCCCTGATCATAAAACTCAATTAAGTGGATTACAGATGAGCTCATTCCCAGCTGTGGGTCACATTCCATTAGAGGCAGGCTGGGTGCCAAGAAGAGTCAGCAGTGCTCGGATGGCAGCGCCGATCGAACCCCACCAGCCGTCCTGCTGCTTACCGTCTCTGCCTGTGATCTCACCACCTTTCCATACCCTGCAGGATTTCCCATTCCATTCCCCATCACTCTGTGGCAGACTCATCAGTCATCCCAGCTAACTCTCCTAGTGAGATAATCGGGGTCAGCATTAAGTCGGCACGAGTGGCAGCACCATGCTTCTGTTTTTCCCATGTAGGACAAGGGTTCTGGGACCTGTTATCCTGAATGCTGAGAGATCAGCTCAGCTTGAGGGTGGGGAAGAAGGAGAAGAGGGTGAGGGCAGAGGGCTTGACAAGGGAGGAGGTGAACAGGGAGGAAAGTTTTGTGGGGGGAAGTCTGGCTGAGAGGTAGGGTGGGACAGAAACACTGGCACTGCAACTTACATCAACCTTATTTCATGTGGGAGCCAGGCAGGGAAGGAAGAAGTCTTTCTGCTCACTGTTTCTAGTGGCTCCCTCTATTGCTGCATATGGTCCAATCTTGCTGAGCAGATGTGTATATAAAATCTCCAAAAACTGTACCCAGACCCAAGAGAAAGAGGGTGAGTGTGTCTGAAAAAAGTGCATAAAGGGTGGATGCGTGTTTGGAGTTCTAGCAGGTGAACGTATAGGTCTGAAAGCAAGAGAGAAGAGGACAAGTGAGTTTGTGGAGGCTGAATGTGTGTGGGCATGCAGGCATGTAAGAGAAAGAGAGACATGAGTGAATAATGAGTGTGCACATGCAATATGCATGCTAAAGCTGGTGTGAGCATCTTGTCAGATGAGAGCCCCAGTTTTGACAGGGCTTGTTCATCCCATTTTGCACATTGTTGTTTGCAAACATTCCTGGTCGCTCAGTTAAATTGCTGCAAATGGGCGGACAGTAGAGAAAGCCAAGCATGTTGAAAATGAGGTGAAGGAAGAGGAAGTGTTTAGACACATACAAGCAGCAGGGGATCTGTACCATCTGGAATTTGTATGTTAAAATCCTAAGCACAGGCCTACAAGCTAGACCATCCAGCCACTTTCCCAGATCCCAGGTGACAAACAAATACATCAGACCAGTTGTTGAAGGGACACAAGCAGTATGGACAGTGATTCACATAGGGCAAGGGACCCATGCAGCACAGGCATCTGTCATCCTGGCACACAACTCCTTCTCCACTCATTATCCAGCATGCCAGAGAAAGCCTTCTGCCTCATCTCCAGTCAGCAGAGAGGGGGCTGGGCAGGGGTGTTATGCTCAGAAATCTCTTTACCCTCATATAGATGAACATGGATGAAGAACAGGAGGCAGCATGCTTGATTTTGGGCTCTGCTACTGGTAACCTTGGGCAAACCCCTTCCATGGTCTGCAACTCTGTTTTCCCACCTGTATCATGGGATTTATGATACTGATTTTCTCAGCAGGGAGCTTTGAGAGGTACTGGTGAAGAGTACTTTGTAAGGAATGGCTGTTGGTGCTCTTATCCTGTTGCAACTCTAGTCAGTGGCAAAATTTCCCCTGCAGAATTCAATAGCAGCATGATTAGGCTTAGTCTGCAACAGAAAGCCCAATCCCACCTTCCAGGTATGCAATTCTGGCTGTCCAGGTTCTAGCCTGTTATCCCAGTGCCTCATTGGATGGGGCTCTGGCTCAATTCTGTGCTACACCTCTCTGGAGTCACAACAGAGAAGGTAAAGCCTGGAGGCAGGGGGCAAAGTAGTTTCCCTACACTTACATGCCTCCCAGATCCTGCCTGTTCTAGGGGCTGGGGCTGCTCTAACAGCATCTAGCTGTACATTAGGTGCAACATAGAACTGAATAGCTAGAAGGCAAAATGAAATGCTGTTGTCAACTCCCCCTTTCCTCCCCCCTAATCCCCATTGTGTCCATTGGCCAAAGGCTGAGAGTACGGCAGCGTAGGGTCATGTATATCAGCTTCACACTGCACTTGCCTCAGGAATTTCTTTCTGAAATCAGTACATATCCTTTACGGTCTCTCTATAAATCTAGTTAGAACAGGGACTAAAATCTAATTCCTGCTCTTTCCTTCTTCTCATGTACCCATGGGCAGGTCCAGGATTCCATAAAGGGGAGTGCTAGAGCAGTGATTTGCAGTGCAGGGGTGGCTGCAACCTGGCTCCCACCCCGTTCTCATTAAGAAACTGGGGGACTGTGGTGTCAATACCCACACAGTCAAATGGGTTGCCAACTGGCTGCCTATAAAGCCAATTTGTGTCCTGGCTGACCCTTTCCCTCTCACAAGCGGCAATTTGTTTAGAGATTGGTTCCTTCTGCTTTTAGCTAGAAGGGAGCAGCAAAATGTCCCATTGGAAGAACACTGCCAACAGGCAGGAAGGAGCAAGAGGTAGATTTGCAGTGTCAGCATCTTGGGGCAAGACTGTGTGGAAAAAGCCATTTTTGTATTTGCCCGTGTATACGGCAACTCCCCCTGAAGCCGATTTGAAAGGCTGGCAGAAATGTCTTGGTGACATGTGGTTATAACCTATACCTCGATTCTTTCATAACTCCTCTCCCCTTCCACTATTAACTCCATGATTGTATTTCATTCAATGAAACATTCTAGGACAGCGCTTATGTGAAAGATTCTTTATGAAATACAGCAAGATTGCCTTGCAGTCCTTGAAATGAATGAGAAGAGCTGTTGTGGCTGCCACAGCAGAGGCTACAAAATTTGATGCTCTCATTTAATTATGCTGAGTGTTTGAGGCCACCTATTTACTTCACTTTGGCATACAGTCCTTTGATAGACAACCAGACAATTGGGTTGCTATTTCTTCAATGTCTCTGGAAGATGGGCTGAGGGGGGAAATTTCTAGTAAGCTAGCTACAGCTCAGGTATCTATGCAAAGAGACTCATTTATCCAACTCATCTCTGGGTATTCTTATCTCTACAAGGGTGCTCATTTTGTAGTGAGAACTGCCTCTAGTGTGTAGGTCTTTGAAACCCTTCCATCTTCCCTAAAAGCACTTGTTTTCCTTCTCTCCTCCCTCCAATGCATGCACGCACGCACGCACACGCACACACTGACTTGTCACAAACTCCATGAAAGTCTATAGAAATACTTCATTGACTGTAATGAAAGTTGAGTTAGGGACTAAATCCAATCCCTCTTTTGTGTACTTCTCATTCTTTTGGGACCACAAGCCAAGAAAAAGCAGCCTGAAACCCATGTCTCTTAATATTGTCTCTTCAGCAACTTACACAGGATTGGGCCAGTCTGCATCTAGCTCTAGACTGTCCATTGATATTGCCAAAGCTAGTAGAAAATAGATAGAAAATGATGGTATGTGGATGCAGTACATTTGTTTTACCAGTACAAATTCCTAGGCAAGCTGAGAATCAGGGCTTTGTACCCCAGAATGTAAGCTCCCAGCCAGTACATCTCACTCTTGACATGCAGGCTCAGCAGTATTACAATACTGGACACTAAAGGCTCCTCACTCCTGCCCTGCAGTCTCCCTGCTACTCCAGCCCTGGGCTTCCCATGCAGCTCTGCCACTCCTCCTCCTGCCATACAGCTGTTATTCTGATCTCCTCTTTCAAGAAGAGACTGAACACCTTGGACTCCAGTACAAGCATATCCCTATTTTGATAGGAACGCTAAGACCAACCAGTTCAATTTGCTTCTGATCTCACAGTACAACAACCCAAGCTGTAATCCCAGGAGCTCCATAAGTGAAAGAATGGTATATTTAGCCCCATAACACAACCCGCAGCAGGCCCCTGGCATAGCCACTGCGCATTGCATGGAGGCCACTGCCTTTCTGTATTGCTACGATAATTTTCTCAAGCATTTTTCTTCACTGAAGGATTCATTCCAAGTTGTGCAGCTAGCCACTGCGTGAGCACAACGTCCACTTTTTGTTTTCCCCTCAGGCTTGTTTGGTCTAAGCACAAAGGCCTATCGTGTCTCTTCCAGGCTTTTTTAGATGCTCCTATTTGTAGCATGTCTCCCTGCATCCTGTAACCTGACACGAAAGAATTTCTAAAATGACCTAGTACTCCTGCAAGAGCTGTCAGAGCAGCAGCCCTGGGATTCATCTGAGCTGATCTGCTAAATATTTTAAGGGGGGCAGGGGGAATAGCCAGCGCCTCCACCAAGACTCCTGTCAGACAGCTCCATGGAGGACACTGCAGTGGAGCCATATTTAACATTCACTGGGCCAGACTTTTCTTTGCTCAAGCTAATGTAATCTGCAGCCTGCTGCAGTGGAATCCCAACACCCTCTTCCTCCACCTCCTCCACCATGCACATCCCACCACCTCACTAATGGCTCAGCCAATCGTGTGTGTGTGTGTGTGTGTGTGTGTGTGTGCGCGTGCGCACGCGTGTGTCGGCAGGTAGGGGGTCAGGAGTCAAGAACCGTTCTGCGGATTTGCAGTGGTCCTGGCACATTGGCACAGTCCTGCCCCTTGTACCTTTCACACCTATCAGCACAAGATGGAAACATGGCCCACAAGGGGCACATAAAAGCACCTCTCTAAGGGGGGTGCGGGGGGAGGGGATTCCCTGGAGGGGATCCAGTGCTTTTATCACCCTGAAATCAGACAGGTTTCCTACAATCCGTTTTGCAGGCAGGAAAAATTCCCCCCACCCCCAGCCCCAGCCTCCACTGCAATTCTTCCTAGCCTTGTGACAGGATTTAATGATCTGAAGGGGGTTGGACTCCAAGGCGGGCAGAACAAAGGATTAACTCCTGCCTCGCATCTCTTTCTCTCTCCCTCAGTTCCTCTCTTTCCTTCTCTCCATTTCTTCCCCCTCCCCCACTGCCTCATTTAAATAGAAGTATCTCCCCTCCACCTTCTCTTCTTTCCTCCCAGAGTGCCCCCTCCTCCCCCTTTTTTTTACATCATGCTAGAATCACCATGGAAACCAGAACATGAGCAGCTGGCTGATGCTGCTGAGGCAGCCAAGAATTCAGAGATAAAGGCAGGGGAAAGCAAGGAGCAGCAGCAAAAGGGTGCGAGACCTTCCTGAAGGGAAGCCATTTTCCTCCTTTCCCTGTGCAAGAGAGGTCTGGAGAGGGGAGCTTGACTAAGAGGGGTGCGGGGGCATCAGCATCCCCTCTGTTGATCAGACAGTGTATACAGGCCATATAAGAAACCTCACAGTTCATCCTGGAAGGGACGTTTTGGGAAAGAGAAACCCAGGTTTGTCTCCCTAATTGAATCCAGCCTCTACATCCATTCACAATCTCCAGCAAACAAGCCCAAGCCCAGAGACACTCCAGAGCTGGGAGAGGTAGGTAGTTGCTCCTAAGTGCAGGCTCCTTTATGCTGCTGCTGCTGTCTCCCGTCTCCCAACTGTGAAGGTATCAGGCTGAACAGGCTGCACGCTTAAAGCAGGCTCCACATCCCTGCATGCAGAGTAGGAGCTACTGCAGAGTTGTCAACATGAATGCATGGCTTCATTTTTCCCTCCTTTCCGCTCCAGAAGGAAGGCCCAAATATTGTTGTTGATAGACTACTGATCTGAAACTGACTGGGTTGGCTTCAGGCACCTCTATGGTAAATGGTAAGGGTGTGTGAAGTGGGCTGTATTCAGTTTGGATTTGGTCAGATTCGGGGGACAGCAATTCAATTCGCTGATTTGGAAAACTGTCCCAATTCAATTCAGCCAAATCCGAATCTGAAGATTTGCGGGGCTGCCAAATCGGGCCAAATCTCCTCCAAATCGAATCGGTGACCAAAGCTTCGCACAGCCCTAGTAAATGGCTCCTCCATCCTCACCACCTTTGACACTGCATTATAGTCAGGGGTGGGTCCCTAGAGATCCTTCTTCTGCTAAAGGCTTGTCATTATCGCAGAGTTAATCCATGGCATTACCTATGTGTTGGCACCAGCTCATCTCCTATCACACAAAAATCCTCTTGCCCAAATGTAAAGATGTTTTTAACCTGGGTGACCTTTCCCATCTTGGAGTACAGACAAAAAGCTGTGTGCTGCTCCATGAAGCCTGGGAATCTGAACATTTTGAAGTCAGGCCGCAGGATAAACTGCTTGAGTATTGACAGCCCTTTACTGCCTTTCCACAACTGTCTTTCAGAAGGACCAACAAATGCTCTCACAATCCACTAGAAAAAGCTACAGAGTACCCCCACTGACTACTATAGCACAAAGATCTGTGGGATATGCCTCCAGCAGCAGTGGGTAACTACAGCAGGGCAACTGGGGCAGCTACCCTGGACATCAAGTTGAGAGCAAGGGGAGGCAGAAAAATAAAATAGCAGCTGCCACCACAGTCACACCATGGCTGCCTATTCATGTGATTGTAGGTGGGGAACAGGCATTTTCATTGAAGTGGCTGTCCAGGAACCACTCTAATGAAGCCAGCTCACCATCATGTGTATTAAGCCCCCACATGTTTTAAAACAGCTGCAGGACACTTAATCTAGAGCTCATTTGACAAGGTTTACATAAAGTGCTCCCATGACCATTTTAAAAACACATGGGGGCTTAATACATATGGTGAGGTGACACTAGAGCATTCTAATTAGATTAATTGAGTCTGCTCTGACATGTTCTAATTAGAACATGAACAACCACGTATATAGGCAGCCAATCATGCTGGCAACAGCTGCAGCAACTGGAAGTTGCCACTGACCCTGTGTGGCAGCTGTCACAGGTGCCCAGTCACATTATTATGCCACTTTCCAGAAGTGCTGCACTCACCCATGTGTTTTGTTAGCACGAGTGAGGATACTGCAGCTTGGGTCAGGCTTTGCAGTAAGGCTGCTCTTATCCAGGTTGGGTTAACCCAAGTACTCCAACCCAGTGGTAGACAATGGACCCAAGCTGACATCCTTATGCTAGACTGAAGCAAACGGAGCTTTACCTTCTTACCATTCATACTGAATCACATCTCTTCTCATACCATGCCCCAAACTCACTTTCAGGCTGGCAGAATATTCTTTTCCCAAGCAAGAAGAATCTCAGAGAAACTCACTACACCCTGCATTCAAGGCAATAGTTATATCCTAGCCTGGCTTTAACCCTGAGTCTAACCCTCTTTGACTAATATTAATTCTCATTCTAGACTTGACCCAGATCCCACAAGTCCCCCTAGTTCCCCCCCTCTTCCCCCTCCCCCTCCCGCCAACGCCCTAAGCTTCTCCCTGGCCTAACTCTGCTCCTTGCTTTCCCTGACCAAATATTTTTATGCCCAGCTCCATTGTACCCCACAACACTGGAAGCCAGTAAGTGAAAGACCCATATAGTACCCCCTCCCAACCCTGAGGCTTCTTCCAAAAGCCAAGATTTTATATGTGGAAGAGAACCCTGTTCTTCTAAATGTCTCCATTCAAACTGGGGTATACTTCTGGAGAGCCACCAGTTATCCCCACTTACAATTCCTGCAGCTTCCACCTTGTCCCTCAGTTCTCCAAATCATTTTTAGCTGATCACCTCTATCTCCCTCTTTGCTTTCCAGAACTTCCAAGATGGGATCGGTCCCTAAAGCAAGGTAGTGCAGATACTGCTGCTGTTGCTGGATGTCACTCAAGAAGTGTCTATCATTCAGTGCCATTAGGTAATTATAAGATCTGATACCATTTAATAGATAGGACTCTTCTGACATGAGCCATCTATCTCACTACTGACTCAGCCAAACAGCATCAGGTGTGAGAGCTGACAGCTCTGCATAAACCTCTTTCATTGTATTTTCTGTGCTTCTCACATATCCTTAAGCACATCCAATAAATGCAAACACCCCCATCAGAGCTTCCCACCCACCAGGCACTACAAGAAGTCAGGCAATTCCAAAGAGACACCTGTGTATAATGTGAAGGTTGCAATTGAGACCCACAAAGAATGTAAGAAAATCAAAGTTTTGTTATGTGATGATAACACTACCACCAACGGATGCTGTCAGGAAATGTCAATCAAAGGAGAATGCATTCTAGGAGTTGTGCAGGTCTTTGTTGTTCTAGAACAGTGGGGGCCAACCTTTTTAGCCACCATGCCAAAAGGTAAGCCCCATCCCCTCCCCCAGAGCCACTCTGATCTTCTTCCCCTACCAAATCCATTGCTCTGCTCCCTGCTGGATCTGCAGTGTACCAAACAAGCTGGTTCTACATGCCACTTGTCATGTTTGTCACAGGTTGGCTATCCCCTGCTCTAGGATATACAGGTTACTGCATAGAATGGATGGTTACTTCTGTCTCTGGCTGTGCCTTTTACATTTGGATGAGGACCTAGATGTTACAATCTATGCTTTTGTGACTCCAAAGCCTGACCAATGCAGTGAAGATGCTGGCCCTGATAGAGCTTCAGTTGATATAGAATCCTGCAGGGCATCAACTAGATCACACAAGCCATCACATACCACCGCTTAGCTCCCTGTATTCATTCTCCATCAAATACAGAGGCAAAGTCAAAATTACAGTTACCATTTTCAGAGCCCACCATAGGCTTAGCCCTGTATCTCTGAGGTACAGCATCCCCCTCTGTGACTACAACTTCCCAGAACAACAGACTTTCTCCCAAGCAATGGAGTGGCCCATCTTAACAATATTTCTTCAGAACAGAAGAATAACCCACTGCTGTAAGGGATTCAAATAGCCATGAATCTCATCCCCTCCAGAATAAAGTGTAGTTTCTTTCCAATAAAAGAGAAAGATGCACAAGAGAGGAGGAAGGAAGGGGGAAAGTCCACCTTCTCTCACCCTACCTCTCCCCAGACCTTTATGTCCTCTATTTTATGAAACCTTTATGAAACCCCAGACCTTTATGTCCTCTATTTTTCTCTTGAAGAGGACATAAAGGTGTCAGGTTTTGTATCAACAGAGAACAGAGTAGCAGAAAACCAGAATGTCCTCTATGATGGCCACCCTACTCTTGGGCCCTGACCCCACACAGGCCAATTGACAGTCCAATGGTCAGCCCTTCAGCTGTCAGCCATCTCACATCTGTGGGTCCACCCTCTCAGGCCCCTCTCACAGATCTCTCATATTTAGCCCCTCCCTCGGCTCACCCAGATGCCACACTCCAGACACTTGACCCCTCTCTCAGGGCTCCAGACCTCACACCAGGTTCCCAAGGACCTCTTCCACCCCCATAGATCCTTCCCAAATCTCCAGACAGCTTCAGTTGTTATCTCTGTGCTAGCACTCCAGAGTTGCAACCAGCCTGCTTTACAGATGCTTCCTTAGCAGCCTCCAAAAAGTTAGAATGAGCTCTGCTCTCAGGGTCTGGGCTTATATCCTACCTAATCCCAGCCCTCTTCCAGTCAAATGACTCTATCACTTAGCCCTAGCACCACCTACAGCTCTCTGGGTCAACTAACTCTGCAATTAGCCTTGGCCTACAGCTTCAGGCTGCTCTACAGGCTGCTTCGGCTCTTAAAGTGTCACATGCCTTATGCATCCTGGCACACTGTGGACAGGGGGGAAAAGGACCAATACTGCTCTCTGAAGACTATGAACTACAAGTGTGCACTGGCAAGCTGGGGCAGGCTGCTTTAAACTAGGTAATATCCCACGTATGTGTTGGTTACATCAAGGGCTAACCTAGCTCCCAAGCCATCCAGCATGATGTGGACATTCAGTAGATTAAACTCACCTGACTTTCTTTCTCTCGTGCAGCAAGCACACTTTCAGTCATACAAAGCAAAATATTTAGGTGTATATTAATAAAGAGAACAGCAACAGAATATACTACATAAGCCAGTTTTTGCTTTCAATCCTACCTGTGAAATGTCATCAGTGTGCATACACGGGCTTCAATAAGGACAAAATTGAGTCCCACATGTGCAATAGATCCAAGTTAATGGTACAATGGAGACCTCACCCATTCCATGCCCTGAAATTTTTAGCTTTAATTATACATGCTTGATCATGAATAATGTAGATTTTTGTATTGCTATTATAACCAACTCTCCCTATGTCATCAACTGGGATAGAACCCAAAGTCTGCATTCAGCAGAGCGCCCAACCACTGTGGTGAATGCCCTCAGCCACATAACATCCTCTAACCCACCCAACTGGCACCAGGAAACTTGATCACATAAACTCAGCCAGCACAAGTTGTGTTTATATTCCATTAACTGTGTCCTGACATTTGCTGAACACACAGCCGCATTACATGATCATGTAATAAGAGACCTTACTGCAATGCACATAAACAAGGGGACAGAGTTAGGGCTGCTGTGACTATGAAGTGGTCCAATGTGTGTGCAATTAAAATGTCAACCTTAATCTTTCATTAATTTAATTCCCCACCCTCCTCCCCCTCCCTGCCCTCATGCTATATTTTCTGGAGAAGAAAGTAGCATGAGTGTTGCCTGGTCCATGGTCTAGTCAGAGAGTCAGGAAGCACCATGACCTACACATCTGCCCCTGACCTTTAGCTTGATCAATAAAGCTACAAATTGGCCTTTTCTTATCCTCAGTACTTTAGTAATAAAATCCCCACTGAGATGGAATGAAACACTGAACTTTATCTCCATGTCATGAACATCCTTGGTGGGGGGAGAAGCCATCATATTTCAGCCACCAAATCTAAGGTGTCTCTCACCCTCTCAGTCTCTCTCTCAGAACAGCTTTTCCACCGTTTATATTTAGATCACTATCAACTTTGCATCCGCAGAATTCCCTGACACTTCCTGAACTGAGACCAGCCTCCAGTGTCTTTCAATGCATGGTGTCTTTCCATAATGCACCTCTCTCTGTGCCTGGCTCATTTGAGTGAATGTTTTTCTGTACTTCCAGCAGGTTTCAGGTTCGTATGAGAGGTAGGTGGCCTTATAAGCTACAACTATGTACAAAGGCAAGAAAAGTTGAATTGTCAAGAAATCCTAGAAAATCTTCTTTTTCCTTAATGGACCAGAAGCTGAGGATGGATGTAGGGGGTATGAAACAAATTCACTCATGATTGTGTGTCTATCAACAAACCCATTTCAATACTGAGCACAGCTTAACAGGGCAGGAAGAGCAGCAGTTGTTCTGTGCTTTATTGAGAAGAGTTTCACTTAACGGGAGAGTGATTGGGAGTTTGAGAACATCTAACAATATTCAGATACTAAATAGTTAACAATGTTATATTGCTCTTGTGTCCCCATCCATAACTCAGAGACAAGCTTTTGCCTTGTGACACTCAAGATGGACTAGCAGCAGATAATACAGCACACTCTAAAAGGAAGCGGTTTGGGGTCTGCAGTTCTAGAAGTTCCTGAGCTATAAATACTATCATAAGAGGCCAAGGATGTTGGGGAAAGGCTCAGAGATCATCCCTCCCTGTGTGGGACAAAAGGGATTTCTGGAAGGGTGAATATGTTCTAAGAGAAAAACAGACAATGGCAGGGTAGAATTAGAAGTCACCTGTGGAGTAAACTGAATTGAATGCATTACTACAGTTATCATTACTGTAATTATACATGTACGCTTATTGCAGCCAAACTCAGGGGACCATTTGAGGGCTAGGTCCACGTGGTGTAAAGCAATGTAAGAGATGCATTGTAGCTCCTGTGGATATACGAGAACTAGTTATCTCAGGTATTGCTAAGGGGTAGAATCCAACATGCGCTATGCCAGCTGCCCAAGAGATGGGTCAGACCTCAGGTGGTGGGCACGCCCTGTGCTTTGTGCTGCTGCAGGTCCCAATTGACAGTAATCAAGGTAGATAGCATAAAGCTTACTTTGCTATAACTCCACAGATCACAGTGACTGCAACAAACACTCCTCAAGTGTCCCCACACCAGTGCATATAAGGTTTGATTCTTTTCTTTTTTTTACACAAAGTTCCTTTTACAATGGAAGAGACCTTGGCAATGGAAAAGACCTTAAAGGAAGCTAATTAAATGCAATTACATGTTCACCCAAAGCATTGTGAAAGGGGCCTTGGCACAAATAAGAATTAGACCCCAATAATGCAATGTTGAGAATTAGAGGCAGCAAAAAATGGAGGGAAGGAGCTCATATAGGTTAAACACATTCCAAACTAGAAAGATCTTTTTTTTATTCTAAAGTCATAGTTCCCTGTTGAAGTCACATTATTCCTCTGCTTGAAGAGAACAAATCAAAGGAATATCTTTAGTGTACAGTGCTGCTAATTACAGGTTGAAAACCATACATTTTTCTCAACTGTACAGCCATGGACCCCTTGGGAGTGGCCCTGAATATCCTCTTGTGCAACTTGAGGGTATTTATTTTGAAAGCTGAGAAAACGAAACACAACTGAATCAGAAAGGAGGAGTCATAGCAGCCTCTCTTCCCATTTCCTTCAGATATGAACAGATATGATCTAGTTGGGGCTGGTCCTGCTTTGAGCAGGGGGTTGGACTAGATGACCTCCTGAGGTCCCTTCCAACCCTCATTTTCTATGATTCTACCCCCTCACACCTGAAATGCTGGGCATGACACCAACTCCTGTGGCAGACAGAAAAGCCAGTCTCTGGCCAGTATTCCCAAAAGGAAATAGTGAAAGTCCTGTCAAGTATCAGAGGAACAGTAGCAAACTAACACCAGTGCCTCTGTCAGCAGCACACTGGGTCCTGATGTGTTTGACATACTCTGCTAAAGCTACAAACATGGCTTCACACACTTCCACCTGTGGTGGAACACAGCAGTTATTCTGTGTCAGCATCACGGCATGACACAAGAGCAACACTGATTCCTCCAGCTTTGTACACCTGATAGGGAAAGCCTAGTCTTTTCAAAGGTTTTGCAGGCCCGTCAGTGATTACACATGGTCAGCACCAGAGTTCATAAAGATGGCACATCCATCTTTTATTACTAGTCCCTCTTGACCAACTACTTCCCATGTCATTGGCAGTGGCAGGGTAGTAGCTGTATCTTCATTGTCCTTGCTCTTGCCTTTCACATATTGTAGTATGTTCCTGATTGCTCTGGTTTTGCACTTTGTAGCTGCATGTGAGTATTTGGAGTGGTGATTTTAGGGACCCATGAGGTAAGCAGCTCCTTGCAAATACAGGGATTTGACTGGATTTGATGCCCTGAAAGACCCCATCCTGAACTAAGTTCTTAAACTGTTGTAGTGCCTAGATCCCTGCCCAAAGATAAAGGCCTCTTTGCCAGCACAGCACAGCACAGTACAGCTCAGCAAGACACATGGCGAGAGAGTTCCTGCTGCCAAGAGCTTGCAGTTGAAAGAGTGAGAGGAACAGACATGAGACACAAGTTATCTAAGGTCTGGGTTCTGCCAACCTAAAAAACAGAGCTCGTTAAGTGGTCCTCTGCCCAAAATAATTGCCCACCCCTATCCTATCACCAGGCTGTAGCACCGATTCACTGGAATCCCACCTCAAAACCCACTTTTTCTAATGCTGTATTCATAAATAGGCCGCTGTCCTATCTTTTTCTTGTAATACAGAAAGTTGCAACTAGAAGCTGCTTTTATTGCTGATTGGAGTTAAGTCCATCTTCCACTCTCCCTGGTGCTTTGGATGAAGGACATTATACAAACACATAAATGAATGCCCATATTGACAAGTACAAGTCAGAAAATTCACATCTGGCTCCAGATTTCAAACACCATCCTCCATCCATCCAGCTGTTCTGTGGTTCCAGTCCTGTGATCAATTCTGTGCTGAAGGGCTCATAAATCCACACAGAGTCCTACTGCAGCGCTAACATACCTGGATGACATCCTAAAGCACTGAAGTCAGTGGCAAAACTCTCATGGAATTAAAGAGTGCCAGGTCTTCACACTGTATGGTCACATCAGGCTCATCAGTGCAGTATCTGAGTCTATAACTTAAACCAAGGCTGTCCAATTGGCAGTCTGCAAGCCAAGATGTTAAGTTGTAGCTCCAGGGCTCCTGCCCAGCTGTTGCTCCCTCCCATCCCTCTGGCTGCAACAGCAGCCAAAGTCTCCAAGAACCCCTTCTTCTGGCTTCCACTTCCTGCCCCTGCGGGCTATACAGTACAGGGAGCAGAGGGTGTGGTTGGGACCACATAAGTATATGGTGCAGCAGTAAAAGGGGATATGTGTGTGGGTGCCTTAGTGGGCACATGGTGGAGCAGTAACAAATGAGGTTGTGCATGGAGGTATGTGGTGAAAGGGAGGGACATCCACAAGGCACGTGCCCCAGAGACCTATGCCTTGCCCTGGTGTGGCCCACAGGGCATGTGGGCTCCGTTGCTGTGACCTGCAAGGTTTGTGGCCCCCAGCCATTTACAAATTGGACAGCCCTGACTTAAACCATTCCAGTACACAAGCACGCAGCTTAAACAACTGTGAATGATACAGTACAAGCTACTCATCAAGAGATTTATCTCAGAGAGGCCATAATTATTTTGACTCTTATAGCTTTGGTCAAGTTGTGATAGAAGAAATATTTCTGATACTGAGTTCAGCAAAACTATATTTTAGTGTAGACAATGAGATATTATCTTCTCCAGCGACATTTCTGGGGATTGATAGCATTTTCCAAAATGCAGAAATATTGTGTGCATCTCATTGGTTTATCACAGCAACAAGCTAGAACAATGCATCTTAGGACAGATGCTATTCTCACTTTACACCTCTGCAGCTCCACTGACTTCAGCCTGATGGTAAGAGAGAGAAAATAAAGCAATATTTGATTCTTCCTAGTAATTTATATTGCTCATTATATCTATAGATAGTATAATACAGCCACTCTACTCTATTACATGTTCAGCGAAATTCATCCTTAGTACCCCTGATTGAAGTCATCTGAGCATATCAGAGAAAAACAGATCTGAAAGACCAATAATTTAAGATAATCTACATGACATATTGTGATACTTCCTTTTTTACAGCATGTTGTTGGGTAATGCATAATGTATGTTACATTCACCACTCAAGTTACTAATAGAAGTAACAAGTTCATGGACAAATAGCAGAATTCCCTTGAACTAATATTGTACGTCCCTGTTGTTGTTGTTCATTCAAATGCACAATTGAATTTTCTGTGTCCTGGTTATCATGTGTGAGCTTCCTGTGTGAGCATTATTCTTTTTTTATTATTATCATCAAAATACTTTGACGCAGAGGCGTTAAACAGCTCGCCATTATTTATTTGTGTGTCCCGCATGACATTTAGATTCTGCTGAACTTAAAGATTTTTTTAAAAATTTCCCTCTCTGATATTGAAGAAAAAATGCTAAATGTGAACTGAATGTAACTGAAGCAGTGATCTCTACTCGAGTCTATAGATAGCTTGAAACAATAACTGAGAAGTGTGAACTTCTCTGCCTCCTGTTAATCTTGTTAGGAAGTTTAATTTTAAAGCCTAACGATGGCACTTTAAATGTCAGAGTTAACTATTTCATTGCTAATCCTTTAGAATATTGAATGGAGATAGGTGTGGGAGTGAAGGCAGAATTGAAAACTAAAAGTTGTTGAAGAGAAGGAAAAGAAAAATAGGCAAAACGGAGAAGAGGCACAAGAAAGGTGGAAATAGAAATAGGTGAATAGGGAAAGAAGCAGGAGAAAAGGTAGAAATGGTGATGGTCTTAAAGGTAGTTAGGGCTGTGTGAAACAGCACTGTTTTGTTTCGAGTTCTATTTCGCCATTTCGATGGGACAGTGTTTTGTTTTGAGTTTTGTTTAGTTTTGAAAGCACTGTTCCATTTTGTTTTGTCAAAACTCTTTCAGTGTTTCAACGCTGTTTCGATGCTCTTTGGACGTTTCACCCATAAGCTATAATGGGGAAGTGCGAAACTGCCTATAACTTTGTCATTTTTTGGCAGCTGCTGACAAGCAAAAGTCATGTGTGACTGTGTGTGCGCTAAGGTGTGTACCCTCACTGGCACTGGAGTCTTTACACGACACGATAGTTTGCCCCAATGAGGGCTCCTCCTCCCCTACAGCCTCAGTCCAGTCCACCACTTTAAATGACAACAGGTAATAACTTAGTAAGCAGCACAGTAGCACCAGCAGCATCTCAAGCAGTCAAACGGTCACAGTCAGTGTCAGAGCAGTCCTTCCCTGCTCTTCCCTCTCCCTGTCCTTACTTTCTGTTTCAAGCTTCAGCTTCAAAACTCGAAACATTTCAAAACTTTTGAAACATTTTGACTGCTCTCATTTCATTTCAAGGCTGTTTTGAAGCCTTCATTTCATTTTGATTTCACTGTTTTGAGCTCAAAACAAGTCGAACAAGCATCAAAACGAAACAGACGGCAAAATTTTGCACAGTCCTAGTAAACATGTTCACTTCAGCCATACCCAGCAACTGCCAAATCTCATTGTGGCAGGTAAGGTACAAACCCAGAAGTAGGAGAGGAAGATTCCCTTCCCCCTTTTAAGTATGTTAAAAGGACTGAGGTACCTAAATGTGATCCTATTCAACCCTGAGCAATCAGTCTTGTGGGTCAGATGATGATGTGTTATAAAAATAGATGCATTCATCTTCCCTGCCCAAGTGCAGGGTAAGGTCCCTTCCAGCCACTAACAATTATGAAACTTTGAATTTTTAGGGATCTAAACAGGGTGGAATAGAATTGCACTTATATGTCTTAGTCCACTTAAACATCTAATAGGTAGAACAGAGCCTTGCCCAGGGTCTATCTATTGCATACCATTCAAAAACATGGAAAGTGCATATCAGTGGAATCATGTTGACAGTTCAGTGAGGTATTTACTTGTCTTTACTAAAATTCTCCACCCTTATGGAAAAGGTATGGAAATAAACAGATAAGAGACAGCCATTTCCCTTGCATGACATACCTCAGAGACAGTACCCAAAAAACTTTAATATTGTCCTCTGGCTTTGTTCTGTAATGGAACAATGCTGTTAGAGGCACACTTATTGATTTGATATATTATTTATTAAATGTGCAATAAAGTTTTCAAGAGGAATATAATCCCAAGGAACCATCAGGTACATTTTATAAATTTTCTCTTAATGTGAGAAGCAGAAGAATGCTTTTATGAATTAAAGAATATGATTCCAAATTGGAATGACTGATCTTTTGGGTGTAATGAAGATTATTTGGTACTGCAGGTTTATTTACAGATTTGTCTCCTAGTTGTGTGAGTAATCTTATGTAGCAATTATCTTTTTTTTTTTCTTTTGCAAGGAGGAATGCACTAGCCTGTTTGCATTATTACATACTGCAACTGGATGCTTCAAATAGGAAATGAGATCTTGTAATTCCCTAGTAATTCTGTGTAGTTGAAATTTTCAAAGGCTGTCTAGTGACTCAGGAGCCTACATCCTATATTCAAAAGTGACTTCATCCTTGTCTACTTCATAAACTTACCAGGTCTGGTACCAGGGCCCCTGAGCACGCTGCAGGCACTTTTACACCTGCTAATCAAAATGCTCTAGCATGCTGCAGCACCTCATGTATTCAGCAACCCATGCTTCAAAATGGCAGTGGAGGGCTTTAACTAAAGCTTGTCGAATAAGCTTTAGTTAAAGCATCCCTGCCACCATTTTGAAATGTGGGATGCTGCATATGAGAGACACTGCGAGTGTTTTAATTAGAGCTGTTCCCAAGAGCTGTTCTAATTAAAACATTACCCGCCCCTGCAAGCATATGTATAGGTACACACAGTGTCTCCATGCAGGTGGCTTGCTAATTCAGAAGCACTGTGGCCTGGTGCAGACAGTGCTCCAAGCAGTCTAATTAGCCTGACTGTGGGACCCTCAAGATGCCGATACACTGCTTTTAGAAAGCAACTTGCAAGGAGCAGTGCAGCTTGGTTAAGAGGGTAAGGTTGTCATGTAGATAAGGACTTAGACAATAACCATATCAAGTTTTATTAAAGTTAAGGGGAACTGGGTGCTTAAGGACATATCCACACTGTGCCTCCCAAGCTTTCCCAGGAAGAGATTATACCATGTGCTGCACTCACCAATTTTCATGAAACTTACCCAATTCCAGAAGTCAGATGGTGAGGCCACACCAGGAGCACCCCACACAGTTATTCTGAGGCAGACTGGAGATGGAGATCTCAATCATGGCCATGAAGGAGGCACCCCCAGAGTGACTTATCTGACATATCTCTGGTTTTACCCCTGTGCAAATGGGAGCTGGCAGGTGGAACATGCTCAGGAATGACCCTCCACAAGAATGACAGCCCTTCAGCATAGACAGACAGATTCTAGGTTAAGGCTGGGTGAATAATAAGATTTGGGCAGAAAGATATTGGATGATGTAGAATGTGGCATGGGAATTCTTAGGAACAGTCCCTTCTGTACAAGAATCTGGAAGGAAAGGCTGAAAACTGAGCTGATAACTGCAGTAGGCATTGGTGACGCATAAGGGGTGCACACGTGTGCATGTTCACCCCCTGAGATTGGCAATGCATCCCCTGACAGAAAAGCTGTCGGCAGTCACCACTCACCATCCCTCTCCCCGCCCCCGGCTGTAGCTGTCTGCAAAGGCTCCCTGCTCGCCACCGCCACCTCCGTTGCTGCCGCTGCCTGTGGGTGGTCGCCATGCCCCCTTCTCCCCCCCCCCAGCCTCTGGGGGCATGCATCATTCATGGGAATGGGAATTTAACTAAAACCCTAAACAACAGAGGTCCTATTGCTACTGCGTAATCCACCTCTCAGTTCTACTACACTCGCACCCTAACAGTATCTGAGGGAATATTCTGCAAGCCGAACTGCTCACTTCCATCATGTCAGCAACCCCAAGAAAGCAGAGCATTCAGAATTTTGTTGCCATTAATATCATACATATGCGAGACTCAAGTCTGAGCTGGGGCTCTATAGCCTTACAGATGACGCTCATGGACTGGCCTGGAAACCATTCTGCTGGTATTATACCATTTTCCTTCCACTTTGGCTGTCAAGGGCATGCCCGCAGGTTGCTTACCAAGGCCACAGCCCATCAGCATGCCTGCAAAATGCCTGTTCTTTCCATTTCTTTTTTTAATTGAAAACAGCTGTTGCTAGGGAACTGCATAAAGTAAAGAAGACAGTGAGCAAGAAAGTAGAGCAGCAGTTGAAAGATGGCAGGCCAGAGGCTGATGAATGGGAAGGGATGGGGGGAACAGGATGAAAAGAATATGAAGTTGGACAAGAATTATTTCTCATTTTGCCAAAGAGCAAGAACGCAGCATTCCTTTCAAGCCCATGTTTTAAAACCTGGCCTTCCCTGGACTTTCCTCTCACACGATCACAGAGGGGAAGGAGGAAGGGAGAGAAACTTTTCTTTCCTTTCATTTAGCTCCTTTTCACATTCCACTTTACACATAAATTCAATTTTTTTCCAACATCAACTTCCTGCCAGGAAAAAGAAAAATACAATTTGTATTTCAGCCTTTCTCCCCTTCTTTGTGACTATTACATTATCCCACCCCAGCACTGAAATGTATTGTGCATGTCTTGTTTTACAAACCCTGATTAAAACAAAATAATAGGATTTTTGCTATTATTGCTATGACATAGTGGGATTCTGAATGGTGATTACTGGTTGTGTGTTCACAAGTCGCCTTGGGACATAACTACCCACAGCCTAAAACCACCTAAACTCCAGCTGAGATCTATGTTACCCACTTGTAGAGAGCAATTCAAAACCTACTGAAGTCAATAGGGGCCTGTCCACATGTCACAACAGACTTTGGACCATGCTTGTAACTGCTAACCTATTACAAATCCCTGCATACAACATGTTCAAAACACAAAGGTCTTGGGCTTTCTGGATCCTGTCCTACCAGCTGCTAAGCACCCTCAACTCATAATGGAATTGACAAACATTCGAATCGTTTAAAATCACTCAGATGGCACTGTAGTGACTGTTCCTCTGCCCCTGCAAGTCAATGGGAGTCTTTTAATCAGCTGTGATGGATGTTCTATCAAGCTGTCAGCATTTCAGGTCCAAGTTACTAATCTTGAAAGAAGACCAAAGAACTGACTTATGCACTTTGAGTAATCCTTACTCACACAATTAATCTTCCTTATTTCAGACTGATAGAATTTGACTCTAAACTTGTTGATTTTAGGGCACGTATTTCCTAGAAGTATGTGGGTAGACTAACTAGACTTGTATATGTGAAGTAAGTTGGAATTTAGGTGAATTTTAAATTGTGGACACTGCTAATGCTCTACCTACACCTTCCTAGGCAAATTTCAGACCAAAGTAAAGAGGTAAAAACAATTATACATTTTGTTACAGAAACAATTAAAAATTAAAGAAATTAAATGTTTGATTTCATGTAGAAAAAAGCTGCTTATTATATACATAGTCAAAAAAGAAAGAAAATACTCCACATACTGTGCATTTTCCAATCCAAAACCTGTGTCAGAAATATCTTCCAAAGGAAGCTAGCACATTTGAAAGGAAAAAAAAAAGCAATAACATTGGTTTCAGTCACTACAATTTGCAATTGATTTATGGCAGGGGGTTGGTGGTAGGATATGAAATATTTCAGTTCCAGGTGTCTGGGCCAAAAAACCAGCCTGGATTAGCAATGACTGAACATTATTAACATCTGATGGCTCTTTGGTAGAACATGTAAAATGAGTTGGAGGTTTCAATGCACTTCCTAGTGGACAGGTGCCCATACCACAAAAGCCACAGCCCTTTGGCACTAGTTTTGCTCTTTCTTGTGGGCTCTTTCAGTGGAGAGGTTCAGGCTTGAAAGAGTGATGAAGAATGAACTGTTATTTCTGCCTCTGATAAGGATCTTTAGCATGAGAAAAGTACCACAATGCTTCCCTCTGCATCTGTGATCAGATAGGAGACTATGGTCTTCAGAGCTATCAAGACTGCTACTGTCATCTCAAAAATGACTTCATTAGATGTTCTGTGATGAGTTCCATCTATGCACCACATTGGGCAAAAATGCAAGGGAGGTCATTCTCAGTAGTCACTCCTCAACTCTATAACTCCCACCCTTGTTGAGGCCCACCAGAGCAGAGCTGGAGCCTGGACATCTGGAAACATTATAAGACCCTTTAATTTAGGCAAGGTTTAAGGAGACCCTTTATTATTTTACTATTTTATTTTTTATCTTTTTATCATTTGTTTTGTTTTGATTAAGTCACCCTGGGCACATCCAGACAAGCCTGCACATGCCTCTTGCAGTGTCTCAAATCCCTTTGAGGTGCTGCAAGAGGCATGTGCAGGAACAGGGAAAGTTTCCCTCTGCTGCAAGTTTGCAGCGTGGGGGCAATATTAGACTCCTGGATATCCAGGGTTAAAAAAAAAATCGACCAAAAAAAAGCAGGGCAGAGCACGATCCTAGACTGTGCCCTAAGGCAACCAGAGGCTGGGTCCTCCACAGAGACACTCTCCCTGGGTCCTCCACAGAGACAGAGGCTGGAGGAGGAGAAGGGGCTCCCTGCTGGCCCTGCCTGCTCCCCTAGCTCCC
>NW_017728943.1:16385700-16395084 GCF_001723895.1 Crocodylus porosus
AGGCAGCAATCAGGGGGCTGTGTGGAGCATGTGAGCCCTGCAGGGGAGGGGTAGCCCCTGTGGGGTCCATTTGGCCCCTGTTGGGGGGGGCTGTTACCACTGGGGAGGGGCATAGCCCCTGTCGGGTGCCATAGCCCATGTTGGGGGCAGCAAAATGTATATTCATGTATTCATGAATTCATGAAAGATTTATTTAGAGTTCACTTTATTATCATGATAGAGACACTGGTAGTCTTCCACATTGCTTTAACATTGTAGATAGATTAATAAAACATTGCCCAACTGCTCACTGTCTCTCTCTCTCTCTCCTTGTAGTGGTCTTTTGTTTTAATTGTGGAGGAACATGGATTTTGGGGTATTTTATAAAATGACTTCGGGATTTTTTTATTAGGGATTTTTCAGTTTTCCAATAGGGAATACCAGAATTCCTGGTAGGGAGGCCAGTGGCAGGACCCTGCTCTGAGTTGGCACCTCGGACCCAGCTGGCTGTGGCTGACCTCCTGGCCAAATGGGGACAGAAGGACATACTTTGACAGTTCAAAGCAGGCCACCACAGCTAGAACATCTTCCAGGAGATAGCTGCCCAGATGGCTGAGCAGGGGACATACATGGCAGTAGTGCTGCACAGAGGCCAACTCTGCAGCCACAGCTCACTGGCAGCTGGTCCAGAGGCTGTGCAGTCTCCATCCAGGTCTGGCAGGTGCACAGCAGGTCACAGCCAGGCAGCAGCCCCCACTGCCAGACTGCTGCTGTGGGTGAAGGGAACTCTCAGGGCTGCTTCAGCAGTCCAGCTGGCACAAGGGGTAGTGTCCCCAGGGACCAACTGGATGGGCCCCAGAAGCTCCTGAGAGTGAGAAGCCCTGAGCTACTTGCCAAGGCAGCTTTTTGTACTGATGGGGCCAGGACAGGGCAGCTTTTCATACCGCTGGGGACAGCACAGATGCTGGCCCTGGGCTCAAGCTCCCCTTGGCTACAGATCTGGGAGGAGCCAGGCAGGGGTATTTTGCCTCAAGTAGCACAATTTGCTCCAGAACAAAGTACATGTCTTAGCACGTTCTCTTAGGCAAAAAGCCCCAGGTTAAATTTGCACTGTTTCTGTTTAACTGCTGCAAGCACATGTGTTTGCATGTGTGGACATGCCCCCTGAGACTTTTTGTAAAGGGTGCATGCACCAGTGGATCTAGGATTTTGAAAAGTAGGGTTCAGAGCATGGCACAGCAAAGTAGGAGCCAGACACTACTGTGAGAGGAGGCCGAAAGGCAGATTAATCCTTCCCTAGCTCTACAGCCACTGCAGTTTTCAGTGGTGAGCAAAGTTCAAAAGCCCTTAAATCTACTCTTGATTGGCCTTAATCGGCAGTGACACCTCCTCTTGCAACTGCTTCCTACCCCTGTTCCACCCTGTTCCCATAGTGGGAAGAGGAAATGAAGAGGGAGGAGGGTGTGACTACACCCTCCCTGGATCTGCCCTCAATAGCATGTAAATCAAAATAAGTAAAATAAAAAATAAATAAAATTATGGAAATAATTCTGGAAATAATATCTCCAGCAGCCTGCTCTCCTCAGTGACTCTGGGCAAAGGGCCTGATTTCCACAATACTGCCTAGTCTTGTCTCCTGCCATGGCAGGAAGACTTTGCAAAGGGGAAATACCTCCTGGTACCGTTTTGCAGTGACCCTCTGTGCTGAACTTCAGGAGTCCTGACCTGGACTGGAAGCTCTACAGTGAGCACCACTCTTGTCAGCCAGAGGTATGATGCTCATGATGTATGTGTGCTCCCAGGGCAGAAGGAACCACATGGAAGGATGGAAACAGTTTCACCCTTTGGGCTTTGAAAACACACTCTATTCTCCTATGCAGCGACAGGAAAGAGGACTGAGCTCTGGTGCTCTGTAGCCCGCGTTTGTAACCAGCATTAATATTCCGCAGGCTTTGCTTTCACCATATCTTTTCCCCCACCCCTCCCATTAGTTTTTGGCAGGGAAATAAATTCACCTGTGTTTTAGTAGTAGTCTCTTATATCACTTTTCCTTTCCTTCTCCATGTTGGCTTTATTTCCTTTCTTCAGTTTCATTAGCCAAGACGCATGTCATCTACTGCTCTGCAACTGGATTTATTTGCTCCCTGGCTTTGCAGCAGCTGCTCTGCAGTTCATCCCCTCAAGCAGTTGTATCAGAGGTGGTCTCTGTGTTGAGTGGTGGGCTAATTAACTCCTTTCAACTTGTAATTTTTGGGGACAGTATAAGAAATGCCCTGTAAAAATGGCTTGCTGCAACTGATAGGATTAGCCTTGACTGACAGAGTGATAAAAGGAGGACCCACCATTCCTCCGGTAGTAAGGACTAAGGCAAAGTTGACTTGACAAACCTCAGGTGTTTCATATGTTACATTCTGCGTAACAGCAAGAACAAACTCTACTTTTGAAAAATTAAAAGGGACTCTTTAAGACATCCCAGCCACGTGCCTGCAGACTGATTGCCCTAGGTCTCTTCCAAGCTCTTAATATTTGCAACCTGGCCTCCCCCCTTCAAGTTTTGTGCCAGTTACTACAAAACAAAAAACACACTAGAATTACCCACACTAGAATTAATCTAGCTAGTGCAGGTAACAACAGTACCAATGGAAAGAAAAACATGGTGGCAACTTCAGTAAGTATTAAGCTTGCATCTGGCTGTTCTAGTGCAGCAGATAGCACCACCCTGTTGTTCAATCAGCCAATCAGCACCATTGTTCTTTACAGAGCACAGTGTATGTGCTGATGAGTTATTTGATGGCTGCTGAGTCTGATGCACAAGTGACTGCCCTGCCCACAAATTGGGCACACCCACACACTGGCAATGTTCTGAATCCAAGCGACAGATTCTTTCCTCCACTGACTCTGGTCATCACAAAACTTGATTCAGGCTGCCTTGCAGTGTCTTACTCCATCTGCAAGCTGACTGCCAAGTAAAGCAGCATTCTGCACTCCTTTCCCAGTCATCCACAGAGGACGCTAAATCATTTTTGCAAGCATCCCAAAATCTGCACAGCAGTCTGCCTCTCTTTCTAGATCCTTCACAAGCTTCAGAGTACAGCATGATCTTCAGGATCCTGAGATGTGGCATTCGCTTGACATGACCAAGCCACCCGAGTCTTTTCTTACTAATCAATGTTCCCATGAATGACATACCAGCACAATTTAACACTTCTTTACCCTGCCGTTAGTGATGTTGTTAACAGTGCTACCTACATTAAAGCTTGCAGGAGTCAGTTTACCCAGCACCAGACGTACCGTTCCATCTTACTCATCCAACTTCACCCAGAGATTATGTAGGTGGTGGGGGGCCACAGTTTTCAATGGAAAGCTAAGTGCTGAGCCTGAACGTAATGGTGCAGACATAACAAGGTGAGCACAAACAGATCCAGGGGGATGCGCTGGTACAGTTGGACCACCTCCACATGAATTCCTGCTCCACCCAGAGTTTAAAATCAACTGTTGGTACTGGCAGCAGCATTTGTAGTCAGGCAGTGCTGAGGGAGTCACTTGACTTCATGGCTCATTAAAATCTACCAGATCCATTCTATACGCTTCATTCCACAAGTGTCAATGCCCCCTTTCTCAGTGGTCTTTTCAGTGGTCTTGATATGCCACCAATGAAGCTATCATAATTTTCTGAAATCCTGCTCTTTGTTAGCTGCTCCTGGTAATGAAGCTCCCGTTTCACAGCCTTGCAGATTAATTTTAACTCATTCCAAAGAATTTTTGTTTGGGTTGTGTGTGTGGGGGGGAGGGATTGCTTCAATCTTAAACAGAATAAAACACAGCCCCAGGCCCCTAGCATATGAATGAAACATCTAGTTTATTTTTAAATTGGAGAAAAATACGTATTGTTTTATATGCAATGATGCACTTTACCATCTGCACCTCGCTTTTCAAAATTCTCGATCTGCCCATGGAGTTGAGACATGGTGTGACATTAGAAATAGCAGAAAGCATTGCTGAACAGAAATGAGGGATGCAACGATTTTCTAGTTCTGTTGCAGGGTGAGCTCTTCCCAGATGCTTCTTTCCCTGCCTTGTCTCCCCTGCTCCCTCCCCACAGCCTTCATTTCTTAATGAATTCAGTGCTGGTGGAAGGTGCTGAAGTAACAATCCAGGAGGCTTCTATTTTAGGTGTGTTATTTGTGACTGCAATTCAAACTTCCCACACAACCATTCTGTCTTCCCACTACCACAAGTCCCACCCATACCTGCACCCTGAAATACACCTCAACTCTGACTTGTAAAGACCATCTCCCATGAACAGACGGAAATAACTCTCCATGGCCTAGTCCACCGGGGTGGGGGACAACCTTTTTGGCCAGAATGTCACAACTTAACCTTGTACCCTCCCTAAGTACCACTCTGATCACCTTCCCATGCTCAATCTGCTGTGTTTTCTGCTCCCTGCCCTATGTGCCAATGTCCCCTCCTCCATCTGCTGTGCGCCATACACAGAGATACCTGCGCCATTTGTGGCATGTGCCTCACGTTAGCCACTCCTGGCTTACTCAGTCTCTGGCTCCAATGCTTTGACTGCTAATCACAACTGAGTTACAATAAAGCTTTATGTGAAGTGGATATTGGATACTGTACATACTAGGAAAATTAGTATGATCACCACCCTTTGCCCCTGCTCCATTTATGCTTGGAAGTCAACATGACCACAAGGTAACTTAGATGATGGAGACATAAATAATCTAAGCCTACATCTGACTTCTGTAGTTTCAGTATCTCTTGCTGGGAAACAAATATTCCTCAGAGAAATCTGGAGTTGCAGAAGAGAGGGACCTAAATAAGAAAAAGTTGGCTGCTTGTCAAAGTAGGATGGATTGGGAATTCCATGCATTCGGGGAAGCATGAGAAAGCTGCAGAGACATCAATGAGAGGATAGTTCACCCTAAAAGGCACATGGTAGATTTAACCCAAAGCACACAAACAGATCTCGCATAACAGTTCCAAAATTAGTAAATCCTCACTTTAACAACAGGATAAATGCACAGGCCTAGGAAAAATTACATCCTATACCTACTCCCCTGCCTCAGTCACCTCACCATTTCAAAACATTTTTCAGGTGCAGAACAATGTCCTCTGCTATGTTCAGGATCCTTCTCTTGCAGCTGACACCTTGCTTTCTAAATCATTGCACATCTCCTTGTATAAACCAGTTCCTTGTCACTAAGGGCTAATCCCACCCTTAAACAGGCCCTCCTGCTGGAAAAAGATGATCCTTTTTCCTGCCAAAGCTTCCTGTATGTCTCTTATTTCCTGACCTCCTCAAGCCCTTGCAGTTTCTGTTCTGCCTTTGAGGATTTTCCATCCACCCAATTCCAGCTCCCTGCTGAAAAGCTGGACAAATAGTTTCTCCTAGGGCACTTGTATATGTGAGCAGTGAGGCCATTACCATGTATACGTAGTGAAAACGTCACTTTATGTAGCTTAATGGTGTCACACTGTACACATGCAAGAGTTTTGGGGGTTTAACTGAGTTAGCATCATTGCAAGCTAAATGACATCCCAATGTAGTTTAGTTTGTAATGTTACAAATTACAATGAAGCAGCTGTCAGCTTACTTCTCCCAACCACAGGCTCCTCTGAGAAGGAAAAAAAAGGATTGGGCCCCTCGCTGCTTCTGCCTTCAGTGGGCTCCTGTGGCTAGCAGGACATCTGGGGCTATCCAGGAACAGTCTGGCTTGCTTCTGGGGCAGTGCAGAAGGGTGCCTGGGTTTACTGGTGGTGGAAGAAGGTGGCTGGGATGGTACATAGGGCATTGGAAGCCCAGGTGGGCTACTAGCTGGCCGGGTGCTGCCCCAGCTCGGAGGCAATTGATCCAACACTTCCCCAAGCCTGCCTGGGCTTCCAGTGCCCCATGCATTGTCCCTGCCACCTTCTCTGGTTGCCATCACATGCAGATGCCCTCCTGCTGCCTCCCTGTGCTGCCAGGGGCAAGCTGGGTATCCTGGCAGCCAGGGAAGGTGACAGGGACAGTGCATAGAGCATTGGAAACCCAGGTGGGCTCAGGGAAGTGTTGGATTGGGTACCTCCAAGCTGGGGCAGCACCTAGCCAGGTAGCAGCCCACATAGGCTTTCATCACCCTGTGCACTATCCCCACTACATCCTCCTGCTGCCTTCCTGCACTACCCCACAAGAAAACCAGCCTGTTCCCAGGTGTCCCCAGGCATCCTGTCAGCCACAGGAGCCTGCTGAAGGCAGAAGTGGTATGGGGCCTGATTTATTTATTTTTTTGGCAGAGCCTGCCCACCTCTCCTGCAGCCAGGGGGTGAGCTGCCAGCTTGGAGGCAGCACCCAGCCCGCTAACAGCTGGCCTGGGCAGCCCTGGGGAGCACTCCTGCCACAGAGAGAAGGACCAAGGCCCCCCAAAGTTCAGGGGCCATCCGGCCCACCAGTAGTTCCCCCTTCTCCCCGCCCCCCGGCACACTCCAGCTCAAAAATAAATAAATAAACAGATTGGGCCCCTTGCCATAACATGACAGAAAAATTGAAAGGTTTAGTAGTCAGGGTTTTATTCTATGCCCCACTATTTCAATTTAGGAGGTCATAGAATAAAACCCTGAGGTCTAAACCCCTGTCACATATACAAGTGACCATGGGCTTTAGCTCACCCACTGTCCCAAGCTGCTTTCATCTGAGGAGGCAGCTGTTAAGTCCTAGTTGCCTGCCTATTTAGTCAGTCTAGGAGCCCAGTAGCATAACTAAGATGGGGTGACAAGGGTAGGAGCACCAGGCACCACTTTTGTGGGGGGACACAAAAATAGCCACTTCTGCCACCATCAGTACTGCAGCAACTGTTGCTGCCTCATGGGTCATAGCTGCCCTGCCCTGCAATGCCTCTGTGGGAGCCACGTGATACAGTCCTTGTCAGCAAATGGAGAAGTCCACATACACTGAGGCCTTTCATACTTGAATAATTCCACAACTTGGATTCACAGCCAATTTCCCCAAACTATCATATACCTGAACTTCATTGCTAAATGGAGAAAGCAGTCCTAAGACACCAAGCTAGAAAAAAGCTTGTCTTTCAGTTTTCTATTCCTCTATTTCCACATCCCCTTAAAGCCCTTCCCCTACCCTGGCCTGACTATTAATACTCTCCTTCTTCTAAAGCAGTTGTTTATATCCCTGCCATCACAGATTACAGGGGCCACTGAAAAGAAGGGCTAAGAGACGTGCTATACAATATGTGAAGGTAGATATTTGCACCAGCTGAAAGAAGCTGGGGTTGCTCCCCACAGCATCAGCACTCTAGCAAGTAGGGTCACTCAGAGTTTAAGACCTGACAAGAAATTGGGATTTTCTGGCCTAGCTGTAGTCCATCCTAATAAGAAGGGTGATAGTTTCTCACATTTATCAAATCTACAGCTCACACCTTTACAATTGTAGCTATCACAGTTAATTAGCTCACCACACCCATCTCAAATTATCTTCCAGCTGGGCAGGGGCTGTCTTCCCACTAGGAGAGGTCTTTGTCATTTTTAATCTGTCTTCTTTTCCGGTCCTCTCCTTTAACCCATTCTTCTCCCATGCTATTGTTCACTCTAACCCTCAGTAAAGAAGGATTATGGCCTGGAATTCTTCAACAGAGGAAACTGGGGACTGTCCTGTAGGCTCAAAAAGGGGAATATGCTAATCAAATGGGTAGAAGGAGCTGCCTTAGTTTTCCCCAGGTTTTTTTTTAAGAATACTAGATCACAGCCCTGCAGATTCTGACCTTTGCGTATTTTTCCATCTATCTCTTGTGTATGTCCAAGGATCAGTAGTGCTGCTTAGAAAATGCAACCTAATAGCAAAAAAGATTCCAACACGATAGATGGCCCCAAATAAGGGTGGAGGTGGGTGTTTGGTACCTCTGAAAATCAGCTCATCAAAAATATAAATGGAGGGGGTCTAAATGCAGAATCAATTCCAAATGTGTCTCTGTGTGCTAAATGCAAGCTGTGGCCATAATTTTCTGATCCCAAGTTAGTCGTATCACTTCTCTGTGCCTCAGTTTCCCCACCAGTAACACAGGAGAAATACTGCTGTACCATGCAGAAAAGAACATGTGAGGCTCAGTCCATCTTGAGCACTTCAGGTGCAAGATGCTAGCAGTTGAGCAAGTGCTATTGTTAAAATACACATTTTGAAAAGGAAGCATTTGGACCTTTCTGTTGTAGCTCAGGGTGCTCTCGAAAGAAATGTGCCTCATATTAACTGCTCCCTCTACACTATAATGATCAACCCAAATCCAAAATGATGGCTTCCTTTTTCCTTCTTTTGCCTTTTGCCATATTTACTTCAGGTGTCTTTTTCCTTTGAATACAGGTTGCTAAGTGACTCCTGTAAGGTGCTGATTGCCCCAGTGCTGGCTGACTTCAGTAAATGTTGATAGTATACAATCTGTGATAGGATATGGCTCACAGCTGTGCTTTGTGAGGAAGAGAAATAGAGGGTCAAGGCAGGAGTGTAACTGGGCTGGGAAGAGCAATTAGGACAGCAGCATTGGACACTGCCTTTCTGCGGAGAGGAAAACAGTAGCTGCCATCAGCACCATTGCAACTGGTACTACTACCCTGTGTATCACACCTGCCCCAGGTGTGGGGCTGCCCTGCTATGCATATGGGCACAAGTATATGAGCATGAATACCATTGAAAGTGTACATAAGAAAGAGAGGAAAAGGACTGTTTGTGAAAATACTCACATTCAAGAAATGTGTGTGTGTGTGTGTGTGTGTGTGTGTAGGTAGGCATGTGCACACATTTGTGCATGTATGCGTGACTGTGAGAGAGGCTGCTGTGCTTAAAATTGAAGTGATAAATCATACCTGAGGTCTCCCCAGAGATGTATAAATAGGAAACTGAAAAGCATTTCCTTCTATTTATTTTATAAGTGCAATAAACTTTATCAGCTTTTAGTATTGGCAACTTGTGCAATATTTATGGGCTGTTTACTTCAGATGTTATTCAGAGGTTAGCATCAGGAGGCTAGTGAAAAAGAAAATTGGGGAGGCTGGTGGAGAGAGGGATTTTTCCTCCCTCCCAGTGGTAAAATCATACCACTTCTGAGCTGTTCTGACTTCCTCCTGCTGATCTTGGCTCAAGATGCTCCAAGGGTTCTCCAGTAAGGGCATACACATAGTTAATCCTAGGCACCCCCATTTTTACACCAGAGTAAATAAGGTGCTTGCATTGGGGCTCCCACAAGGAGACCCCTGAAGAAAGAAGGGAAGCTCTGCAGTGGGACTGAGGAGATTATCTCAGGAGGTTTTATCTGATATTCTTATATATATATAGATTCATAGATTCATAGATGCTAGGGTCGGAAGGGACCTCAATGGATCATCGAGTCCGACCCCCTGCATAAGCAG
>NW_017728943.1:16395095-16407105 GCF_001723895.1 Crocodylus porosus
AGATGTCCGGGTAGTTTAGGTCCCCCATGACCACCGCCTCTTTAGCTTTTATGGTCTCTGAGAGTTGCCTCAGGAGCCCCAAATCTATTTCTTCCCCTTGATGTGGGGGTCTGTAGCAGACCCCTACCACCAAATCCTTTTCTGATCAGTCAGATCAATATGCAGATGTGTCCTTCAGGTAGCCCTTATCTGCTGTATTCAAGCAGAAATAGCAACTTTCTTCAATAACCTATTTGATGCCAACTCTGCTGCCTGGTCCCAGTCCCCAGGCCACCCTCTAAACAGATCCACTAACCATCCACATCATAAATCCCTTAGTTTGCCCCTCAGCAGCAGTCCAGCTCACTCCCAGAATTTCTCCTAAGCATCAGGGCTTTAGGTTGAGCTCAATCCCTAGCACTCCTCTCTCTGCAGCATGCTCATAGTGTCTACCTAAGAAATGCACAGGAAATCTACTTGGGCTAGTTGAGGAAAACCCTCAGGTCCAACATGATGCACAAGCCAACTACACACCTCAAAATATTGAAAGCAACCTACCGAAGACTCAAGCTCTTCAACTTACCAAAACAATAAAAGGTGATTTGATTGGAGTGTACAAGTACTATCACAGGGAGAAAATACCAAGTCCCAAATGTGTCTCTAAACTACCAGAGAAAAGTTTAACAATAATTAATGGGGGGTAGTCAAGAGTCATGCTTACTCTAAAAGTAACGCTCAGACATTTAACCCAGCAGGTGTTTAACCAGTAGGACAATCTACCAAGGGCAGTGGTGCAATGAACTTCTCCCAAAGTTTTCAAAATGAAAACAGGGTATGCTACTTCACTTACTCTGCGATAAGAGCAAGCAAACAGACAGATACTGGGTGTGTCTACATGTTCAGTACTTTAGTTCAGTATTTAGGTTAGTACTTGTTTAGTACTTGAAGTACTAACTAAACGTGAAGTAACTAGTTACTACGCAGTAGCACCACCACATGGTTTTTTTGTGGTGCTTACTGTGCAGTGGCCTAATAACACTGTGCAGTGGCATATTGGCATGGTTTTTGACCAGCATGCTGCTGCACATTGTTATTAGGCTACTACACAGTAAATGTCTCATGTAGACACACCTGCTGAGAAGCAGCTGACAAACTAGACTGAGCATGAAATGTGTCTTATAGTAACATGTTCAGATGCTAATACCCCTAGTCAGACCTGAGTTACAGGCCTGCCCCACCCTATTTCCCCTTCCTGTCCCCTACCCCACAGGTACAGCAGGGACGGGAGAAATGTCTGTGTTTTGTATTATACAGGAAGTCAGACAACATAATCTAGTGCTCCCTTCTTGTCTTAAAATACATAAAAGAGGAAATCCCATCAAGACCGTTTCAGGCTGGACATAAAGAAGAATTTCTTTACTGTCCAAGCCCCCAAGGTCTGGAATAGCCACCAGAGGTAGTTAAAGCACCCACATTGAACACCTTCAAAAGCAAACTGGATGCTTATCTTGCTGGGATCCTATGACCCCAGGTGAGCTCCTGTCCTTTGGGCGGGGGGCTGGACTCGATGATCTTCTGAGGTTCCTTCCAGCCCTAATGTCTATGAAATCTATATAAATACAACACACTACGTTTGCTATTTGATTTCAAAGAAGCCATCTAAAGAAACTATATCTCCTGTGAAAAGACAGTGTAGCCAACCATTATGCTGTTGCCTAAAGATACCGGACAAAATCTTGACCCCATTAAGTCATCTAGGCATCTAGCCTTTGACCCCAGTGAAGCCAGGGTTTTATACATTGTTCCTGGCAATGGATCTCATTTTGGTTTTGAGAAACAATTATTTCAGCCCTCTACATCTGCTGCCTATCACCCAGCAACAAACAGGTTATGCTTTGTGCAGACCCTTAAAAAAGTATTAAAACAAAGATTATAGGAGAAACTTCTGTCAGACTGTAATTTACAATCATATAAATCTATGCCACAAGCTCAAAAACCTCCAACAGTGCTATTTTTTAAGACCATTGACACATCATTTTGATTGACTTATGCTATATTTAGCAAAATAATTGAAAGAAAAACAATAGACCACAATATGCATTTCCTAGAATTTTGTATCTGGCTCAAGAAGTTGGATAACGAAACAGCAAGGAGAATAACAAGGAGAAAGAAAGGGATGAACAAGGTGTTAGCAGAAAGGGGATAGAATCAGGGACCCACATGGCAGAGATAACAGGAGAGAGTATGAAAAGATATGGATAAGCTATTACAAGACAAGACTTCAGAAAGGGGAAAGACCCCTGTAGTAAACTGTGATGACTCTAAAACTAGAAAAGGAAAGAGGCTCTATTCACAAAAAAACAGTCGTTCCTGACAGACAATTTTGGTTGCAGTGTAAGCACAGATCTGCCAGAAGCCATAATCAATAAGAGGTTTCATTTGCAGGGAGTGAACGGTGGCATGTGCAACTGAAAGAAAAGGATCCTATTCTGCTTCCTGCATTCTGCACCTTTACATGTGAAAGGGTTCATGTGTCTTTGGTGCAGGGAGTGATGTGAGGCAGCTACCCTTCTGTTTCACTTCTGATGCAGAATGTTACAGGGGACAACTGTGCTCTTGGGCCAGGTACACACATTACATTTTTACTGGTAGAAGTGATTAGAAACCAGTCTATACCTGGAACAGAACAGAAGTTCAACACACATAGACTGGTTAAAAAATGGCAGCACACAATCTAAGATTTGCCCTCCCCACCAAAGGGCAAATGTGTGTTCTGTTTGCTACTGACTTAAGCTACACCACTTACAGATAACTATGTAACTTGGAGTTATTTTGCCTTGGGCTTTTTTAATGTCTGTACCTAGCCTTGGAAACTTTATATTTGCTCTTTTCTTTACTCTGCAATAAATCACCACAAGTGAAAGCACTTTGGTCATGGGCGAGCATTGTAAAATTTTGTTCTTTTAAAAAACCTTGGGAAATTCCATCCAAAAATAAAAGAAAGAAAGAAATCTAAATAAAGATAATGTTAAGATTGAATTTTTAAGCATTCCTAAGGCAGGAAATGACAAAAAAAATCAAATCTCCCACACAGCTTTAACCTATCTTCTCACGTTTACGTGCTTTGTGGTTGCAGATGAACAGAAATGTTTGAAAATGTGAACATCCTTGAAAAAGTAAAGCAGCTTTGTCATTTCCTAGCCCATATTCTAAACTGAACTTAACAGAAGCTGGGCTATATATATGTAATGAACATCTTGGTTGGGTTTTTTTTTTTTTGGGGGGGGGTTGTTTTTGAGGCAATAGCATCCATAGAGAGTTAGTAGAAATTGCATATTCTCAGCGTCTCTAGAAATCTGACTGATAATTTTTCTTCTGTTATTAAAATACATTAGAAGGAAGACATTTGTCATTAAAAAAGGAGGCTAGCTGATATTTGACCAAGACACATTATGCGTGAACAGGCAGTTGTTTATCTATACACAAAGAGCAACTACAGGCTTTCAATCTAAAAATATTTTTATTTTAGAAAAAGAAAAAAAACAAGACAAGAAAAAGCAAAAGAAAGCCCCACAGGGGAGCAGTGTGTGTGACTCCTTTGTAACAGGCTACAAGAGCCCTGAAAATGAAATGGCTGCTCTCTCTGCATGTAAGGACCAAAGGAGCTTTTACAGAACCATTCACAGAAAGAAATGGAATAAGGGCCTGATTCTTACTGACTTTACTTTGTATAGTAAGCCGCCTCCGCAAAGTGTGTGTGAAAAACCACTGAATAAGGACTTATCAAAAAATGAGACAGTACAAGGCAGTGAGGAATAAGGGCCTCGACAAGCCCGCTGGGACTGAAGTTGTAGGGTAGAGATGTCAGTGGCTTTCCTAGCTGGTGACAGACCTATACATGTCTGTGGGCATTTCATTAGACTGGGAAGGATGCACATATACAAAGAGGAGGCCCAACTCTGACCCCATCTTCTTCCCAAGAAACACTGCTAGCCCTCTCTTCCATTGGGGCAGCTACACAGCTGAACGTATAGACATTGTATGGTGCATTAACCTTTAACATATGTATTTGACACTGGCGGTAATGGCTATTTCCATGGAAGCTGCCTTCTGAAGAGGAAAGAGAGTTTCTGGCTAAGGGGGAGAGCCAGGCCTGCCCCACCCAATCTTCTGCCACTCTCAGTATGATCCAAGTTTCTCCTGTCCACAGTTCCTAACTTTTACACCAAGCCTGGAGTAGGGTGGTCATCATAGCAGATAGTCCAGTTGTCCTCTGTCCTCTACTGATATGAAACTGGATGCCTTTATGTCCTCTATTTTTCTCTTGAAGAGAAAGGCATTGGGTTTTGTATCAACAGAGGACAGAGTAGCAGAAAACCCAAATGTCCTCTATGATGGCCACCCTAGCCTGGAACCACTGCCTCCTTCATGGAGAACTGACCAGGCCACCCCATCCCAGCCCTTCATTGCAGACCTCAGCTTCATTCCCCTCCCCTCTCTCCAGCCCTCTTACTGCAGGTGCTGACCCTGCCTTCCCCTCCTTCACCTCCAGCTGGGACAGTGCCCCCCCCACAGCACAGCGAAGGCTGCATGTTCTCAGATATCCCATCCCACTGCATAGGCGGCAGCTTTGGGAGGGATTCGTGCACAACTTAAAATGGACCCCTCTAAGTGCGAGGCAGCCCTGCTGAAGCAAGCCGTGGCCCACAGAACTGCGAATTCTCCCTAAGTTGGAGGGGGGAAAAAAATCTTCCTCCATCCACTGTGGCCCACAGACCTGTGCACTCTCCCTAAATTGGAAAGGAAAAAACCTTTCCCCATCCTTCCTTACATCTTCCTCACTGAAATCAAAAGCATTTTCTGTTTTTCCCTCTGTCCCACCAAAAAACTATCCTGGCGAAAAGTTTCCATGGGGTGAAAATGGGTATGTCTGTCAGGGAGTTTATTTCAGCTCTTCCCTAGGCAGCTAGAGCTCTCCCTCTGGCTTCCAGCCTGCTCCTATTCCCTCAAGACTGTTCCTCATCTCTCCTTCTCCCTTTGCTCTAGTGCAGCACTAAAGCAAGCTCCTAATTAACGTGCTTGTGATTCCCCATTGGAGCAGTGGCGCCAGGGCTGCAAACTGTCCCACTCCTGTATTCTCCAGAGGCAGGTTGGGCAGGCTCCACCACCTTGCAGCTCATCCTGTCACAGACTTGTCCATGGTGCTGGCTCCAACAGGTTCATCCTTTGTATGCTCCTCTGTGCTAATTTCCCTCAGAGGCTGCAGGCAAGGAAGCAAGTGGGGGCAGAGGAGGTCATGCTGCAGCTGAAGTGAAGATGCCCCAGAGAAAATGAAAGGGAAATGTCAAGCGGGGGAAGTGCTGAGAACTGAAACAAAGATGCAGCTCGGTCCCGCATCCTGTCAGGAGAGGCAGCGAGGCCTGTTTCCATTTGGCTGGTCACTGTCATTCACAGAAACCACAAGCAATATACAACGCAGGCCAGCCCAACATGCAGGCACATAATCCTCCCCCTGTGCAGATTAACATATTAAAGACACTCTGCACAGACTGGCGCACGCATTCACACCACCCTGTGAGCACACACCTTCCATGCATGTTCCCCTGGCTCTCTGCAAGCCCACACCCCATCACTGTGTGAAAGCAAGCACACGTCACAGACTGTCTACACGCTCCGTGTTTTACACCACATGCAATTACAGGGTCACGCAAACATGCAAAACCACCTTAGTTCTATAAATTCACACACATCACCTACAAACAATGTCTATGTTATATAAATAGCATGCCACAGGCACCCTGGAACCACAGGTACACGGAGACAAAGGAAACAAGATGAGCTGGATTCTAGCCTGCAGTTTTGGTGGGAAGTGCTTTGGTAGGCTTGGTATGAGTAGACTTCACTGTAAATAATGCTTGTAAATAGTTCTCTGTGTAGGACATCGATATGCCCTTTTCACCCCAGGTGCAAATGGCAGTCTGGGCCTGGTAGCATGGCCTAGAGACTGCCCCCTTGATTGGTTCCCCATGTATAGAATTGGGTTACTGTTGTCTCCAGGTTAAGACTATAGTTTTATAATTGTTTTGTTGCAAGTGTGGCTAAATGAGCCTGGGGAGAAAGAGTGAAGCTCTGAGGGAGGTGGAGAGAGAAGGTCCGAAGGTCTACAGAGAAAGGAATAGTCCCGGGGGTGTGTCTGCATATTCGAAGTAGGCTTGCTGCGCTTACTTACTTCGAAGTAAGTAAGCTTAATTCGAAGGAAGCTTACTGTGCAGTAAAAATATTGCACAGTAAGCCTACCAGGGGAGCATGTCTACATGCTCCTCTTGGGAGTAGATTTGGTCCTAATGAGAGTAGCCCAGTGAGGGCTCCTCCCACCCTGCTCTGCCCCTCTGCAGCAGACAGGGGGTAGCTCCAAACTCCCCCTGGGAGCTAGCCTAGGGGCTGGCAGGGAGCACAGGGTCAGGAGACAGCACATGGGGACTAGCCCTGTGCACATCAGGGCTTCTCCACATAGCCTGGGGCTAGCCAGGACCTGTCCTGTTCTAGGGCAAGTCCCAGCCAGCTCTGGGCTGGGTGGGGAACTCTCCTTGTGCAGGGAGCTCCTGGCCCTAGCTCCTCGATTACAGCAGGAGCTGGGGCATTGCTCCCTGTGCCCAGCTGCCTGCTGCCAGGTTGGGCTCTGGGCCAGAACAATGTCCCCCTGCCCTGGCAGCTCCCATCCCTGGCTCCACGATCAGAGCTAAGGCTGGGACATTGCTCCCTGCCCCCAAGAGCTGCCTGCTGCCAGGGTCAGCTCCGAGCATGGAGCCCGGCTGAGACAATGTCCCGCTGCCCCAGCAGCAGGAAACTCCTGGCCCTGGCTCTGCAATTGCAGCCAGAGCTGAGGCATTACTCAGGCAGGCAGCAGGCAGCTTCCAGAGGAAGAGAGCAATGTCTCAGCCCTGGCTGCAATTGCAGAGCCAGGGCAAGGAGCTGCCTGCTGCCAGGGCACGGGGACATTGTCCGAGCTGGGCTCCACGCTCAGAGCCCACCCCAGAAGCAGGCAGCTCCCAGATGAGGGGACAGTTATCCTGCCCTCTGCTGCCCGGCTGACTGGTTGGCTGTCTACATGTGGGCTACCGTCCAGTAACTATGGCATGGTTAATTTGATACCTGCATTTGCAGGTAGCAATTAACCATGCAATTGACTAATTGACTGCACAGTGTCTGCGCATGTAGATGGTAACACTTTACTCTGCTGTCAATTAGCCAACTACACAGTAAAGTTTCTAGTATAGATATGCCTGGGATGGACAGAATAAAGTCCGAGTGAGAACAGAGGGAACTAGAATGGCACAATAAAGACTGTTTTGAAGCAGTCTGTTGTGTTTTTGGAGACAATGGGCACTTTGATAACCCTCTTCTTTAAAAGAAGAAAATACCCTCCCTCCTTCCCCAGAGCTGACCAAAATGAAGGCGCTCCGGAGTGGGGGGAGTGGAGTACAGATCAGTGGGGAAGCCAGGGACTGAGAAGAGCCAGGGTCTCGAAGCCACACTAGGGCTGACTGCAAGGTGTCCTCTTAGGAGAGGGAGACCAAATAAAGCTGCTTCACAGGGAAGTCCCAAGAAATAGCTTTCCCCTTCTCCTCTGAAAAGGGACAAGGTGATCCTCCTTTTTATTTTCCATGACATATACATATGAACCAGATTCTCCCATCTACTGTGGCCACTACACACTGGTCAGGTGGTACCAAATGACAGTGTTCTGGGCAGAGGCAGCAAGTTAATGATAACCCTTGAACAGGGGATTTTTCCTGCTTGGGTAGAGTTGTGGAGCTGCCTCACAGACCTGGCACTCTTCTTGCCCTCAGCCCTGAGGGTGCCCCAGGGTCAGGGCAGAATAGAGCAGCCTCATTGAGCCTAAGATCCCTTACACACACTGGTGTAAGTCAGACCAGCACTGGGCAGCACAGGAAGAGGAAGTTACAACCCAGTCCCAAAGCCCTCCTCTATAGTCCTGCCCTGAGTGGAGTTCTAATAACTTTCGAGTGAGGTGTTTGCAGACGGTTGTGTGTGCACACAGCTGTATATGTATGTGCAAGCACAGCTGTAGGGGTGAGCCTGAATATTGGCACTGGTGGGCATTTATACACATACTTTTTTCCCAGTGCTGCGCCGGAGGTCCGCCACTTCGAAGCAGACTCCGCATACAAGCTGAAGTAAACTGCACTGTGCCATGTGCAGTTGTATAAGCAGCAAAATGTGCACCAGAACTGAGAAAATGGAGGTGGTGTGCTTTTGAACTAAAGCACTTCCAAGTTGTTTTAGTTCAAAAGTGTGCTTTTCTCAGTGCTAACACGCATTTCACCACTGATACAACTGCAAGCATCACAACACCAGGTGCTTTTCAAAGCACCCAGCCGCTGTAACACATGCATGTGTAAAAATATGGGGTGATCTAGCATTGAATAGCAGCTGTGTGTGTATAAATACAGTGGGTGACACAGTGTGTTTACCTGATGATAAGCATGATGATATATGTATCTGCCTGAGTGGTTGTGTAGTGAATGGGTGTGCATGTGTATACCAGTTGTTCTTTGTGGGCATACATGAATGGACAGGGTTGGTCAGCTCCAGACCACAAGGAGGCACTGTCTTCTAGTTGGTAGAGTACAAACCTGAGTCAGAAGGCAAGGGATCTAGTCCTACCTCTCTTGGAGTTGGCTCTAACCAAGCAAAAGTTTCTGTACCTCGGTTTCCCCATCTATAAAATAAGAACAATGATGCTAACACACTCTGGGGTCTAAAACTAGGAAGCTCTGTATAGCACTGCTAAATGCTGTCTTTTCAAAAACAGCACTCCATTTCCCTCAATGAATGATTGCATGCTGTGTCCAAGAACAGCTTTTAAGCTACTACCATTCAGGTTGTACTGAACAGTAACCTAACAGGGCCCAATGCCCAATGTGTGGCTAATTGCCTCTGCCTTTTAACAAACAGGACTCCATACTTGACCCATCCTCATTGCTGATGTATTCATGCAGCAAGAACAGAAGTAAGACTGTAAATTTCCCCCCACTGCATCTGTCCTCTACTGGAAGGACTTCAACTTCTCATCTTGTGTGTACCAGGAAATGCAGGTTGTAACATTCTTCTGCTTCCTGTTGAAGCTGTACCACTGAGCAGAATATGACTCAGGACGGCTTACACAAAAGAAAGGGAGCAAGAATGAGCTCATTTTACTGGTTAGCACATTACCTGGACTAGCTTTTATAAACCCTGGGCACATCTACACGTGACACTACATCACCT
Source organism: Crocodylus porosus (assembly GCF_001723895.1). Lineage (NCBI taxonomy): Eukaryota > Metazoa > Chordata > Crocodylia > Crocodylidae > Crocodylus > Crocodylus porosus. The sequence continues at coordinate 16,404,366 of NW_017728943.1, forward strand.
TAGCAACATGCTACAGCAATGTAGCATGTCACTATGGCGATGCAGCATTGGCGGGCACAAATCGTGATGCTGATGTTACATTGCTATAGCAACAATCTGCCTCACTATAGTGAATCACTACAGCGACATAGCTGCTAAAAATAACTGTGCGCCACCAGGACAGCACAGTAATGGCTGTTACTGTGCCGTCATTTAGTACTTTCTAAAACAAGCACTAAATGATGGTGCAGTAACAACTGTGCCATGGGGGGCACCTGTAGATGTGCTCCCTATGTCCCTCAGTGAGTTAATTGCCTTGTTTATCCCTACTGACCTGTTCAACCCATGTCTTCCTCTCTGTGTCCCCTCCCCGTCCTTTGTATTTACATCCTTTCTATTTAGAATCCCAGCTTTCTGCACGTTTATTCACAGCATCCAAATTAAGCTATTGCCTACAATAGCTCGTGTCTCTACAAACCAGTTAATCTCTAAGATGCCACCCTGCCCTGCCTTCTGCTTGGTTAGCGTGGGGTGCACAATTTTGGCTTCACTGGGTGCATTTAGACTAGTCTAATGTGCAATAAAGAATGTCAATTACTGTGCATTAAATGAATCTAATGCTCTGTTTGCTAGTATCAATACCTACAGGTACTAGAAAAACAGTACATTAACTAATGTACTAAAGCATGCATATAGACCATGACCAGAAGCAATTTGCTCCCTATCAGCCCAGGAAGCAGGGACAATTGCTGAGCCTCAGTTTCCATGGGGTGGGGCATAGGCGACTGGTAGGGGGTGAACAGGGGTGCACGTGCCCCCCCAGTGGCCCAGTTCCCCCCCAGTGGCCGACACTGATGCTGTCAGTAGGGCTGGTGTCCCCCCTTGACAGGGCTGCTGCTGTCAGCAGCTTCTCCAGGTGCACCCCCAGATTCAGGAAGCACAAGTCACTCATGGGGTAGGGGGAGCTGTCCCAGCTCCAGGGCAGCTCCCTCCCAGCTGTGCAGTGATTGGGGCTAGCCCTGATCTCTGTTGAACAGTGGAGATCTGTCCTGGAGCCGGGACAGCTTCCCCCATCCCCTGGAGCCCAGGCCTGACCCCTGTGCCCCCTGCCAGCCCAGAGCTGGGACCCTCTGCTGCAGGATGGCAGAGCAGGGCAGGAGCAGCCCTAGACTGCACTGCTCCTGTTCAGATGCATGCCTGGGTGCAATTTAATGTTCCTGAATGTTTTGCACAGAAAATTCAGATATTAATTGCACATGTAGATGTGCCCACTGAGAACCACTTTGCAAAGCACGTTTTCCAGTAGAAGCCACTGTAAGTAGGATCTGCTCTGGCCAGATGTTAGCCCTCCACACCTTTGCAAGTAGGAGACTGGACCACATGTACAGGTCTATGTGCAGATCAACAAAGTGCTGTGCAGAGAAGACATGGGATTTGCTGTTTTGCTTTTCAAATCCTTTTATGCATTATACAGTGGTTTAACAAAAAAAAGTGAGCCACAGGAACTGCCCTGGTGGATTGCCTGTACCCCAAAGGCTATGTACTGTGCACCCTTGGTTTAAGAAACGCAGGCAGGTTGGGGGGAGCGAACAGGACATGGCAGGTCCTAGGTTTCTGTTTCTGTTCTGAGAACACTTAGAGCATTTTATCCTGGGGCTGTACATTCCCAATAAGCCATTGATCCAAATTACATAGAAGAATATAATTTCTAAAGATTTAGACCACAACCCCTGCCCCCTAAAGCCCAAAGGACATTAGTAAGCTCAGTACCAAATAATTTACTTTATCAGCTTCTCAAAACACCCAACTTTGCTTAACCCTAGATAAAGTTAGCAAGGTATATGCTTTGGAACCCTGTACTTAACAGTGAAGAAAAATATAACATGAGGGGGGAAAATCAAGATACAACTGAAAAAACAGCCTGAAGCAAAGCAAAAAATGACTGCATCTTCTGCATTATAAAATGGATAATACAGTCATCTCTTGAATAAGGTGATGGACACACACATTCATAGTAATGGCTCCCCCCACAAAAAAATCCTCCACTGGAAACCTTTCTCTTTATACCCATAGGCTTACCACACTGGATGGATGGAGTCTGCCATCAAAAGCTGTTGTGTTCATGCTTAATCTGGACAGTCAGCAAGTATTTGAGAATGATAACTCTTAACCACAAACATCTACAACAGCTCATGGTCAGAGCTATCAAAGGCAAATTAATAAACACTGAAAGCAAGCATGCTGCCAGGCCCAAGATCATTTCAATCTACAGCAAGAACAACAGATAAAGAGAAAAAGCCATTAGTCTAGGGAGGGCTGGCTTGCCCTAAGAAGCAAACTGCCTAACCTGCCCATAAAGGATATCTGATTTTGCTTCCAATCAAAGCCAAGAAACCTAGTGAATGGAGGGGAAATCACTCCTTCACCGCAGCATGATTAAATGGACCAATTTAATTATATCTGCTGCAAAGAAAAAGGAGGATAGACTCCCTGGGTATTTTTATAGCACAGTAGTGGCAAGTCCTGAACAGGATGCTACTGGGCATACTCTACCCAGCTGCCCTGGTGAAGCAGCTCTAGCATCATCAGAGGCCACTCTGAAGCATGTGGAAGACTGAGGTCATCAGATGCAGGGGTAGCAGTGGACATAGTCTTCCTGGACTTTCAGAAGGCCTTCGACACTGTCTCTCACCCTGTTCTCATTAAGAAACTGGGGGACTGTGGTGTCGACACCAACACAGTCAGTTGGGTCGCCAACTGC
>NW_017728943.1:16407610-16416011 GCF_001723895.1 Crocodylus porosus
AACTAGTCAGGGGGGATCAGCAGGCACTGGGGAAGTCCCTGTTCCCACGAGCACTGCCAGGAGTGACCAGGAATAACGGTCACAAGCTGGTAAAGGGAAGATTTAGGCTAGATATCAGGAGGCGCTACTTCACAGTCAGGGCGGCTAGGATCTGGAACCAACGTCCAAGAGAAGTGGTGCTGACTCCTACCCTGGGGGTGTTTAAGAGGAGGTTAGATGAACACTTTGCTGGGGTCGTTTGACCCCAGTAATCTTTCCTGCCATAGCAGGGGGTCGGACTAGATGATCTGCTCAGGTCCCTTCCGACCCTAGAAACTATGAAACTATCAGACCAGATACAGAGGAATGTCCCAGAGTGGCCACACTGCTGCATTTCCAGTTTGGAGCAAGTTTTCTTCAGAGCCAGTTCATTGATATGAAGGTGACAAACTTCCAGTAAATAGGGAAGTCATTTCTGAGTCTGTAGATGACCGAGGAGGCCAATCCAAGACCTGTACGTTTGACTGCTGACATAGCAAATCGTTTCAAAAGGAAGGAGATCCCAGTGATTTCAGGTCACAGCTCTTACCTTTTGTCTCCCTTATCTACCTGCTTCCATTGTGGGGTGAGTTTGATCAAAATGATTGATGCCTTGTCATAACTAACAGACCACTAGAGATGATTCAGGGCTTGAGTCTTCCAGGTATTGATGTTAATAGTGCACATCTTCAGACTGGGCTTCCTTGAATCTCTTCTTTTGCCAACTTCTAAGAGTGGTGACTATCAGTGAGTTGGGAGTATAGGACCTATTTTGGGAGCTGGTTGTCAATTATCCTTAAGACATGTACTGTCCAATGGAGCTTTGTGCACACCTGCCAGCTAACAATTCCCTTCAGCTGGAGAAGGGGAGTATATACCCAAGTTACCTGGGCTACACATGGAAGAGCAGCTGTTTGGTTTGAAGTGAATTTGTAAAGTATCTTGATTTTTGTTAAATTAACAGCAAGTCCAAGAATTTCATACGCTTCACAGAAGCAAGCAAGTGACCCTAAGCTCTTAAATTAAGCAGCACACACGACACAGCTGTCATCAGCATATTGAAAATCAGTCATGGAGATGTTGGTTATCTTAGATTTGAAATGTAACCAGTTGAAGTTAATAAGATTCCCATCCACACAATATTGGATGCTGACTCCATATGGAAGTCCATCAGCAATGAGATGCAGAATAGCTGTAATACTGTTCAAATTAAAGCTGGATAGAAACTAGCAATACAGTTGTTACACATTTTCAAGCACTAACTTGGTAACTGGTTGACTCTTTTTAAATCTGAATTGACAGTTTTGTGGTGTTATAATTACTTTGCACATGTGGCCAGTCTAAATTTATTGAGTGATTAACCAGTTAATCGCATAATACATTAACATGTAGCAGGGGCCACAGATGTAAAAGGGTGTTGGTGCAATCACACATGCTTGCTTGACTCCAGTTCTAATCGTGAAAGGGTCCATTTCCATGCCATTTCTTAAGATGATTGTTGTCATATCATCCTGAAGAAGCCTGATATTAATCAGAATCTTCTATAGGGCCTCTCCATTGATTGAATAAAAGGCCTTAGTCAGGTCACTGAAGTCCATATAATATTTCAGTGTTATTCATGGAATTACTTCTGCAACTGTCTAGCAATAATGATCATATCTATTGTACCTCTGAATGTTCTGAAGCCACGCTGGGACTCGGGTAGAATCTCCTCAGTGAAGAGAGTCTTTTAAGGAGAATGAAAGTGAACATCTTCCAGCCTATGGGCAGGAGTACAATTCTACAATAATTGCTGTAATTTGATCTATCCCCTTTATTGATTATGGTAATGATCCTGATTTCTCTCAGATCACTGGGATTCTGTTAATGTTTCCAGATTTTCATAATAACAACATGCAATTAGTGAGAGAGGTTTTTTCCACTTTGCTTAAAAATTTCAGCTGATGTTCTGTCAAGACCACATGCTTTGTTGTTGTTCATCTGCTTAATGGCTTTCAAGGCCTCTTGGTAAGTTGGTGGATCTTCAAGGTAGTCCTTAATGCACTGTTGTGCAATAGCATCAGTGATGCTGTTTTTGACATTAGAATCTTAGTTCAAGAGCTCTTGAAAGTGCACCTGTCACCACATGTTAATAGTGGAGTTTTTTTACAGACTGATGTTCCATCCTTGAACCTCCTGGTGTTTCTGGCCCACAGATAGCTTTGATTGCACTGAAGAAACTATGCATGGCTATCAGCAAACTTCTGAATCTCTTTTGCTTTGTCCTCTCACCACTTATGTCACTCTCACGTTTTCCTTTCTGTCTCATGTTTAATGTGGTGATAAATGTCTGGCTTCTATTTGGAGTTGATGTTATGGTGCCAAGTTTTGTAGGCGGTCCTTCTTCTGTCAATGAAAGCTTGAATTTTCCCATCATTCTCATCAAACCAGTCCTGATGTTTTTTGTAGAGAAGCCTAGACATTCTTTGCATGCCCCAAGGATGTCTTTGTTGAGGTTCTTCCAGTGATCAATGGTGTCAAGATCATCAAGGAGATAGGAGAATTTCTCACTAAGGCACTGCTGGAGATGAGTACTTTTAGCAGGGCCTTCCAAGCACTCAGTATTGAACCTCTTCTTTGGTTGCTTCTTTTGTTTACATTATTTTGGGGTGCTATGAATAGACTTGATGTATCAAACAATGATCCATCCAGCAGTCATCTGCACTGTTCATAGCTCTAGTGATACAGACATCATGATAATCCTGGTCAAGCACTAAAATGTAGTCAATCAGGTGCCAGTGTTTTGAGCAGGGGTGCCTGAATGACATCTTTGGTTTGTTGCTTTGGCAGATAAGATATTTGTGATGATGAGATTATGTTCTGAATGCTTGCTCAAGAGAAGAATTCCATTTGAAATGATTTTCTCTGCCTTTTTCTTTTTCCAGTGCTCCTTTCCATAGCTCAGAGTCTCTGCCTTAGCACTGAAATCACCAAGAAGAATGATCTAATCTTCTTTGGGAAAGATGATGGAACTTGGTCAAATTTAGAATCCAACTCTTCTTTTGTTTCTTCATCCTTATCAACGGTTGAAGGGTATGTATGGTTGACTGTGCAGAGGAGCATGTAGACAGGGGGTGCTTAATAGTATCCTGACCGAGAGACTGACCTTCTGTTAGAAACTCCCCTACGAAAATTCATAGGATGGTTATGAAGAAGTGTTTGAACAAGTAACCCTGAAAGCTTGAACTGCCTGTGGCCTCACATTAAAACTGAGTCAGCCGTTAAATGAGAGTTCCCAATCAAAGCCCTCAACCTTCTTACCTCCAGCTCCCCAACCCAAAGAAAGGGTGCCTTACCTTCAAGCAACAGGAATCCAGGTGCCTTCAAGCAAGAGGCTTATCCAGAAAAATCCTCTGTGGAGACTATAAGCAAAAAGTAACAACTCCATCCATCAAATCAGTGAGACCTTGACTCCATCCACAGCTAGAAAATACTCAGCTCCAGCCAATGAGAGCTACGCCAGGAAAAAATCTAACAGGACTTTTTTTTTTTTTTTTAAGAGAATTCTAAAAACCACAGGGGAGGGTTTACTAAACACTATTACCACAATACAGGCAGTCCTCGACTTGCAACATTTTGAGTTACATTTCGCACTTACAATGTTTGTAAATTAAACACCCTGTTTCAACTTTCTGATGGCAGTTTCAAGTTTACAACACTTGATCTAATGCTAAGCCACACCAGCGAACAAGTTCTCTGTATCACCCATCTCCCTGGAGAACATCTGTCCAAACTTCCTTCGACACTTTCTTTAAAAAAGCAGACAAGACTCCAGAAAAACCTGCAGCTAAGACTCCTGCGAAGACTCCAACCAAGAACCCTTCAAAAAGTCCAACCAAGAGCCCTTCAAAACAGGCAGCAAAATCTCCTCAAAGAAGTCCTTCCAAATCAGTATGATTACTATTTACAATATAAATACATTAATGTAGCTATATTACTCCTCTATAATTGACTGAGTACAAAATTCTTGGTCATTTTTGGTGAAAACAGGGTATCGGGCCTTGGTTCAGGAACCAATCCCCCATTTATAACATTGTTTCCTATGGGAAAATCAGTTCCGAGTTACAACATTTCGACTTAAGATGTGATTTTCAGGAACCAATTGTGTCATAAGTCTGACGACTGCCTGTACAGATCTATCAGAGGATTAGGGCTGTGCAAAGTTTCAGTAGCCGATTTGATTCAGAGGAGATTTGGCCCAATGCAGCAGCCAAATCTCCAAATCCAAAATCAATCAAACCAGGAGACCTATTAAAAGGTCCAAATCAAACTGGAAGCCTCCAAATCAATTTGGAGAGATTTAGAGATTCGAAAGGCTTGCAGCAAACAGAAACTGAGAACAGGAAAAGGGATAGGGTGATCTTCCATATTTGGAAAAGGCTGAGAGGGTGGGGAAAGACCGCTGTAGCCGGCCAGTGACTGTGATCTTTTCCCTTCCAATCACAGTGCTCTGGGGGAGGGACAAAGAACAACATATAAAGCTGTGTCTGAAGTCATCTGTGCCTTCTGTGAGCTGTGTCTGTCTTGGAGCGGCAGTATCTGAAAGGCTTAGTCTCTTGCTAGCTAGTCTCTCTTCTTGTAAGTTGTATCCAATCCTTTCCTACTTACCCCTGCCTACAATCCCTATTAGAATCCCTATCCATTCCTTTCAACTTATTCTTCCCCCAGAATCCTCTTATTTGTTCTTGTTAGTCTGTCTTGACTCTTTTCCTCCACAAAAAGAAATCTGTGTTTTCCCTGACAGTGTATCATCACTGTGCAGGAAAGCACAACATATATTACACACACACACACACACTTTGCAGCACACAAAACATTATGAAGCATGCTAGAAAGGCAGGTGCCAGGTCTTCTGGCAGGGGAGGGAGAAGGGGCAGAGGGAGAGCTGCAAGCCCCTCCCCTCCCGTCCCGTGCTGCCCCAAACTGTTACCCTCTTTCCTGGCAGTGATGAGTCTTCTGCTGCTAGTGGGAGCAAGGACGTGGTAGCAATGCCTGCACCTGCACCACCACCACTAACCAGCAGCAGCATGACATTCTCTACTCCAATTTCAGTTCCCAGCATGAGCCTTCCAGTGCCAGAGGAGGAGCTGGATCTGGAAGCAGAGGAGCTGAGGATCATAGCAAAGGAAAGTCTGGGGAAGGAGGGGAAATCTGAGTTTGTGCTTCACACCCCTCAAAGTTCCCCTAAAGGCACATCTTCTCTAGAAGGCACTTTGGAGGAGGTTGTGGGGGCAGGTGGCTCAGCTCCTCCTGTTGCTGTGCCCCTGCCTGGTGAGGAGGGGGATAAGGCAGGATCCCCACTCTCAACCCAGAAGCAGAGGTGGGGGGCAGTATAGTGCAGGATCATTTTGAGGTGGCAGATGATCCCAGGTATGCTACCTGCTAGCAATGCCAAAGGCAGATCATCCGGGGCAAGGAGGTGAAACACTTCGCCACCATGGCAAAGCTGCTGCATCTCAGGAGGCAGCACCCCCTTGCCCTTGTTTCTCCTCAGCCTGGCACCAGTGGGAGTGTGCCCAAAAAGAAGTCCCCCACTCTCTCTCCATAGCCCCTGTCCCCAAGAAGCAGAGGCAGGCCACCTTGAACCAGTGGGGGAAAGGTGGAGACAAAGGTGGGCATGTTCCGAAGGTGAGCAAGATCACCCAGAGCATTGGGGAGATGCTTGCTCTGGATAGCCAAACCTTCTCCTTAGTTGAGTGGCCAGGGTTCAGGCAGCTCATGGCACTCATGGCCCCATTGTACCAAGTGCCCGCACACACCATTTTTACCAGGATGGTGCTGTCCTCCCTGTATGAGTCATGCAGGGAGTACTTGAGGAAGGAGCTGTGCAAGGCAGGTTCGCAGGTAGCCTTGCACTTCACCTCAGACATCTGGAGCAGCCAGGGTGGAGATCATGACTACCTCTGTCTCACAGGGCACTGGTGTGATCAGTCAGGGTGCTGGTGGGCTCTCCTTCAAGTGGAGGTTATGAATGAGTCCCACATGGCAAGAGAGATCATGGTGGCCATGAACCGCATGGTACAGGGGTGGCTCGCTGGGCAGGGTGAGTTCACCCATGGGTTCATGGTCACTGACAACAAGGCCAATATGGTCAAGGTGGTGCATGATGCCAGCTTTGTTGGCTTCTGCTGTGTGGCACACAAGTTCCACCTCATAGTCAGGCATGTCTTGGAGGGGGACAGGACTCCCAGTGATGGTGCCACTACTACCAGCCAGCTCAGTCTGAAATGCAGGAAAGTGGCAGGCTACTTCCACCAGAGCATCAAGGGGGGCAAGATGCTATGGGACAAACAGGCAAAGCTGAGCATCCTGCAGCACAAAATCATGCAGGATGTGGAGACTCGGTGCAACTCCATATATCCGATACTGGAAAGACTGGTCAAGCAACAGAAGGCCATCCATGAGATGGCCTTGGTCAGGGCAATTGGGATCAGTGGTTTGGTAGAGCAGCTGGTGTTCCTGAAAGTGAAACTCCCACTGCTTGGGTTCCCCAAGCTCCATGTGCAGATGGAGTGATTGCCACACTCCTCACCTATTTGCTTTTTTTATTTGGTTTCAGAACCTTGAGGTACACTTTCACAGAAACCCCTGCACCACTCTGCCTGAAACCTGGCAGGCCTCATGCCCACACTAGGGGCTACCATCTCTGCTGCACTCATCCCACCCTGCCTTAATATACACAAGTGATATGAGTTTTGCTCTCAACAGTTTGAGGTACACTTTCACAGAAACCCTTGCATCTATCTTCTTGAAACTTGCCACATGTCATGCCCTCAGAAATAGCTACCATCCCTGCTGTTTTCATCCAAATCTCCAAACAAATGACAAAGTTGTAGGTATTTTAGTGATTCCCCATTATAGTATATGGCCGAATCTCCGAATCGGTGCCAAATCTCTGAATCTGAATTGAATCGGGACAGTGATTCAAATCACCACATCAAATCGCTGTCCCTCGAATTGGCCAAATCCAAATCCAAAGCAAATACTTGCTGCTTCACACAAGCCTATGGAGGATAACAAGCAAACTATATCATATGCAAAGAACTGGCACAGACTGGCGTAAGGACTTGAGAATACAATGAAAACATGGAAGCAAAAAACATTATTAGTAATTAACACTTCCCTTGGGAAACAGAGTCATAGGAAATGCTGTTAGGGGCTGGGTCATAGGTACTATGGCCTAATAGTTAACCTGGTGAGGGAAGGTGGGTGCTGGGCACTGGGTCAGAATTTGGGAGGCAAGTGACCAAGTCTGGAGGAAAATCCAGGAGCAAAGTCCAAAATACAGGCCAGGGTCAGGGTCCAGGAATCAGATGCAAGTTACTAAGTCTAAAGGATAATCTACAGGTCAAAGTCTAAGAACAAAGCTAAAGCAGAGTCAGGAACCAAGACAGCCAGGGAGCACAGGGACCAGGAGGCTTATCAAAGCAGACCAGGGTCAGAACTGTTGGCTGACCTGGCAGTATACAGCTGCATCTGCAGTTAAATGAGTAGGCAGCACTCCAAACAGCCAATCAGAAAACTAGCCAATTAATAAGCTGGGGCAGAGCTTGTCATCCAGAGAATCAAGACAGGTATAGCTACCTAGACAATTAACTCGGACTGGCCTGCCTGATTAGAGTCCTTGACAAACACCCACTTCCACCCTGTGAATTTCCTTCCACATTTCCATAATTCCTAATACCCTGAAGCCAGTTCAGTTCCAAAATATGCCTCCTGGCCAGGTCAGTAAGCAAGAAGTCATGCAGGTTCCAACACAAAGAAGTCACTTTTCTCCCAGTGAATATGAGCTGAGAAAGACTGCTCAAAAGTAGTCCTGACACTCATTAAAACTTGGACACAATGCTTATAAATAATAAATACAGTCACATCATCACCATAAAATGCAGGCTGGAACAGGGAGAGGAAGGGCAGGAATGTGATTTTTGCACTGAACTTAATGAAGATTCAACAGAAAAAACATACAGCAACCCTGACCAGAGAATCAAACAGATTGTTCCCCATGCACTGGAAAAGGGCTGTTCAGATACCATTGAACTGAAGGAGGCCATGAGGATCATTATACAGGCATACCTCATTTTATTGCGCTTCACTTTATTGCGCTTCGCAGATATTGCGTTTTTTTACAAATTGAAGATTTGCGGCAACTCTGCGTCTAGCAAGTCTATCAGTGCCATTTTTCCAACAGCATTTGCTCACTTCGCATTTTTTATAGTTTCATAGTTTCATAGTTTGTAGGGTTGGAAGGGACCTGAGCAGATCATCTAGTCAGACCCCCTGCCATGGCAGGAAAGAATACTGGGGTCAAATGACCCCAGCAAGATGTTCATCTAACCTCCTCTTA
>NW_017728943.1:16416556-16435017 GCF_001723895.1 Crocodylus porosus
ATCTTAGTGTCATCAGCAAATCTGAACAGGGTGCTTTTTACCCCCTCATCCAAATCGCTGATGAAGATGTTGAACAGTGCAGGCCCGAGGACCGAGCCCTGGGGAACCCCACTGCCCACGTCCTTCCAGGCTGAGAAGGACCCATCTACTACCACCCTCTAGCAATAAAGTATTTTTTAATTAAGGTATGTACATTGTTGTTTTTAGACATAATGCTATTGCAGACTTAATAGACAACAATATAGTGTAAACATAACTTTTATATGCACTGGGAAACCAAAAAATTCATGTGACTCGCTTTATTGCAGTGGTCTGGAACCGAACCTGCAATATCTCCGAGGTATGCCTGTATAGCAACTGAATGCAGGAGCCCACCTTGACCTCCAAACCAAAAGCACAAAAGGAATGAAACAAATGTCCATGGCTTACATAGCCGAAACCTTTCTCCTGGCTGAGGGAAATCAACCTGACCTGCAAATCAAACTTTTCAGAGGCTAAAATTACATCCTATCATAGGAAAAGGTTGTCAAAAATATATCTGATCACCTAGGTTCCCTCTAAGCTGCGCATGTATGCAGCTGTACACAATTAAAAATCTTGCTGTGCACCAACTTTTTAATGCAGTGCACCCACCCGGAGAGGAGCTGGGCGTGGAGTGAAGCAGAGGCACTAGGGCCAGCGTGGGACACTTACTGAAGGTAAGCTCCTCACTCCTCATGCAAGGCAGGCAGCGGCTCCTCCATGAGGTGAGGTAAGGTGGGGGTGGGGACAGGGCTGGGGCTGGCATAGTCTTTGCTGGCTCTGGGGAACTGCTTCATGGGCCCTGCAAGCTCCAGAGAACTGCTCCGCACCCCTGCATTGCCTCAGGAAGTGAGGAGGCACGTGGCATCAGGGCTGGGGAGTGGAGCAGATCCCCGGAGCTGGTGGAGCCTGTGGAGCAGTTCCCTGGAGCAGGCAGAGCCCACGCCAGTCCCCAGCCCCAGACCCACCTTGGGGAGGGGCCACTGCCTGCCCTGCGTAAGGAGCTTACCTTCGGTAAGTGTCCCACACCAGCCCTGGTACCTCCCTTTCAGTTCTATCAATTGTGTGCAGCCCATGGCTGCCCCACAGCACTCCAATACGCTGCTCTGGGCAGCAGTTAGCATGGAGAAGGGCGGTGGCCGAACCCTGCCTGTTCCCACCTGGACACCTACTGTGGGACACTTACCAATGGACCGCACCGAAAGGGAGAGGCAGGACAAAAGCAGCGTACTACCGGACTGAAGCAGCACGCTCATAGACCGCTACTTCTTAGAGGGAACACTGCTGATCAGGGTCCACAGCTGAGCCAGCCTAAGGGTGAAACAGCACATTACACTTAGACCACACTATATCTGTGGAATATTAAATTGTGTTAAAGTTAGAATGTGCAGTGAGCAGTGGCATGTTAAAGGATAATATAGTTTTTTGCCTGCACAGCTCTAATTTGCCACTAGAAGATGGGTAAGCAGAGGCATGGTTGGGGCCAGAGCATCCGGGCTTTATCCCTGCATGGAAGGGAAGGGAGGAGGGCTGGGAGCAGTGCATCCTGGAAGAGACTGAAGTTACTCTAACATGAACTAGCTAGCATGCTCAGAGTTAACTCTTGCCTGAAGTGATGTAACCTTGAGACACCCAAGGCACATCTATGTGAGACACAATAGTCCAGCTGAAACCCAGGTCCTGCTCTCTTCCTAAGCCACACCTCACCAAGTCACATAGCCTCTAGGTTGTTTGTTTTGTACAGGCTCCACATCTCTCTGTTTCTTGGCCACCCAAAATTTTCTCCCTGACACGATCTGTTCATATTTCTCCTGGAAATCTATGTCTTACAATCTATGACTCTCTGGAGCCATCTGAAGGAAGTCAAGGCCAAGGAGAGTCCAAAAGATCTTGTAGAACTCAGTAGGTACATCTACATGTGCACTCAACTGCGCAGTTGTTACTGCACAGTCATTTAGTACTGTGCAGTAACTATTGGTATGCACAATTCTGGTGCCACACAAGTCCTTTCCAACCTTACCGTGCAGTAGCAGTGAGCCACTATGCATTGTCATGATTTGTGCCTGCCAATACTACGCCACCATAGCAACAAGCAATGTCACCATAGCTTATCACTACAGCAACATAGTGTCTTTTGTAGGTGCACCCAGTAGGTAAAACACTAAAGCCAAATGCTCAACTTACAAATCCTACTCAGGTGTCTACATGTGATCCTCAAGGAACCTGAGTGATACAGACTGTGCAGCCTACAGTCCCCCAAAAAAACAAATCAAACAAAACAAAACCCTCCTGACTGCAAAGATCCTAACCCTTACTCACAAAATCTGAAAGTGCTCAGTCTGACAACATCATGAAATAGCCAATCGTTTTCCCTTCCACATGTTTCTTTTTCAGGCTAATGGAAAACTGAGTAAGTCCATCCATTTGAGAAAGGCCCTAAGACTAGGCCCTAACCAGAGCACCTTGAGTTTTGTAATCTAACAGGTGAAACAAAAGTTGTATTTTATAGTTCAAGCTCTCATGAAGCCTAACACCACTACTACCATTAGGAATTGTATCCATGTCTACAACCCCAGCTTTAAAACTCCCACACTCCAGGGCCCAGAGTTGTCTTCTGTGCATATTCCTGACAAAACTATTTAAACATTAACTTCCCACCATTAGCATTGCAGCCAAGAAGGAAAAACACTGCTTGAAGCAACAGATCCCCAACAATGGGCCCCTCAAGCATTCTGTGCTTCCCCTGGCAGGCTACTCCTGAACCAGATGCAGTGCTGACACCTTTGTGCAGCACTTGGGACAAGCAAATTAGCACTGCTGATTAATAGCACCAATTAGTCCACCCTAAACTAATTAGCCCACCCAGACCTTGCAGAATATGAGTATTAAAATGCCAATCGAAGCAATGAGCTTGAAGAGAGAGAAGAATTACTATACACCAGACCACATTATGATCTAAAATGGCAGTAGAGACAATAGAATTAGAAAATAAAAGTGTATTCATGATGAGAAACCACATAAAACTAATGCAAATGAGCTGGTACTGGCACTCAGGCAGGTATGCTGCCTTCCACCAGAATGAAAACATCACCCAGCCTCAGACAGACCAAGCACCTGTAAAATGATTAAAAGGCACTCAGAAGACTGCAGATCAGGTTCCAAATGACTTGAGTCTTATCTCCCATCCAGAGTACAATTAAAATCACCTCCCTACATCAAAATATCACTTGTCAAATAATTTGCCAAAGTAGCACCCTGATTGTAAGAGGAAGAAAAAAACATTAATCTTCTCTTTCCCAACAATAAGAGCGTAAGGTGTGTGTAAATGAAATGGGGACCCTATATTGAAGCGATGGCTTTTTAAAAACACCATTCAGAGGAGTTTTAGTTTGCTGCACCCCAAGTCACTTAAGGTGTGTTACACCACTGAATTTGCTACAACAGCTGGAATTACTGTGCAATATGCCACCGAAACATGCAAACACCAACACCATTAAAGGTGCCATTAAACACATGCCCCTCACTCTGTCTACACACGGCCATGAACATTACCAACAACAACAAAAAAGACAATGTGGCTCAAAAAGCACTCCAACTGCCAACAAACAGCCTTGAATAACTTCCTGAACAAAAACTGAATCAGGTTTCTTCCTACCCATAGACAGAACTGTAGCTCTTTATACATGTAGCAAAACCATAACTAAAGAAAACCTCCCTTCTCCAATCAGCAAGCCAGCTTGTTCAAACTGCCCTCATGTGTGCACATCTCTTGCAGAAAGGGAATGCCCAAGCCCTTCTGAAAGAGATACCCAAAGAGAGGCTTTTGTTTCTTGCCATCCCTGCACCCATTCATACACAGAGACCACATGTAAAATGATGAGTGAGACCAGCACTCATGACAGCAATTTAAGAAGGGGAACAAAAACAAATTTCAAATTAAAATCCCCAAACAGCTAATCCCTGATATTACCACTAGCCAAGGAAACACTCACTGTGGTCATCAGTTTCCTTCATCTATACTGCTTCCATCCATACCTGAGGACAGGGGGACAATCCAGGCTGACCTTGACAGGCTCAGGAAATGGGCAGATGAGAACCTGATGGTGTTTAACACCCAAAAATGCAAGGTTCTCCACCTCGGGAGGAAAAACCTGCAGCTCATTTATAGGCTCGGCAGTGCTACACACTGGCTAGCACTACGAATGAGAGGACTGACCGCAAGATGAACATGAGCTTTCAATGCTGCTGCTAGTAAAGCGAGCAAAATGCTGGTTTGCATCCACAGATGCTTCTCAAGCAAATCCCAGGACATCATTCTCCCACTGTACTCGGCCTTGGTGAGGCCGCACCTGGAGTACTGTGTCCAGTTTTGGGCTCCACAATTCATAAAGGATGTGGAGAAGCTTGAGAGTCCAGCGAAGAGCCATGTGCATGATCAGAGGTCAGGAAAACAGACCTTATGATGACAGGCTGAGAGCCATGGGGCTCTTTAGCCCGGAAAAGCGCAGGCTCAGGAGTGATCTGATGGCCACTTCCAAGTTTATCAGGAGTGACCACCAGTATCTGGGGAAATGTTTGTTCACCAGAGCGCCCCAAGGGATGGCGAGGTCGAATGGTTATAAACTCCTCCAAAGACCATTTCAGAGTGGACATAAGAAAGAACTTCTTCACTGTCCTAGCCCCCGAGGTCTGGAACAGCCTGCCGCTGGAGGTGGTTGAAGCACCTACTTTGAATGCTTTCAAGAGAAATCTGGAAGTTTTTCTTGCTGGGATCCTATGACCCCAGCTGACTTCCTGCCCTTTGGGCAGTGGGCTGGACCCGATGATCTCCCGAGGTCCCTTCCAGCCCGAATGTCTATGAAATCTATGAAATCTATGAAATTATATACAAGACATTTCTCACATCTCAGGTGAAAATTGTCACTTCTGTCTGCACCCATAATAGTGTGCTGAGCAGATAAGAAGTCAGATTAAAATGTGGAAACGAATCTGACACCTCTAAACCCCAGGCCTCACTTAATCATATATAAAACCTACCGATCTCATAGAGAATACACTCCCTGCAGGCAAGTCAGGACCTAGAGGATCTTTGAATTCATCTTTCTCCACATGCCCAAACTTTGTCCCTACTCACCATGAGGGAGGGGACTACAAGGGAACTTGAGGAAGGAGACTGCTGGGACTGAGAGGGCAATACTGCCTCCTAGGAACTCTCTGTATCCCCAGGCATAGATCCTTCTATAGCAGCATCCTCAGAATTGGGTTCCTTCCCAATGCCAATCAAACCAACTTCCTTGCAGCAGGTTGTAAAGTCCCAACCACTGCCAATCACCCTTTTTTTTCTTTTTTACTATGGGAGTTAGCCAGCATAACTGAATCCACAGCCAAAGCCACAGAATCCAAAGTAGTTGGCTCAGCCTTAACTTCACAAACAGGCACAGGCTAAAAGGTCACTCAGGGACCACCAAAATGCTAAACTAGTTTCCTTACATTGTACAGAAGCCACCTGAGGTGACCTGCGGCCCCCTGCAGTAGATCTGGAGGACCAGAACGTATGATCACTCCACAGCACTGACATCTGGAGCCTGCTGGGACCCAGCCTTTGCCAGCAACAACCAGCCCTTTGCTTTACTCCTGAACACTTCCACGTTCATAGGCATGGGGTCAGCCTTCCAAGGGGCAGCTGCCTCTTCTAGTAATTAAATGAGTCAGATTCCCAGAGTGAACACAAACCATCTCCTCAGTAGCAACAGACATGAGATAACCATAATCACACTCACCAGTCCTGTACTTCAAGGAACCCTTCAGAGGCTTATAAGCAATATTCAAGAATATTAAAACCTGCCTGCTGAGCTTGGTGACCTTATTGCATTCTGCCATATCTGAGACCAACTGCTGACCCTTAAAAGAGGAAGGGCTTTAGGGATGGTAATTCTAATGACAGAGAAAGAGAAAGTCAATAGAGACAAAAATACCTCATCCAGCAGTACCCTCTATAACCACACAGTTGACAAACACAGCAGTATTGCTCATACACAGGGCATCCCATGTGTATTTACTGCCAGTTATCTTCTCCACAGTTAGAACAGACTCTTACAAACATGCAGAAACTGGAGGGAAGGAAAATCCACAACCTTTGGCCCCAAGTCAAAGCCACAGTATCTACAGTAAACTGAGAAGTGTGTTCCATAGGCACAGCCCAAGAGGGCAGGAAATAAGTGCAAGAATACCAACTCCCCAAAAAAGAGCTCTCTAACAGTCACCAAGCCAAATACACATACAAAAAACTTCATCTCCTCAAAAAAGGGAAACAAAGGAAAAAGCAAAGCAGCAGTACACCCCTCTCTCCCTCAGTTCTCAGTAAGCCTGGTGCTACTAACCAGCAGAGCAAGACAGAGAGAGTGATTGGGGAGGTGGGTGGCCCAGGATCAAGTCCCTTCTGTGTCTGATTTGGTCCAGTGTCTTAAAGCCAGTTCTCTTACATCCAGTTCAGTGCACTAACCACCAGACTATTGGCTATTATTGGGCGAGTCTCTCTCTCTCAGCCACACACGCACTTCTTATGTTTGTTCCACACTCTGGGATAGTAAGGGATTTCAAATCATGCAAAACTTTTGCAAAAACAGAATTATTGTCTTCTAGCCAGGTCTAATAGAGGCCATATAAGTATCTAAAGGTCTTTATAAAGGATTCTACTTTACTGGTAACCTGGCTTTTTACATATAAAAAAGGACACTGAACCCTGAAACAAGATTCCAGATTCATTTGCTGTTTTCATTGACAGAAAGAAAAAAATACACCAAAAGTTGAGACACACAGAGACAAAATAAATCCCTTTCCCTGGATCCTGTACACCAGGCTTGTCCAACATACGGCCCACGGGCCACCATGCGGCCTGCCGAGGCATTTTCTGTGGCCCACGGTGCTGTGACGGGAAACGGAAGTAAACACGTTTACTTTCATTCCCTCCCCTTGTACCTCCCCCAGCCCCTCAGCAGCTTCCTAATGGCTGCTGAAGGGCTGGGGAAGGGACAAGGTGCCCACACACACAGTGTCAGCTTGACGTTGCCGACGTGGTGCGTGTGGGAAGAGTGCAGACCCGGCCCATCTCCTCCCATCCCTAGCACCACGTGGGGAAGCCACCGCTTCCTGGCCTGAGCGACTCGCCACTCCCCACTCGCAGGCCCCTGCTCCCTCCAGCCTGGCACGGCGCAGCGTGGCATAGTGATGTGGACCTGCGGACGCAGCACGGCAGCCAGGCTCACCCTCGTTGTCTGCCTCTGCCGCAGGTAGGGCTGGTCTGGGCCAGGCCAGAAAGATGGCACCTCCCCCAGGGCCAGGCCAGTGACTGTGGGCTCCCGGCACCTGTGTGTGTGGGGGGGGTCCCTGCTTTTCAGAGTCCCAACCCAGTGTCCCTCACTGCTCCTACCTCCAGACCTGAGTCCCCCAGTGTGGGGCATGGGGGGGGCCCAAGTAGCCCCTTGCAGGCTGGAACTCTGCCAGCCCACAGAGAAAAGCCACAGTTATATGTTTTTCTCCTTTAAAGGAGAACCCACTTTTAAAGTTTGCTCATGACCCTTTCATATATTCTTGAGACCTTCATTAGTGTCAAAGGTCACATGACATCACTGCCTGATGTGATACCACTTCCTGTGAGGTCTTTGAATATGGCTCGCCGGCCCACTGGGTGATAAAAAGTTCATGATCCGGCCCCACATTCAAAAAGGTTGGACGCCCCTGCTGTACACAGTGCTCCCAGAAGACCTGGTAATAAGCACGCAAGGGAAGGCCCTAGGAAGGGAAGTACACATTCTCAAGTTACACTAACAACATAGTGTGCTGAAAGGAGGCAAAGTCTGCTTCTTTGAGATGAACGCAGGGCACCAACCAGACCACACAGAGCAAGGATGCCACCCAGCACACCACAAATTAAAGCCTGGTACACTCTGCCAAGCTGTAATGATATGTTGCAATTTGCTGCAAGTGTTGCACAGTTGAACTGGCTGGGAGCATGGTCAGGAAAGTCAACACCAGAAAAAACAGATCCAAGGAGACTGCAGTGAACTGCTGCCCTAATACAAACATTATTGAGGGAGGCACAGGCCAAGTAAACATAACTACCGCCTTCTGAGCCACTCTCCTGTGGGTTGCAGGAAGAAGAGGAGCTTGCTCCAAAGGGCAAGCAAGACTGAAGATAAAAATAAAGAAAAAGATAAATGAAAGAACTAATGAAAACCAAACCGAAAAGCCAAGGGCCCATTTTGATTTGTATTCCCTCCAGTGATCTGTGACCCAGTGTGAGCTGCCCCTTTGACCCTTCACCCTCCCCAGTCCAGGGAGGAATTAGTCACTCTAAGCAGGGATACAGACACCAAGGCTCTGGTGTAGTTGGTGAGTGACTAGCCTGATTTCCTTAGGATTAAGCCTGTTTAATTCCATCCACCAGCCGCTGCAGGTCACAGCAGTCTCCTGCTGGTCATCCATCTTGACAGATTCCCCAGTACTGGGACAGGCAGCTGGCTGGTACTCCTAGCAAAAGTGCTTTTGAAATACTATTGGCAGGTTCCTTCTGTTTTGAGTCACCTCTGGTCCGATAGTTGTAATTAGATGGGGTGGACAAGAAGTCAGACATTGTACTTCTCCTGCTTCAGTACCACCTTTGGAAGCGCAAGCATTTGGCCCATGAGTTGCTGAGGGTATGCCAAGCGCCTTGCATTTGTTTTTTGCTTCTGTCTGACCCTATCTGAAATAGGATCAAGCACAGATGGGATGAAGTGACTGCGTTCTTATTAAATAGAGAGCTAATCTTATCACAGCCCTCCGTTAACTGAAGGCTGACTGCATTTCCTCGGGGCCTGAGCCTGTCCCAGGGGTGGGAGAGCAGGGACACAGAATTGAAATGGATGTCTCGCTCTCTCTGAGGCCTCCCCAGATTTGCAATTCAATTCAATCAAAGGTGGAGTGGGCTGCTGGGCTGCCTCTAAAAGGGTCAGCAGGTTCTGTGGCAGGGATGGAGACAAGATACAGAAGGAAGAACAGCCAACATTATTCTTTATTCCAAAGGGAATGCTTTGCCCTAGGGACAAAAGAAAGAGCATGCCTCTGATCTGATTATCAGCCAGACCAGAAGAATCAGAGTGCATGGGATGTCTGACACCAGCTTCCAGTGGGGCCCGGCCTCTGTGTGCAGGGGATGGAGCCCAGCCACAGGCCTCTATGCTGTCCCACCCCACCCTGCTCCAGCATCCTGGCTCACCACACACAGGTGCCTGAGCCCTGGCCTCAGCCCCTCCCCCAGTCCGCTCTGCTCTGGCTTATCCTTGGCATACCTCAAGGGAGCAATCCTGGATGCGCAAGCAAAGTCTATTCCGCCTTGGAGGAAAGGCAACAGAAGGACACAGCAGCCCCCTTGGCACTCTAGGGAACTAGCAGACCTCCTGCATCTTAAAAGAAAGACCTACAAAGGATGGAGGACTGGATCCACCCCTAAGGAGGAATACTCTGCTCTGGTCTGGACCTGCAGGGAGTGAACCAGGAAAGCCAAGGCTGTGACAGAACTCCAGCTAGCTGCAAATATCAAGGACAATAAAAAGTCCTTTTTTAGATATGTGGGGAGCCGGAGGAAAAGCAAAGGAAACACTGGACCCCTGCTAGAACAGATGGGACAACTGATAACCGACACCCAGGGAAAAGCAAACTTGCTAAAAGGGTACTTTGTATCAGTTTTTCACCAGTCCCACAGGATGCCCTGCCCACTATGGGACAAGGAGGCCTGGGTGAGGGAGATTCCTTACCCTCCATCAATGCTGACCTTGTGACCTTGTGAAGGAACACCTTGAGATGCTGGATACCTTCAAGTCAGCCGGGCCCGATGGTTTACACCCAAGGGTACTCAAGGAGCTGGCAAGCATCATAGCTCAGCCCTTGGCACGGATCTTTGAGAACTCCTGGCCCATCAGCCTGACCTCTGTTCTGGGGAAGGTCTTGGAAAAGGTTATCAAACAGGCCATCCTTAACAGACTGGCTGACAGCAACATCCTAAGGGATAGCCAGCATGGGTTTCTTGTGGGTAGGTCTTGCTTGACCAATCTCATTTCTTTTATGACCAGGTGACCTATCACCTGGACAAGGGGGAAGAGATTGATGTCATATACCTTGACTTAAAAAAAGCCTTCGATCTGGTATCCCATGATCACCTCTTGGCAAAACTGACTAACTGCGGCCTCCGCCTCACCACGATCCGCTGGCCAAGGAATTGGCTCCGCAGTAGGACCCAGAGGGTGGTGGTTAATGGAAGTCACACGCATGATCAGAGGTCAGGAAAACAGACCTTACGACAACAGACTGAGAGCTATGGGGCTCTTTAGCCTGGAAAAGTGCAGGCTCAGGGGTGATCTGATGGCCACCTATAAGATTATTGGGGGCGCTCACCAGGATCTGAGGGAATGCTTGTTCACCAGAGCACCCCAAAGGATGACAAGGTTGAATGGTCACCAACTCCTCCATGAACATTTCAGGCTGGACATAAGCAAGAACTTCTTTTCTATCCGAGCCCCCAAGGTTTGGAATAGTCTGCCGCCAGAGCTGGTTCAAGCACCTACTTTGAACGCCTTCAAGAGACATTTTGATGTTTATCTTGCTGGGATCCTATGATCCCTGCTGACTTCCTGCGCCTGGGGAAGGGGGCTGGACTCGATGATCTTCCGGGGTTCCATCCCGCCCTAATGTCTATGAAATCCTTACCCCAAGCAGGAAGAGTGGTGCTCAGTCCAATCCACCCCGTGCCTCTAGCCTATCCAAGAGGAGCAGGGCCAGGCAAATGCAAGCAGGGTGGTACCAACCCAAGACTTTTGCTTCAAATCTCATCAGCCAATTTACACCCCAGATTGGCCTACAAAACCCAGGACTGTCCTTGCCAAACCAGGACATATGGTCATCCTACCTAAGAACATCCTCTCTCTGATGGTTTTTTCCTCTGGCCTTTCCTGTTCTGATAATGAAAATGGGAGAAAGACATGGTATAAAGTTAAGTGCATCTGTTCAGATTTCCAAAGAGCTTATGGAAATGAGAGTTTTGGGGGAGGGGGTGGAGATAGGGAAGATTAAAGGAGAGAAGAAATGTATATTTTTCCTGTTTGCTTGCCCCTACCAGTCTGGTTGAATCTGAGGGAGTAGGAATTCCCCCCTTGAAATCTGATAAAATCAGAATAAAAGGAATTTGATGTGTCAGTTCTATCCTAGGGCCAGCAAGGCTAGCATTCTGCTTCCACCAAGCTGTAAGAAATATCCCTTTCTTATGTTGTGGTAATATGACACATTGCCACCAGTTCCTCTATTAGCTCAAGCAGTAGATCATAGAATTGTAGAAAATGTGGGTTGGAAGGGACCTCAGGAGGTCATCTAGTCCAACCCCCTGCTCAAAGCAGGACCAGCTCCAATGAGATCATTGCAGCCAAGGCTTTGTCTAGCCAGGTGTTAAAAACCTACAAGGATGGGGATTCCATGACCTCTTTGGGTAACCTGTTTCAGTTTTTTACTACCCTCCTAGTGAGAAAGTTTTCCTTAATATCGAACTTAAACTTCCCTTGCAGCAACTTGAAACCATTGCTCCTTGTTCTATTATCTGCCACACTGAGAACAGTCTAGTTCCATCTTCTTTGGACCCACCCTTCAGGTAGTTGAAGACTGCTATTAAATCCCCTCTCAGTCTTCTCTTCTCTAGACTAAATAAGCCCAGTTCCCTCAGCCTGTCCTCATAAGTCATATGCCTCAACTCCTAACCATTTTCGGTGCCCTCTGTTGGACTCTCTCCAATTTGTCCACATCCTTTCTATAGTGGGGCTTCCGAAACCTGGACACAGTACTCCAAGTGTGGCCTCACCAGTGCTGGATAGAGGGGAATAATCACTTCCCTTGATAGATAAAATGTTACAGCATCTTACCAAGCCAAATGGTGTCAGTATTAGGGTGCTTGTACACGTGACGGGGTTTAGTCCTAAGGGTTTTACTCTATGCCTCCTAAATTGAAACAGCATAAAATAAAAACCTGAGGGCTAAACCATTTCAATTTTTCCACCATGTTACGGCGAGGGGTCCAATCCTTTTCTTTTTTTTTCAGAGCTGGAGCCTGTCCATGGCCGGGGGTGGGTGGGGAGGGTAAGCTGCCAGTGGGCTGAGTGGCCCCTGAACTATGAGGACCCCCAGTCTTTCCCTCCATGGCAGTGGTGCCCCCAGGGCCACCCAAGCAGGTTGCTAGTGGTGTGGGTCCTGCCCCAACTTGGAGGCAGCACCCATCCCAATCCAACTCTTCCCTGACCCTGAACTGGGGCAACACTTGACCACTAGCAGCCCTCCTGGGTAGCCCCAGGGGCCGCTGGCACCATGGAGGGAAGAACCAGGGCCCCCCACAGCTCAGGGGCTGCTCAGCCCACTGGTAGCTCACCCCCTGGCTGCAGGAGAGGAGGACAGGCTCTGATGGGAAAAAAAAAATATTGGGCTCCTCACTGCTTTGGCCTTCAGCAGGGTCCTGCAGCTGGTGGGACACCTAGAGCTGCCTGGGAATGGGCTGGTTTGCCCCTGGGGCAGTGGAGGAAGGTGGCAGGAGGGTGTCTTGGTCTGCTGGCAGCTAGGGAAGGTGGTGGAGATGGTGCACTGGGTGCTAGAAGCATAGGTGGGCTGCTAGCTGGCCAGGTGCTGCCCCAGCTCAGAGGTGCCTGATCCAATGCTTCCCACCCAGGATTCCAGCATCCCATGCGCCATCTCTGCCGCCTTCTCTGGCCACCAGCACACCAGCTTGCCCCTGGGCAGCACAAGGGGGTGGCAGGAGGATGGTTGGGATGGCTGGGTGTGCTGGTAGCCAGAGAAAGCAGTCAGGGACAGTGCATGGGGTGCTGGAAACCCAGGTGAGGATGGAGAAGTGTTGGATCGGACAACTCCAAGCTGGGGCAGCACCTGGCCAGCTAGCAACCTGTCCCGACTTCCAGTATCCCATGCACCATTACCATCTGCCTTCTCCCACCACCAGAAACCCAGCCGCCCTCCTGCCACCTTTCTGGGCCATCCCAGGGGCAAGCCAGCTCATTCCCAGGAGGCCCCAAGTGTCTTGCCAGTTACAGGAGCTTGCTGAAGGCAGAAGTGGTGAGGGGCCCAATCCTTTTTTTCTGCAGTGCCTACCCACCTCTCCCACAACTGGGGAACTAGCTGACAGCTGCATCATTGCAATTTGCAACATTACAAACTAAACTACATTGAAGTATAGTTTAGTTTGCAACAATGGAAACTCATTTAAACTGCCCAAAACCCCTGTACACGTACAGTGTGATGCCATTAAGCTGCATAAAGTGACATTTTCAACAGGTGTAGATGGTAATGGCATCACGTGTACAAGCACCCCATGATGTTACATGATGGGAGTACACCAAGGAGTGGGAGGTGGGGTTGTCTCCTTTTACTTTTAAAAAAACCTAGAAATTTCCTCATCAAAACCTATATTTAAAGAATGCTAATTTTGCAAAATCTAGGAAGTTCCAATGGTTTGCCCATTCTACACTGGATAATGAAGATTTGCTGTCCCTTTAACACAGGCACTTGTTCAGCCACAAGTTGCTGTGTTAGGTGAAGGAATCATGGCTTGAGGCCGATGTTAAGCAGCAGGGCAGACTAGATGGTCAGGATGACGTGACTTAGCCTTGAAAACACTGAATTTAGCTGAAGTCCTTTTTTTTCTCTCCCCACTCTTCTTCCTTCTGTTACCACCTTCTATCCAAGGAGACTTGTCTACCTGATGCCTTTGTGCTACTTGCATTCAGCTGGGTTTTCTATGCTTTGTCTCTTCCCTCCATGCTTTTCCCAGAACAGATTGAAATGGCAAGATTCTGAGCTACCAATTCGATCATATCCCATATTCTCCCACTGGGAGGTGGAAGAGTTGGGGAAGGAATCTAGCCTACTTTTATGAATGCGAGGGAACTGGAAGGAATAGGACTTCAGAACTCCTTGGAAAGTTTTATCTCCTCTGGATGTCTTAAAAGCTTATAATATTTTCAAAGGCAATCAAAGCAAATGCAAGCAGCACTTCTCCACTGGCAGGGCTTAGTAGTTCCTCAAAAGAGAAATGTATTTTGCACCCACCAACCAACACAAACTTACTTCCCCTGTGTATACACTCATTGGTGCAAGAGATGCATGCCTCACATCTTTATCAGCATGGCATTGCAGAGCTATTTCTCCATCTCCCTATGGGGCATGTCTGGCAACTCCATTTGGTATATCATGTAACACCCATATGCACACTTGGGTTCCGTGGCAACACGTAGGGGGTGCATAGGGGTGAACATGCACCCCGAGAGTGCTGGCGCAGCCCCTGTCAGGCTGCACTCCCTGTTTAGCTGACAGGCAGTGGGGCAGGTGGGAGCACTGGTGCCCACCCCCCCAAGTGAGATAGGCCATGGGGTCTCCCCACCCCATCAGTGAGATTGACTGCCGGGGACCCCTCCCTCCCCCCGGTTGCTGACTCAAGAGGCACCAGTCACCGATGCTTGGGTTGTATATGTGGCGGGGGTTTATACAGCAAGATGGCCCCTGTGTTTTAGCCATGTGCTCAGCACATGGTAAGCTGGGGCCTGTATCTGGGGGAAATATGTAAAACCCTCTGGCCTCATTGGTCAGGGGAAGCAGAGGATTCTACAGGCTGATTGGTTGGAAGCGGAACTGGAATGTGGCTCTCCCTGACTGGACAAGGTCAGGATGATGTCATGCAAAAGGATGTAAGGTGATCTAGGCTGCTTTGTGGGAGGAGGAGCTGCTAGGAGCTGCTGAAAAGTGAAGAGTCTTCCGGAAGCTCAGGTAGAGGAAAGAGCAGTGTCTGGCAACTCCCCTCTCCTCCTTCTCTTCCCGTTCCCCCCCTCTTTTTTTTCTTTTGAGGTTTTAAGGGTTTAATACTGGGGGAAAAAATAATGGTTCCTTGGGTTGGCTGGCCAGGAGTTAAGCCTGGCAGTTTAAACAGGGTTGAAACCTGGGAGTTTCTAATCCTGCCAGTTTTGTGCTGGTGTTGAGGTTTGCAGCTTTCTGCTCCCAGCGGAGCTGTGACCCAAACTACTTGCAGCCCAGGCTTACAGAGTAGGCCTGATCTTTCCCCTTGTTTCTTTTGATGGTCTTTTGTTTTAGTCAAGCTGTGTGGTTGGGCCGGCTGTTGCCATTAATCAGCCTGGCTCCGTTTGGAGTTTTATGTGCACTTTCGCTTTAGCAGGCCAAATAATCTGGCTCAGAAGCTTCAAGGTCCATGCATGCTATCTGACAGAATAACATATAGACCATGTCTTGTAGGTAGCAGTGTCTCATATTGCATTTGGTGTTTTCCTCTGTTTTCTATAATAAAGCTGTCTTTTGTGTTACACTGCTTGCAGGGGAGGGGGGAGGTTGTTTATGCAGGACATCCTAGTAATTTGTTGTCTTTAATTTGTATTGCCAGCCTCAGCTCTGTAGCTGCTTTGGCCTTTCTAACTGCCTCCCTGCAAGCGCAGGCCTAGTAGGTATACTCCTCCTTGGTAGTGTCCTCGTGCTTCCCCTCCCTATATGCCTTCTTTTTTGCCCTTAGGCTCCCCTGAACTTCCCTGTTTAGCCAAGGAAGTTTTTTGGCTCCTTTCCCCCTCTTCCCTCGTACTAGGATCGTTTCCCTTTGCACTCAAAGGATTGGTTCCTTTAGGAACGACCACCCTTCCTGGACTCCCATCTTGCCAGTACTCCTATCCTGCAGTGCATCACTGACTAGACTCCTAAGCACACTGCAGTCAGCTTTCCTAAAGCCAAGCACTTCCACCCTACTAGTTATCTGACCTATCCTATGCCATGTGGTGAATTCAACTGATTGGTGGTCACTGTCCCCAAGTTGACCACGAATCTGCAGCTCCCCTACCAGGTCCTCCCCCATAGCCAACACCAAGTCCAGTAAGACGTTCTTCCTAATGCGACCATATACCTTCTGCATTAGATGAAGGTCCTGCACGCAGGTTAAGAACCTATGTAAATGGTTGGATTTGGCTGACTACTCCTCCTGTCAATGAAAATAGAAACATTTGAGGTTGAAACAACATAAAAATGAGTGTTCCATATGTATCAGAAGCAAAATCAGCCAGGGTTTGATCAAAAAAGACAAGAAAATCTCTTAAGAATCCCAATCTGATTCTCAGGCATGTGCTGAAATTTGATACCAGTCAAGCATCTCTTAATTTCATATTGCATTTCACACACTGCATAAGCCCTCTGCTAACGAAAACTTACACTATACAGCTCTGATAGTCAGTCTATAAGGTGCAAATCTACCCTGCCTTCTGCCTGACTTCAGATTAATATGGCTAATTACCTCTCACTGGGCACATCTACATAAGACACTTTATTGCCCAGTAGAGCTAATTACTGCACTGTAAGCATCCACATCTACATGTGCAGATGCTTACTGCACAGTAATTTGCTCTGATCATGAGTAAATTTGCTACCTGAAAATGGAAGTAGCAAATTTACTTGCAATTCCTTACTGTCAGTACTGCACATGTAGATGCCTGGTGGAAGTAAATATGCTTTCAGTCAGCTGGGCAGCAAGGAATGGGAGACTTCTTCCTGCCCCCAGGAGCTGCCTGCTGTTGGAGGGGGGCTCTGTCACCAGAGCCTGAGTGAGGACAATGTCCCCCTGCCCTGGCAGCAGGGAGCTTGCAGCTCCCACTCCACAATCATAGGTCCAGGGCTGGGAGACCCTTCTCTCCCAGACCCACCTGCACAGTCGCAGGGCTGGCCCAAGAGTAAACTGCTGGATTATCTGCATGTGTAGATGCATCCACTATAGACTTGACTTTTCTTATGCATATATAATTTGATTTACTAACAGTGATGCAAAGCATATGAGAAGGTAACGGTTAGTGGAAAGGAGATCATATAGTGTTAAATTCCAGCCTCCCTGCCCCAACTATTTTATATAGGTAAGGCCATTTTTTTTCTGTCAGTGATGTTGCAGATGTTTCAGTCAATCATACAGAAGTCTCTGATCTCTGTTTCATACACTTCAGCATACGTAGAGTATACTTAAGTATACTTCAGTATGGACTTGATCTAAAACCCATTCACATGCTTGGGGCTTTCTTGCTTGGGGCCACACTGAAGTCACTGAGACACTATAGTGATGTAGAGGTCCAGTAGTGACATAACTTGGAGCCCACATCTTCTTTATCTCAGGCCTCTTCCCTTTCAGGCAAAGCACAGTGCCTCTTAGAAAGCAATTTATCCACTGGAAGTCTATGGGACTCATGCCCTTGAGTCCCTGGAATGCTTCTAAAAATTGTCCCCCGCAATCTTTAATTTTGTAATTCAAGATCTCTCTTTCTCTCTCTCTGTCATATGGGAGCTATTCATACATATACCATACATATAAATCAAACCCAGCAAGCACAAGGTAAAGTGGGCTGAGATGAACACAACCCATTTGTGTTCATTACATCTTGCCATTCTGAGCTTGGATCCGTACCACCATTTTAAGTACTCCCACAATCATCCATGCTATAAAGGCCACAGTTATCTACAGCCAGCTTCACTGTCACCACCATTTGCACTTCTGGTCTCCTCAACAGAGCAATATGTAGCAAGGCAGGAAAATGACTGCAGGTATTGATAGGAATATTTTTCTTTCTCACCCTCATTACTAATCCTATGTTTTATGCCACTTCATCCTGGAGATATGATGTTCGCTCTCAGAGTTCTGGGCAAATGGCAATTAAAGTAATTACCATATTCTATATTCTTACACTTCTTTCTGGTAGTTTCCTGTAAGTGGCTGTGTGTCAGATGTCCGGCAGGTTGTAGTGTGTCAGAATTCCAATGTCCATACTGAGTCCATGACTTTCTATACCTAGGAGGTTGATGAAGTACAGTTCATAGCCTTATCTGTCAGAAGTGGTTTGTAATGTCCCTTTGAGGATCAGGCCTGAGAGATTGGAGATGGGTGGTGTTTTGTTGTTGTCTTTGATAGATTTTCAGTGTGCACTCATTCTGGTGCGCAGTTGTTGCTTGGTGTCTCCACATAATTTCCATAAGGGCACTTGGTGCCTGATGGAGATATGTATTATACTGTGAAGATATTGCCATACTGGAGATATTGTTGGGATGTTTTGTGTGTCTTGTCGTGGAATGGCTTGGATCCATCCATGTGTTTTGGGCTCTAGGAAGTTAGCTTCTGGTGATGAGGTTAGTGAGGTTCAGTGCTTGTTTGAATTTACAAACCGCTTTTCACAGATGAGTCTATGAACTGCACTTCATCAACCTCCTAGGTGCAGAAAGTCATGAACTCAATATAGACTTTGGAATTCTTACACACTACAACCTGTCGGACATCTGACTCCCAGGTACCTATCCATTTTTACCTGTGTTGCTACATCCCCCTTCTACCCCTCTTGCCC
>NW_017728943.1:16440671-16454194 GCF_001723895.1 Crocodylus porosus
AGAGAAGGTTGGATGTGTATCTAACTGGGGTAATGTAGGCCCAGCACTCTTTCCTGCTTATGCAGGGGGTCGGACTCGATGATCCATTGAGGTCCCTTCCGACCCTAGCATCTATGAATCTATGAATCTATGCCGTCGCTGACTCAAGAGGCACCAGACACCCGTGACTTTACCTGTTGTTCTTTAAAGTAGTGGACCAAGCTGAGGTTGTAGGGGAGGAGGAGGCCTCATTGGGGCACACTGCTGTGTCATGTAGAGGCCCCAGCACCAGTGAGGGTGCGCCTTAACACATACACAAAGTCACACATCACGAGTTTTGCTTGTCAACAGCCTGAGATGCAGTTTCCCAGAAACCCCTGGACCTATCTCCTTGAAAGCTGGCAGGCTTCATGGCCTCAGCTGGGGCTACCATGCCTGCATTTTTCACCCTGCTGCTCCTTAACACAAACACATTGACATATCATGAGTTTTGCTTGTCAGCAGCTTGAGGTATAGTTTCCCAGAAACTCCTGCATGTATCTCCTTGAAACTTGGCAGGCTTTGTGGACTCAGAAGGGGCTACCATCTCTACAATTTTCATCTGAATCAGGCAAGAAATGACAAAGTTATAGGCAGTTACATATTTCCCCACTATAGCCTATGGGCGAAATATCGAAACAGAGTTGAAACAGTGAAACAGTTTCGATGAACTAAATGGAATAGTGTTTCAAAAACTCAGAACGAAACACTGACCCATTGAAATGGAGAAATGGAAGTCAGAACAAAATGGTGCTGTTTCGCACAGCCCTAGTGTCCACACATGCAGGTATGTGGAGTTTGTATTGCCGCAAGCCTCTTTGTGGTGCAACAGACTGCACGCATTGTATGTTAAACTGTGCATGGTGTTGCTAGTTTGCAATGCAGGGGCAAAATTTGCTACTCAGTAGCAAAAATTAAACCCATCCCAGCTCCTCCCAGTTTCTGGTGTTCTGGTCTGACCGGGCTCCATGTGCAGACCAGAACGCCAGAAACTGGGAGAAGCTGGGATGGGCAGTTTGCCCACAATGGGCAAACTTGTATATGCAGGGGTGAGCGCTGTGGCACAAAGTAGCAGCACAAATTTGTGCCACTACTATTTATGCCACTTCAATTGCATGCCCCTGTTGTTCTGGACATGGCCCAAGATATGTTCTCAGTTTTTCTTCCGCTGGAAGCATCTACATATTCATTAATGCATAGTGCCTACTGTGCATTAAATTTAGTACTTGCAAAAGGAAGTACTAAATAAATGTGCAGTAGGCTGCCCTATTGTGCATTAGTGCGTTCATATGCTTTCTTTATGACAGTTAATGCACAATAGACTAATACTGCTGCACATTAACCTAATAGACCAGTTTCTGCCTTGATGCTGTAATGAGCAGTCAGTCAGTCTACTGCATATTAAGTGTCTCATGTAGACACAACTTCTAAGTATAGTTGGTTTACCTAGGATACTTTTAAACAAAAAGAGCTTGGGAACGGTGAAATTATTGTTATTCACACAGGTAATTATACTTTTCCACCCAAGAAATCTTGATCTTTATTAGCCGTGGGGAAAAAAAAAGGATGTGGATTCTTAAAGCTTTATCTTAGTTGTAATTTCTCCCATCTCCTCTCCAGTTATAGGAAAGTAGGAATAATCTCCTACCACTTCAAATGTATCTTTTTTAAAATAAGTCAAAGCAGCTGATTTCAAAATAACCAAAATTCAGTTCAACTCCAAATTTTATTAGGATTATCTTTTGCCTAGATGTGTTGAAGAAGAGATGAGAGAGCAGGAAAGTGAAAAGTCCAATTAAAAATAGAATGTATGGACCTCAGAGGGAAAGAGACTGAGGGAGAGAGACTGTGAAATTATGGGCAGAAAGAAAAAGGAAGAAAAATAAAGACTGTCAAATAGGCAGCAAGGATGTCAGCAGAGAAATTTTAATTAAACATACACAATGGAACTATGGAAAATTTTAACAAAAACAAAATATATTATTTTTATCTAATGTTTGGCAGAATAATTATTTTTTTGAGTTTTCATCAAAAAATGAGAAAATTGTCCTAAAGCAGAAAATAAACCATTCTTGAGTTTTCAGTTATGAGACAAAAAAAATAACACTTTGGATGAAAATGGACATTTTCCCTAAAAAAACCTATTTTATTTTTAGCCAAAAATCCAGCTTTCTATTAGAAATAATGTTTTGGCCACCCTATGTCATAGCATTTGGCAGGGACCACTGAGAGGCGACCAGGCTTTGGTCAAGTTCTTCTGTTTCTAACACACTCTTTCAAATTTCCCTTTACTGGGAAAATTTCACCCCCCAGATGCACATTTAATGCCCCTTGAGAAAAAACAAATTAAGTGGGGGAAAATGTTTATGAGCTCGTATCTCAAAACACAACCCCTCTCACCCAGCCATCTTGTTCTCAAATAATGCTCTAAATTCACTCATCTTTTCAGTGAAGCCACTGTCAAGCCATTAGTCAAGTCTTCCTGTCTATGGATATGCTCAATGAGTTCTCTCACTCAGTGGGCACATCTGCATGTGAAATTAGTGTGCCTGAATAAACTCCGGCACAATTCCCACCAGAGTCAGTTGTTCCCCGGTGCAGTGTTTGCACATGCACATGGGACCACAGTATGTTGAGCCAAGGCAGCATGGCCTTGGCTGGCAGGGGGTTCTGGGGGGGCAGCCTGCCAGCCCAAAGCTACTCTGTTCCAGCTCAACATGCTGTGGAGGGGCTGGCTGAGGCACAAGGGTACTACAGTGTGGGGCTAGCCAGCAAGCAGCCCCCACACTGTAGCACCCCCATGCCCTAGCCAGCCCCTGTCACCGTCTATACCTGCACTGTGGCAGAGTAAATAACCACCGGAGGATAGTACTTGGGTTGGGCAGTGCTATCCTATAGCAGAACTAATTCGTTTACTCTGGCCTGATATCATTGCACATATAGATGACGATACTTTACTGCACAGCTAATTAGTCAACTTTGCAGTAAAGTGCACTGTGTAGATGCCTCTAGTGAGTAGTAAGATCTGGCCCATCCCCACTCACCAGACACTGGAGTCACCCAGTGCCTTCCAGGATATAAAATGCTGACTTTTAACATTCCTTCCACAATCAGGCAGATTTTATTTTTTAAGATTTAAAACAGTTCTCCCAAAATAACTGCTGTAAAACTGTTGCTTGTGTGGGAGTGTGGAGGAGATCCCAACTTCCAAGATGCTGTTTTTTAAAAAGCCTCAGTTCTGTAGCATTCTGGATCCCCAGGCAATGCAAACCAGGGTTATCTAAGCAGAAGAGGCAAGGAGAATAGCAAGTAGCCTCAGCCCATCCTTTCCTGTATGTACCTTCCCCTTTTTGTGGTATTTTATATCACCATTAACTTGCATTAATGCTGTGCGTTTAAGATATGATGGCCTAAGTGAACTGTCTGACTAGAGGACACATTTTGCTTCTGCTTTTATACAGGATCACATACTGGAAACCCAAAGAAGGATCAGGAAGACATTGCTTTTATCATATCTACTATAACATCCTTTATTAAAATGGTATCCCATTATTATTTTTATGCCTTTTCTGAGTTCATAAAGAAGGAGAGGTCTCTGCGACCACAGCTCCTCCCAGAAAGCTGCTTCCAGCTGGAAAAAATCTTGAAGCAATAAAGGAATAAATGTATAAATTTGAAGGAATAAGTTCATAGCTTTGCCCATACATCTCTGTTCCATGTGAACAGCTTTACCTTCTCCACTGGAATCATGTACACATACATGTGCCACATTTGTATAAACCCAGTGATTGCAGTTGGCCCCATCGCCCAGCTTCCATTCTTTCCAGTTGCTTGTTATGCTGACCTGCTGTATCTGGTCTTATACAGGGCTGTGAGAAGAACTGGCTTTTCTGTGGGGCAGCAAAATTTCAATATGAGCTGAATCGAAACAAACATTTGGGAGGTTTTCTCACCAAAAACAAAAACTGAATAGTTTTCATTTTGAATGAAAGGAAATACGACATTCAGCCCAGAAGTTTTTTCTTCCTTCTCCTTTTCAGGAGAGCCAAACCAAAACAACAGACTGAGAAGCTAGAAATCTGCACCATTTACTAAAAGCCCAGTTATTTAGGTACACACCTGAAAAGATGTTTAAGCCATCTCTCTCACCTCTGAGCATCAGGCTGTTTTGAGAAGGGTTGCTCTCAGACACTCCTGTTTATGCTGTTCCATTTTGCATTAAATGCTTACATATTCATATTCACAGGAGCATGGAGTGGAGTCTGGGTGCTTCAGCTTTCACACTGTGACATTCTCCTCCTGAGAGAGCAAGAAGTCCAAGTCCCCTCCAGTAGAGGCTGGAATTAAATATGCCCGATGTAAATGCCCTCACTGCTGGGCTACAAGGTAAAAAAAGGAGAAGCCACTGTCTCTTCCTCTATTTTGGAAACCTAGCCCCCTCCCCCCCACTCCCCAATGTTTTCCCTTAACAGAAACTTTAATGACTTAGAGTTGAATGGGGAAATAGTTTGAAGACAACAAATAGAATATTTTGGAAAATAAACCGTTTGTTGAGAAATAGTTGTCCACCCCTAATTTTCAAGTTACTGGATCCAGCCCACAAAGAGTTTGGATGTGGCCCACGAAGGACAGATCTAGTCTTCCTTTTATAAAACATGTGCTGTTTCCACTCCAGCAGTCCATACACTGTGTGGAAGACTACACTCTTGCACTTCACTCCCCTCCTCCACCACTGCAGCCTCTGTTTATCCATGCCATAGAATTAGCCACAAAATTAGCTAGTTTATATAACTGTTCAGCATGCTTTTCAGCAGCATGTTTCTCAGTGGAGGCTGTATGCAAGGGGGGGGGGGGGTAAGAAATCAGCCCTCTCCACAGAGCTAGAATGGCTAGACTAGCAACAGGGGTTTGGCAGCCTGCAGTGGTGGCCAGGATGCAAGCGAGAGGTTGCTGATCCCTTCTGTAGTTTCTTAAAGGGTATAAACAGACTGCCAAATTAAATGGATCAGCGGTACCAGGATGTGTTCTGAGATGGAGCCCAGGGTGTGCCCCAGCTCCATAGGGCAAAACAGATGTTGGCCATTGTCCCATAGGGTCAGACAGCTGTGACTCCTGGGAGCAGCTAAGGCCCAGTACTGGGGGAGAATACTCAGGCCTCCTGTGCAAACAGGAGAACCCTGGGTTTCCCTGCTAACAGAGGAGTACTTGGGGATTGCCCAGATGTAGATTTGAAAGATGAGGTTTCCCTGTTTGTAGACACACATCCAGGGAATTCCAAACAGGGGAACCCAGTGCCATGCCAGCCCATGGGCAGCCATGTCTGGGGGGTCACTCAAAGTCAGAGGAAACAACCAAGATCCAAGGGAAGTTTGCAGAGTCTGAGTGTAGGGAAGCCAGAAGATTTTTCTGGGGAACCAAGTCAGAAATCCAGAGAGATGGACTGAGCACAGGATCAGGTGGCCAGCCCGGTATCCAGGAGATCAAACTGGAGCTCAGTCAGGCCAAACTCAGGTTATGTGGGAAATCCAGTAGTCAGAGAATCCATCAGAGAGCGAGGAGACGCGCAAGGCAAGGATGCAGCAGGCCAGGTACAACATTGAGCCTTGTTGCTTTTTCTGGGTCAGGGTTTTATATTGGAGAGGGTGAAGGGTCAGCTGACCCTAGTTAGCCACTCCAGTGGCAAGGAGTGGGTGTGTGGCCCAGTGCTTTGCTGAGGGGAGGGTAGCAGCCTCAGATGCCTAGCAGGCCAAAACCCCAAGTTCAAGGCTATGGTCTGACCCCCAGGAAGGCACTCCCAGGACTTCAGGGGACTATCCTGTATATCCTCCACACCTCCCATTCCCAAAATGCATAGGATCGGGCCCCTGAAGTCCTGGAAATGCCTCACTGGGGTGGCTGGAGAGTTCAGGCAGCTCTGGGTTGCCCATGGTCTCCTACCTTAAAGCAAACAGCACCTGGCACAATGGGATCCTAATCCCCATTGTGATCTCTCTGGACATGCCTGCAGCATGTCTACCAATTAAAAGAAAACACTAGCTACATCTTAAAGGTGAGCCTATATCCAGAACTTCCTTGACCACTATAAGCTAGTAGAAGGTCAGGTGCCTGTGTCCTATTGGCATGCAACAAAGAAAGAGTACCTAACTCCCACAAGTGCCTTTGACAATCTCAGCCTGTGACCTTCATCTAGATGCATTTAAGGATGCTGAGAGGTTAGAGGATAGGAACCCTTAACTGCAGGCCAGGGGCCAACAGGCTGCCACCTTAAGCAATTAGTTCAGCTCATGCTGCAGCACAGTCCATGTCTTAATGCCTTAAAAGCTATTGTCTGCCTCTTCAGAGTCGAAGCACACCAGTGTTGCTTGCTTACTCCTTGCATTTGCTTTAGGTTGAATGCTGAAGAGCGGTGAAGTCAGGTTCAGGATTTTGTTTATAGCCATGATCATTTCTATGCTCCCAATGCTCCCATACTTAAGTTACCTTATATCTCATTGGAAGGGGACTTTGTTTTACAGCCATTTTGGCTAGAAGTCAAAAAATTAAAAAAAAGAAAAGATAAAAACTGGGGAAACATTTCTGTATGTGCATCTACATGTGCACTTTACTGAGGAGTTGACTAATTAGCTCCACAGTAAAATGTCACAATCTACACATACACCCCTATTAGGATGCAGTTAACTAATTAACTCTGCTGTAGGATAGTACCGCCAATGACAAGTACAACGGCAGAGTATTAATGCATGCTCAAATGCATGTGTAGACTGTGAATGGGGCTGGCTGGGGCACAAGGATGCTACAGTGTAGGGGCAGCCTGCCGGCTAGCCCTGTACTGTAGCACCCTTGTTACTCAACCAGCCCTTCCACTGCCCAACAATGCCACCCAGAGCCCAAGGCTGAGCTCCGAGCTCCCTGCTCTGGACCACCTGCTCCTGGACACACCATCTTCACATGCACCCAGGACTGCCCCAGCTAAAATTGCTGCAGTTCTTGGTGTACGTGAGGACGCTGAACCCAGAAGCTGCTGACTCTGGCACAGACTGTACTGGAGTTTATTTAGGCACAATATTTGCTAATGTAGATGCTACCTTTTAGCCTCATGCACTTGACTGGGGTGGTTTTGTCAGAGATGATCTTGGCTAGAGCAGATGGTTGGACTAAATCAGGGATGTCAAACTTACTTGCTCGTTCAGGCCTGATGAATGGTGCCAGGCCAGTTCACAAGCCAGATGAACAGCCCACAGGCCACCCCCACCCACTGTTCTGGCCAGTCCAGGAGTACACTGCATGTGGGTCCCATATGGAGCTGGGAGAGGCTCCATATGGGAGCCACATGTAGCATCCACTCTGTTCAGTCTGGGACCTGAGTTGTAAATAGTGCCCACCCCAGAACAGTGGGGGAGGAGGAAGTGCAGCGGGAGTCCCAGATCAGCCAGAGCAGATGATGTATGCAACATGCATCTTGGACTGGGCAGAGCAAACACTGCGTGTGATGCATGTTCTGGACCAAGTGGGGAGGGGACCTGCATGCAGCGCAGATCCCAGGCCTGCCAGCGGGGAGGGACTGTGGGAGGCATACATCCTGGGCTATATGTGTGGAGGTGGTCAGCATGCTCTGTGTGAGGTGTGTGGGTTGACTCTGTACCCAGGGGCAACACCTGGGACCAAATGATGGGTCTCCCTGGGCCATATATGGCCCACAGACTATATCTTTGACACCCCTGGACTAAATGCCCTCCCAAGGTTCCTTCCATTTCTATTTTTGTATGATTCTGTGATTTCTCTTTGAGTCAACAAACGTCCTTTAAAAAGACCACTGGCAATAATAATAATAGTAATTATTATTATTATTGTTGTTGTTGTTGTTACAAAGTTTCTGCCACACCACCCACTGAAAGAGCTATCTACATAACTTAGCCTGACAAAAGACAGTGTGATCAAGTGTGTAACCATTACTGTGAGAGAATTTCTGTGTTTTGCACCTTTAAATCTCCAACAGTTTGACTTTTGAG
This sequence comes from Crocodylus porosus, assembly GCF_001723895.1. Taxonomy (NCBI): domain Eukaryota; kingdom Metazoa; phylum Chordata; order Crocodylia; family Crocodylidae; genus Crocodylus; species Crocodylus porosus. The sequence goes on from NW_017728943.1 coordinate 16,448,699, forward strand.
CAGCCTCTCCTGTTTAAATTGCATACAGAATATTACAGATGAGACACACACCAACATTCTTCATGCAGACAGTAGTGCTGTTAGTTCCTGTTTTATTCCCATAATCCAAATCAATAGGCAGCGAGCATCAAAGTTTCTGCCTGCTTTCCGTACTAGAGAAACACAGCAGGATGCAGAGCTGTATGTTGAATAACCATAAAGCAAGGCATCAACTTAACCTATAAAATGTCTCTGCAATGTCCAGCCCGAATAAGTGCTTGTATTTATTTGAGCTTTGACTAGCTTGTGAAAAGAGTTGGATTGACAGCCTTACAGATCAGAGATACCTACAAAACAGATGCCCCAGCCCTCATTAGGGGAGTCCATTCACCACAAACCTAATTTGGAATAATAATTTCTAAAGAGGAAATAGGGGAATTCATGCTGCAGGGTCCCTGCAGTTCAGGTGAGACTTTGAACAAGAAGATTAAAAATACTGCCCATAGATTTTTGCTGTGCAAAACCACAAAACCCTCTTCTGTCAAGAACGGTAATAAGACTCCTCAAGAACAACCTGTGGCTCTTGTATTCCTTCAAAGCTGGGTTTCAAATAATATTGAGAGGAAAAAATTATTGGGGAATATGCCTAAATAGGCAGAGCTCTGGATATTGTGTGTGTGTCAGAGGTCTGGCTGGCACAGGCTCTCGCCTGCACGTGTATGGAGTGTTTGAATGCAACACATCCTCTCCCGTGGCTCACTGGATCTCTTGTTGCTTTTCATCTCCATGCTGATGCTGCTGTCTAAATGTATCCAGGGAGCGTGTCTAGGAGGGAAGGAGGGAGGGCGCCAATGAAGCGGAGATGTGCTTAATGCAGACGCCATTAATAAATCACTGATAGTTAAGATATAGATTGGGTGATGGGCGGCAGATGGGAAGGAGGAATGTCAAATTGCTTTTCTCATATAGATTATTGGATTAACAAGGAAGCAGCGGGCGTGTGGCAAGCCGGTGTAACAAATTGCGATCATAAAAAAAAAAAAAATGGAGCTCATAGTAGGCTGATAACAATGCCATGTTGTCCATTAGTTCTCTGGAGAGATGCTCAGAGCACAAGCATCTGTCTTCAGGAAAAGAGATGGCCAGAAGAACATTAGGATGTGGAAGACCTCTACTTCACTCATGCTGTCTCCCATGCCCCAAGTCTCCACTCACTGCCTCAAACCACATGTTGTGGAGAAAAAATGGCAAATAGCGGCTGCATGGAATAACCACTGCAACTTTTAACATGCGCAGACAATTCTTTGACTTACCCCCACCCTTACACACTCCCTGCATCAACTCCATAAGAATGAAATCAGCTACCAAACAGCCAGCTACAAGAGTGTCTGCTCTCAGGTCCCAATCCTGAGCCAGCCAAAGCCCATTACTAAAGGCCCATTGGCCTCAATGGTGAACAAGAGACCTCACATTTTCCTTTGTTTCAGTTGCCAGGCATGTCCATGCTTCACGGTGCAGCAGTGACTGACTGTTGTCCTACCCCAACACTTCAGCCAACAAAATGCATCTCATGATGAACTTGCATCTCTTTAGGACTGCCAGAGACCTGACAATCTTCCAGTCTCCTGGGGGACAAGGTACCCCCCAAAAGCAGAGAAGTGAAATAGTGCAAGAGAAGGCACAGTCTGACAGAGCTGAGATTTCAAAAGAATTTAATTACACAACGTAAAGCAGCAATCAGAGAAATCCATATAGAAAGGGGAAAAATAAATAGAATATAATACTGTGCCCTCTTTATGGCCACGGTCTGTTGCAGTGGAGCCTGTTTCTGGGCTCCACATGCTCCAAAATCAGTTTAAACAGAGCAGAATCTAGTCACGGTGAAGTTCACTGTACATTTAGATCATACTAAAGGCATGTAAAACATAAGCATCCACACATTAGAGCTCCTTAACTTGCACTAAGTGCCCTCCGAATGTCTCAAAGTTACACTTCAGGCAAAGGTTAACTCTGGGTTGTGTTACCTAGCTCATTTTAGGGTAACTTCAATCTGCTCTGTAGAGATAAAAGCCTTGTCCACATGAGCATGGGCATGCATTTGCAAAGCAAATAGTAGTGGCACAAATTAGTGCTGCTACTTTGTGCTGCAGTATACACCCCTGCTTGTTCGCTTTGCAGTGGGACATTGTCCCACTGCTCCGTGTGTTGGGGGAGGCAGGGGCACAGGGTACCTCATTTTGGGGCTAGCTTGCAGGTAGCCCCCACGCTGAGGCATCCTGCGCCTCAGCCAGCCAGGGAGTGGCATGTGGAGACTGGGAAGCAAGCAGCCCAGGACTGCCTACTTCCCCATCTCCATGTGCTGAGGAACCCCTGTGCTAAGGCATCCTGTGCCCCAACAAGCCACTCACCTGTCTATGCATGCCTCAGCCAGCTGACTCAGCAACTGAGGCATGTGGAGTCCCCATCTCAAGGCACACCGCACCCCAGCAAGCCATTCCCCAGCTGTCTGGGGCACAGTGTGACTTGAGATGAGGGAGCAGCCAGAGCAGCTGGCTGGGGTGCAGCATGCATCGAGACGGGGGCTTCACATGCCTCAGAGCGGGGGCTCTGCAGCATAGTCCCTGCACTGAGGCATGCAGAGATAGGGGATCAGCCAGACCAGGGCTGCCTGCTCACCCATCTTGAGGCACACTGCACCCCAGTCAGCTGGTGAGCAGCTGGCTGGGGCACAGGGTGCCTCAGCATGGGGTCTCCATGTTTGTCCTGGCACACACAACTTCGGTGTGCTTTGTGCCACTTTTTTTTCAGGTTTTTTTTGCCACTGAGAAATTCTGGTAGCAAATTTCTCCCCGGCACTGCAAAGTAGCTGTGCACCATTTAATGTGCAACATGTGCAGTCTGTGGCACCGCAAAGTGGTTTGTGGCACCACAGACTGCATGCCTGCACATCTGCATCCAACCAAAATGAGCAATATGCAGAGCTTCAGCATCCCAGGATGCACCACTCCCAACCGTCTCCCTCCCTGCCCCCCCCCCAAATGCCCCCCCCATATCCAGAGCAGGGATAGAGCCTAGATGCCCTGGTTCCCAACCATACCCCCTGCTATCCAGTCCTCTAGGGGCAAGTCAGAGCTGTTCAGGCAAGAAACACTATTAACCCTTAACACGTGACTGCTCACGGCATGTTCTAACTTTAACACTGCTGAACATTCCCCAGATTTAGTATGGTCTAGGTATACTGTGTAATTTCACCTTCACTGTTTCTAGTCCTACAGCTTCAGGGCACACTCACAGCTCAGACCACTTGTCTGAGTCTTCCTTGAGATTTGGAGCCCTGCCACCCAGCTACCCTAAACCCCTTAATCAGTCCCTCTGTCCTACTGATCCTCTTCCTCAGTTACCTAGTCATAACACCTCTGGGATTCACATAGGCTGCAGGCACTCTGCCTTTCTAGCTTAAACTCTTTTCTGCAAACATGGTTAGAAATCAAGATACAAAGGATTAACAAAGGACTCTTAACTACATTAACTTTACTTGGTTGCTCTGTGGGGAAGGCCCACACAGAGGCTGGTTACAGGTAGGATCTATGAGAAGCTCAGTCAGTTTTGTAGTTGATAGGGTTGGAAGGGACCTGAGCAGATCATCAAGTCCGACCTGCTGCCATGGCAGGAAAGAGTGCTGGGGTCAAATGACCCGGGTTAGGTGGCTGTCTAGTCTCCTTTCGAAGACTCCCAGGGTAGGAGTGAGCACCACTTCCCTTGGAAGTTGGTTCCAGATCCTGGCCACCCTGACTATGAAGCAGTGCCTCCTGATGTCTAGCCTGAATCTACTGTCCATCAACTTATGGCTGTTATTCCTTGTTACTTCTGGTAGTGCTCAGGGGAACAGGGACTCTCCCAATGCCTGCTAGTCCCCCTTGGCAAGTTTATAAATGGCCACCAGATCCCCTCTCAGCCTTCTCTTGCGGAGGCTGAACAGGTTCAGGTCCCATAGCCTCCCCTCATAGGGCCTGCCCTGCTGCCCCCTGATCATACAGGTGGCCCTCCTCTGGACCCTCTCCATGCTGTCCACATCCCTCCTGAAGTGCAGCACCTCATGTTACTGAGGAATGAATTTCAGAAGTTTGAGCTGATAAAATCCTAGAAGTCTCCACTGAGCACATGTGAACTGGGATTTTTTTTCCCCTTAACGTTTCATGACTTGGCCAAATATAGGCATATTTTCAAGGGAGTGGCAAAAGGCACTTCTCTGATGCACAGGCCTCCCTGTTACCAAGTTTCAAGTCAAAGTATGGAGGCACTACAACTTTTCACGTAAAAGATCATCAGAATTTTTTTTTAATATGAGCTAAACCACGTGATATTCCCTAGCCATTTTGGAAATGACTGAACCATCTTTAGCTAAAAGCATCTCAGAAAATGTCAACCATATGCAGACACCTGCCATGACAAATTTTAATCTATTTGTTAAGGTCTGGAAAAATTACAAGCAACTGAAAACAAAGTCTTATAATGGGAGGCCTCAGGTAACTAATAATAGGTGACACTATCAGCCCCACCTGTTTATAAGGTAAATGTGATCTATTTGTAATGTGTAATTATTATGCATATATCACATCATCATATAAAGATGCATTTAACAGTGCTAGAGTGAAAGAGGAGGAGCTCCCACTCCACATGTTTCTTCCCAATGAGGACATACAGGAGGCTCCATGTTACGCTGAGCCAGGAGTGGCCAACCCACTGTACACGTTCCACAAGTGGTAAGGGCAACCTCTCAATGTGGCATGCAGTAGATCAGGGAAGGAGCAGGAGAACAGCAGCAGACAGGACATAGAAAAGAAATCAGACTAAACAGACCAGGCAGGGGAAAGGATCAGAGTGGCATTCAGGGAGAATGCAGGGCTTAGCTGGTAGTATATCTGCCAAAAAGATTCGTTCCCACTGTGCTAGGCATTGCTGGGAGCTCTTCAGTCATGGTAAATACACCCAGTTGTATTGCATGGAGAACTCCATCCATTCTGGGATGTGATGGGTATTTTTAGTCATGCTGGGGAAAGGGACTGATAAGACTGGGCATATGCCAATGGTGCAGGGCTGTACAGGGGGTGTTACTCATTCTGACATATCTGCCTATTCTGAGTAGTGTGCATAGCCTGAGACACTGGTTACTGAAGTGGAGGTAAATAGAAGGAATAGGTCAACACAAGGTCCAGTTATCATGCTAATATGTCATCACATCATCCCAACCTTCTAGTCTACAGGAAGCCTAAGCTCTCCCCCACTCATAGATTTCATAGACATTAAGGCTAAAAGGGACCTCGGAAAATCATTGAGTCCAGTCCCCTGCCCAAAGGGCAGGAAGTCAGCTGGGGTCATAGGATCCCAGCAAGATAAGCAACCAATTTGCTCTTCAAGGTGTTCAATGTAGGTGCTTGAACCACCTCCGATGGCAGGCTGTTCCAAACCTTGGGGGCTCGGACAGTAAAGAAATTCTTCCTTATGTCCAGCCTGAAA
>NW_017728943.1:16456071-16459944 GCF_001723895.1 Crocodylus porosus
GACCAGTGCAGAATAATCCTCCTTGGAGGTGAATCCCATCCTCCATCCTTAGTAGTCCTTTCTTTTTAGCCTCAGGAGGTCTGCTAGGTCCCTGGAGAGCCAGGGGGACTACCGTGTCCTCTTGCTGCCTTTCCTCTGAGATGGAATAGACTTAGCTTGTGCATTGAGGATCGCTCCCTTGGCATTGGTCAGTCCTTGAGGAGCAGCCACTCTTCTTGAACTCCCCTCCCCCTGGGGTCGTGGTCCCTTAGGGCCTCACTGACAAGCCTCCTGAGCTTGTCAAAGTCAGCTTTCTTGAAGTCAAGGACTTCCATGTTGCTGACTGACTTGCCAGCTTTACGGCGGATGGTGAAGGTGATCAGCTTGTGGTCACTGTCACCCAGCTTCCCATCGATCACTAGGTCGCCGATTAGGTCGTCCCCTGTAGCCAGTACCAGATCGAGCAGCGCTTTGCCTCTCGTTGGCCCATAGACTTCTTGAGTCAGGTAGAGGTCATCCATGCACGAGAGGAAGCTTTCCAACTGCTCGGATTTTGCAGAGTGATCCTCCCATGAGATGTCTGGGTAATTGAAGTCACCCATGACAACCATGGTCCTGGAGCAGGTGGCCTCAGCCAGTTCCTGAGTGAACTCCTGGTCAAGAGCCTTGTTAAGAGAAGGCAGACATCACTCAAAGTCCCCCTGGAAGCTATAACGGTTCATATCTGGATCTGGACAAGGGTAATAAAAGAGTGCAGGATTAATTCCATAATGAAACTCCAAATTAAACCATTGCCCAGCACCCAGCCCTCCAGATTTGTCTTGGCCAAGCCATTTAGCTTATACATGTAGAGTTGAAGTACTCAGTGTCCAGAGGAGGAAAAGTCTGAAGAAAGTATTTTTCTGATCTCAGTCCAGTTACGAGTAGTCAGCTGCCCAGATGAAAAGAACCACTGGCACTGTTGACACTTCATGTTGGTCATTTCATTAAAGAGACCAAGGGCCACGATCAGACTGTGGAGATTGAATTTTCCTGGCCTGAAGTGCATTGGCTGGCACAGGTTGAGACTGGTTAGTGCTCAGCTTACCTGATCTATATATTGACTGGCTTTGGTCTCCAGGGCTGCAGGTCTGGCAGTTTTCACCAGTATTGACTTCACTTTAAAATTTAAAAAAAAAAAACCGTAATAAAAAATAAAAGGAAAAAAAAATTACCAGTGCCTCAGTACCAACAGAACCAGACCAGCTATTATTACAGCTGGGCCGAAAATTACCACAGGCGCCGCAGGTTTCAGCTCTCCATGGAAACTCTAATCCCTGTGAAACGGGATCCTCACTTTGTTTTTGTTTTTTAAGAAACCCACAAAAATAGCTAAGAGATTGAAAGGCTCGATAAAATCTTTGAGAATCTGAGAACAGCAACATCATCTCTCACAGGCCTGTCCCCCCCACCCCCTTTCTAACTGTAGTCAAGTCATCTTTTAAAGTACATTGTATTTCCAAAGAGTATTTTCCCTCCTCTGCTACTCATAACGACTTTTTTTCACTCCTTCATTAGTTAAAACAAAAAAGATTGAAGAAAATGAAGGCCATTCTAGCCCCCATTTTATTTATATAATTTCTTGTAAGGAAAAATTATAGAGGTTTTGAGTAGTAAATATACAAGTAAATATCCATTCATGTACATCATAAGTCAAAGGAACTTCATGGCATCAACACATGTATATGCCATGCTGTCAGTGTGGCAAGACATATCACACTGGTGTGCAGTGGATCTGGGAAATCCAGCGTAAAGATACACAGATTGAGTATGAATCCCCTGGCTACCGATAGTTCTGATCTTCACCATCTGTGCTTGCAAAGTATGGCTCAGCACTGGGGTTCCAGCGGTGCAGACAACAAAACAAAATCAAAACCACTACTGCTTAGAAAGGGCTGAAATTCAATGTCTGTCTTGAGGAGAGACAATGAATTTCAAGGCTAGAATAACACATTCCAGGGCTAAAACAACACAATTGGGGCTTCCACTTTCCATTTAGCTTATACGTGTAGAGTTGAAGAGCCAATCTGTCTCACCAAGTCTCAGCATTTGGTTTTGTACCTTCCCCTTTACAACACTTTTAACTGCTCATCCTCCAGGACCAACTTGCCTCAGCTAAGGTGTCAGATATCGGTGTTATGTCACAGTGCAATATGTAAGGATGAACAAACATCAGGATGTGCCATCATGTGATGATGTGTTTATATTCCACATTTCAGATGATCAACCCCACCTCCCTCTACCCTGTTGGAGTCTTTATCCTGCTGGAAATGCTGATATTACCACAACTGTTTTAATCTCTTGAGGAACCACTGGGGCTTTGCTGTAGGCAAACACTGCAGGGAATGATTTGGAGCTGTAGTCCAAATGAGAAACTGGGCCCACTGAGAGTACTGAGAACAAAGGACTTGGAACTGTAGATCCCATGAAACATCCTAATGGCTCAGGTGGGCACAGAGATTAACACTGGTGCAATATTTCACTGTGGGTTGACACAACAAGAAATTATTCAATTTGTCTGACAAGAAACATCACTAATATCAAGCTTTCTCTGTGGAAAACATCCATGTTGATGAAACTCCAGTTTTTGATTGTAAAATGTTTTGCATTATTTCATAGATTTCATAGACATTAGGGCTGGAAGGGACCTTGGAAGATCATCGAGTCCAGCCCCCTGCCCCAGGGGCAGGAAGTCAGCAGGGATCATTGTTTTGAGTGGTTCTGTTTATACAATGTGAAAATGTACCTGAACACTGTCAAAAGTGGGTTGATCCCATAACACTTAGGAGAAGTAGCAGCCATCGTATTTACATACCTTTGATATATGGTCATCCCAGTCAGCACAAAACAGCTTACATGTGGCATGGTGCAGGAGGTGCTCCATGGAACACAACTAGGCTTTTTCTCCTGTCAGGTATTTGATTGATTTATAAAATATGCTTATCCAGCATCTTAGTTGCATAGATAAATATGAAGAAGACACAAGTCTATCAATTAACCAGTGAGCTCAATGTCATGTAGGGTGCTGACAGATGTTCAGGGTGCTGCCCTAACTCATGCTGCTTTAAATAAAACATCATGAGTTATAGTACCCCCAACCCTGACCCAGCAGATGTTCACCTATTGGGTCAAGGGGAACCGAGCCTGCATGCACTGGCCCTCCTAGCCAGCCACTCCCCAGACCCCTCCTCCAGCTCCGGGGTTGTCAGTGGAGAGGGAGTGAAAGAAGCAGCAGCAGCTACCAGGCTGCTATGCCCAACCAGGCTGGAGGGGTGGGGTGGAATGGAGCCCCTCACCTCATGGCTGCCACCACCTACCCCAGCTGGGCTACTGGAGGGAGCTGGCCCAGGCCCCCAAGGTGAGGGGGCTCTATTCCATTTCCCCTCCTCCCCCAGCTCAGGCAGGGCTTGCCTGGCACCTGCTACTGCCATTCTCAAGAGGCCCAGGTAGAGCTGGGAGGGTTGGGGGTGGCAAGGTAGAATGGAGCCTTCTCACCTTGGAGGCCTGGCCCAGCTCCCCTTAATACTCCAGCTGGGATAGGTGGCAGGGGCCACAAGGTGAAGGGGCTCTGTTCCACCCACTCCAGTCCCGCAGCTCAGGACAGGCATAGCAGCCCAGGCAACTGCTGCTGCTCCTTTCGCTCCCTCTCCGCTGCTGGCCCTGTTGGAAAAATTAACCCTCAAAGGAACACAAGTTTCCTAAGGCACTTTCAAGCAGAGTGCCACAATTTCATAGATTTCACAGACATATTAGGGCTGGCAGGGACCTCGGGAGATCATCGAGTCCAGCCCCCTGCCCAAAGGGCAAGGAGTTAGCTGGGGTCATAGGATCCCAGCAAGATAAGCATCCAATTTG
>NW_017728943.1:16460104-16471323 GCF_001723895.1 Crocodylus porosus
CTTTTCCAGGCTAAAGAGCCCCATGGCTCTCAGCCTGTCATCGTAAAGTCTGCTTTCCTGACCTCTGATCATGCACGTGGCTCTTCTCTGGACATCTTTGTTACCTGATTAGAGGAGAGTTAATTTTTTTCATAATCACCCATGTTACAAGTGCTCTGCAGCCAAGCACATGTGTAAGGTCACCACTGTAGAGCACTTTCAGGGTCCAGATTGCACAAAAAATGTCACTTCTGTCTATGCCCTTAAAAAATTCAGTAACACCTCCTACAGAAAAAGATCTAACTTCTCCAGCCATCCTCTGAATCTCTCTTTTTAGCTCAGGGAGTCTGAAAGTGTGCCATGTTCTGTCCTGTCTGCCCCTAGAGAATGAGTTTTAGGACTGACGGCCTACCACAGAAAATGCCACTCTGAGATAGTTGGTATAAGCACTTTGTTCTGCTTATCACAACTTCTGGATGGAACTGAAAGTGATGTGCAAGACCCAAAACATTTCAGGTTTCACAAGCCAAAGGGAAATCCATTGTATCTAGAAGTAAACTGCACATAAGGGAATTCTATGGAGTCACAGGAGTGCTTTCAATGAGATACATGCCACGCAGCCTCTGTGTTTTATATTGCCTGGAATTGGCAAGTGGTCTTTCACTTGTAGCACTGCTTCAAGAACCATGAAAGTGATAAAGAATCTGGAAGTGATAAAGGCTTTGTCAATAACTGCAGTGAGGACATTCTGCTCAGAGAATGAAAGTTCAATCTTTACTGTGAAGTAGGCTGTGAACTCCCAACAGTGAAGTCAAAACAGGGTGACTGAACAGCATATAGAGACAATGCAAGAGAATAGTCAGCCAGAACAGTACCATCAGCTCATGCCCCCATGGAAAGGTTTTTTCATAGGTGGTTTGCAGAGGGGGAGAATTTGCCCTCCATCACACTCTGACAAAGGAGGAGACAAATATATGTTGAGGGTGGATTAAGAGCCAAATCTCAGCTGTCTACAATTTCAACTTTCAGACTTCACCTGGCTCCCTTCTCTACCAGAGTATGTCAGCCCAGAAGGATGGATCAACAGGAGGACAAACGGAGAGCTTTAATGGGAACACCAACAAAGACAGGCCATCAAAGTGAGCCCACTGCATTGCCATGAACAGGTGTGACTGGTGACTCCTGAGTCTGCAGGGACACAATTTGTGGACAGGCCCAGGGGCAGGCCCGGGGGCAGGCCAAAAGCGCCATATCCACTGCTATACTTCTGTGCTGCAGCTTAATGCCCCCTACCCCAAATGCCACTGTTCCACATGGCAAAAAAACTGCCCCATCTTGAGTGGTGCTGAGTCCCGGGGCCGTTCTCAGGGTGGGGCATGTGCCCCCCCGTACCCTCCTTTCCAGTCACCTGTGGCCATGAGAGTGGATCAGGCCTGGTCTCAGCTAATAGAGCATGGTAATTGACCAGGCTAGGAAGTTTTCATCATGTACCAAATAGGCCTAGAGGTGTATCCACCTGTTTGGTTGGGCTAGAAGTGTCCTAATGGAGGCCAAACAGTGACACAAGAACATAAGGCCCTTGGCCAATGCCTTCAAGCTGTGTGTGTATGAGAAGCCCCTTTGCTTCTGCCCCCCTCCCCAGTGATTACCATGCTCAAGAAAGGCTGTGTGCGTGCATGGTATCTACAAAGTCCAATGCAGGCTTCCTGCCAGGGCACGGATTTTTGTGATGTGAGTTATTGCTTTCTTCTAGTAATTATTGATAATGTTCTTGGATGAATTACAGACATTTAAAAATGAATTAGATTGTATGTGTGTCTGTCTCGCTCTCTCTCCCCCCACTCCCCTTTTCTCCAACACAAGGTCTATAGCTTTGAAATGTTGATACATATTCATTACAACTCCTGAGACTTGAAAGGCAGAGCTACAGGGAGAGATGAAATCAACGAGCATAAGAGCTGCAATGATAGTGGGTTGCGCTGATGTAAGCATAAGTGGATAAGCAGCATTCTAGTGGTTTGGGCAGAGGACTAGGTACCATTTGAACTGTTTCTAGGATCAAGAGTGGCACCACTGTTTCTTTGATGGCCTTGGACAAGAATTTATGCCTCAGTATCCCCCATCAAGAAAGGGGAACCCAAAATGGTCACAAGCACTCAGAATTCTTCAGCTGAATATATGGTTCCAAATAAAGCAAACTCATAAAGAGGTGATATGTGAAGTTAGCTATGACCTTCCTTGTCACTTCCAGTTACTGAAGCAATCAAAATATCCAAATTAAAAGCTCATTGGAGGTAGAAGCTGTGAGCAGGGATTAAAACCTTAGCTCCTTCTGTTCTTAGGTAATATTGAAATGTCAATGGATGATTCATAAAGCAAGGTGCAGCCTGTCAAAAGGAACATGCATGCATACCTAAACCATATTCTCTCTTGGAAATTTTATTTTGGGTCTTTCTTGTTTTCTTGAACTCTTTAAGTCTAAAATTAAAATAATCCTGATTGTAATTAAACTAATTCTAAATTCTGAAATGACACCAAACTATGGGGGAGCGTTGCCACACTCGAAGACAGGCTGGCAATACAGCCCGACCTGGACAGGCTCACAAAGTGGGTGGACCTCAACCAAATGTCATTTAATACGCAGAAATGCAAAGTGCTCCATCTGGGGAGAAATAATCCGTAACACACTTACAGGCTTGACAGTGCTACACTTGCTAGCACTACATCTGAATGAAACCTGGGTGTTGTGATAGACAACAAAATGAACATGAGCCACTAATGTGATGCTGTAGCTGGCAGAGCTAATCAAACACTGGCATGCTGAGCTAATCAAACACTGAGGTATCTTGAGCAAGGCTAAGGATGTCATCCTTCATGTCTACTCTGCCTTGGTGAGACTGCAGCTGGAGTTGTGTGTTCAGGTCTGGGCACCACACTTCAGGAAGATTGTGGAGAAGCTCAAGAAAGTCCATTGGAAGGCCACAGGCTTGATGAGAGACCTAGAGAGCAGGTCATATGAAGAGAGGCTGAAAGACTTGGGACTGTCTGGAGAAAAGATGACTCAGAGGGGACTTGATGGCAGCCTATAAGTATATCAAGGGTGTACATCAGAGCCTGGGGGAGCATCTGTCCACCAAAGCCCCCCAGGGGAGGGCAAGAAATAGTGGGCACAAGCTGACTGAGGATCGTTTCAGGCTAGACATATGGAAAAACTTCTTTACAAGTCAAGTGCCGAGGTTTGGAACAGGGCCCCCAAGAGGTGATACAGTCACCCACCCTGGTGATCTTCAAAAAGCACTGATGCCCATCTTGCTGGGGTCATCTGATCCCAGCAGTCTTTCCTGCCCAAGTGCAGGGGGGCTGCACCCAATAATCTGTAAGGTCCCTTCCAGCCCCTAACAACTATGAAACTATGAAACCATGTAGCTCAGTGCAGTTTGCATCAGCTCACATGCAGAACACAATTAATAGAGTCTGCTCCAAAGCAGCAGATCTCCAGCTTCTTGTCGTGGGACAAAAAGGTATGTGTATAAATGCCCATAAAAACTGTGTACCCAAAAGGCCCAGAAGAAATCCAGTTTCCTCTCTTGTGGTTCATAGGTCTCTTCTCATCTCCTAGTCTAGTTTCCTGCATGTTTTTCCCTACTGCCATATTCTTGCTGAGTCCCTTGTCAGCAGGAACCTTGCTGTTGTCATGTTAGTGGAAGACAAGTTCATAGCAACTAGAAATTCCATCCTGGACCAGAAAAGTCTTCCTGACAGAAATCACACCATAATTGATACATTCCAGGAAAAAGTTTTAGATTTGACAAGCTGGTATGAAACCAATTAGTTATAAAATTCCCTAGTCTTGCCCTGAGAGCTGAAGGGCTGGGAAGCAAGTATCTGTCCTCAGACAAGGTAAGAGTGCAGCTATATAATATGTAGACTTCAGCAACATGCTGTGAGAAGAACCCCTTAAAATTCTGCCTGAGGTGCATATTAAGTGCCTTTCCTATCAGATACCAAGTTCTATTTTCCCCTTCCTTTGCCTTCCTTCTGGTGATTTGCTTATATTTGTGAGTAATTTAGTGAAAGGCACTGGGTTGATGCCACTGGAGATCTCTGTCCACAGAGTAGGTTTGGTAGAGGCAGTGCTGGGGCAAGCTGCCACCACACTACCCATGCTATCCTGATTAATGGCAACCATTCATAGAGATGAGAGGAGAGTAAAGCCTCCAGGGCTCATATTCAGTTCTGAGGCTCTGGCCTGGGACTGTCAGAGAGGGAGGGAGAAAGTTTCAACTACAGTGTGTGGGGGTGGGAGGTGGAGGGGTTTCTAACATGACTATTTATCCTCTAGGAACTGGGCTGAGATAAAACTCATTTTGTGGAAGCTGGTATATGTCCATCAGATGACAGAACCCTGTGGTCACTGCAGATGTGGTCTGAATTCATCCTGGCAAACTCCACATGAAACATCCTCTGCCAGCAGAATGGGGTCAGAGGAAGAGCAGGCTGAAGTGCTCTGGGCCAAGATACAAGGGGGCCGTGGGGAGAGCGATTTGACGGTGGAGGTCTACTACAGACCCCCCAACGAAGGGGAGGAGCTGGCCTGGGAATTTTTGGGCCAGCTTGCAGAGGCACTTAAGGCAAGGGATGTAGTTGTCATGGGTGATTTAAATTACCCGGGCATCTGGGACGAACAGTCAGCTAGGTCGGACTGTTCCAGGAGGTTCCTGGCCAAGATACAGGACCTTCACTTAATTCAGGAGGTGCACAGCCCCACCAGAGGAAACGCCTTGTTGGACCTCGTCCTGGCCACAGGCGACAACCTGGTAAGGGGCCTCCAGGTCCTTGACCCCCTGGGTGATAGCGATCATCGCTTGCTGGAATTCACCATCCAGTTCAGGGTGTCAAGGGCCTGCAGCAAGATGGTAGCCCTAGACCTTAAGAGGGCCAACTTCAACAAGTTGAGGAGATTAGTGGGAGAGGCGCTGGGGTTCTCGAGAGCAGGGAAGCTCAGTGCCCAAGATGAGTGGCCGTTCTTTAAGGAAACAATACTCAGGGCCCAAGGAGTGACCATCCCAACAAGAAGCAAGGGAGGCAGGAGTGCCCAAAAGCCCCCCTGGCTCACCAAGGGCGTCCAGGAATGCCTGATTGCCAAAAAGGTGGTGTACACCCGGTGGAAAGGGGGTGCTATCTCCAAAGAGGAGTATACCTCCTCTGCTCAGGCCTGTAGGGGGCTGTCAGGAAAGCTAAGTCGGACATAGACCTAGGACTTGCATCCAAAATCAAAGATAACAGAAAGTCCTTTTTCAAATATATAGGGAGGATGCAGAAAGCACTGCAAAATGCGGGGCCCCTGCAAGATCCTCTGGGCAATCTGGTGGTTGCACCAGAGGAGAAAGCAGACCTCTCCAACCAATTCTTCACCTCCATTTTCTTGTGCAGGGACTGGGACTTCCCCACTGTGATGCAAGACGGACTCGAGGGGAACGCCTCCAGACCTCAGGTTGGGGAGGACTGAGTTAGAGAGCTTCTGGAGGGGCTGGATGTCTTCAAATCAGCGGGTTCAGATATTCTCCACCCCAGGGTGTTGAGGGAGCTAGCAGGGGTTATTGCAGGGACCTTGGCACAGCTTTATGAGCACTCGTGGTGCTCGGGCCAGGTGCCAGATGATTGGAAGATAGCCAACATGGTCCCCATCTTTAAAAAAGGGAGGAGGGAGGACCTGGGCAACTATAGGCCCATCAGTCTTACTCAATCCTAGGGAAACTCTTTGAGAAGATCATCATGGAGCACATCTGTGATGGGCCGGCCTCAGTGATGATGCTTATGGGCAACCAGCACAGTTTCATTAGGGGCAGGTCATGTCAGACCAACCTGATTGCCTTTTATGATCAGGTCACAAAAGCCTTGGATGCAGGTGTTGCTGTGGATGTAGTCTTTCTGGACTTCAGCAAGGCCTTTGACACTGTCTCCCACCCCATCCTCATTAAAAAACTAGGCGATTGTGGCATTGATGCCTACACAGTCAGATGGATTGCAGATTGGCTGAAGGGTTGCACTCAGAGGGTGGTGGTGGATGGGTCATATTTGACCCCGGGGGGAAGTGGGCAGCGGAGTCCCCCAGGGCTCAGTCCTTGGGCCCACGCTGTCCAATTTCTTTATCAGCTACTTGGAGGATGGGGTGAAAAGCAACCTGTTTAAATTTGCTGATGATACCAAAATTTGGAGTGAGGTGAGCATGCTGGTAGGGAGGGAAAGACTGCAGCAAGACCTGGATAGGTTACGGGGTGGGCTAACAAAAACAGGATGCGTTTCAATACTGACAAGTGCAGGGTGCTGCACTTGGGCAGTAGTAACCAGCAGCACACTTATAAGATGGGAAATTCCCTTCTTGAGAGCATGGAGGCAGAAAGGGATCTTGGAGTCATTATTGACTCCAAGATTGACATGGGCTGACAATGCGAGGTCACGGTTGGCAGGGCTAACCAGACCTTATCATGCATCCACAGGTGCATCTCTAGCAGGGACAAGGGGGTGATCCTCCCCCTCTACGCGACACTGGTCAGGCCACTGCTGAAGTACTGTGTCCAGTTCTGTGCGCCCACTTCAGGAGGGACATGGACAACATGGAGAGGGTCCAGAGGAGGGCTACCCGCATGATCTGGGGACAACAGGTACAATGAGAGACTGCAGGACCTGAACCTGTTCAGCTTTCACAAACGAAGGCTATGGGGGGACCTGGTGACCGTCTATAAACTCACTAAAGGGGACCAGAAGGGTTTGGGAGAGATCTTGTTTCCCCTAGCGCCTGCTGGCATAACAAGGAATAACGGCCACAAGTTGCTGGAGAGGAGGTTTAGATTAGACATCTGTAAGAACTACTTCACTGTCAGGGTGGCTCGAATCTGGAACCAACTTCTAAGAGAAGTGGTGTTGGCTCCTACCCTGGGGGTATTTAAGAAGAGTCTTGATGCCTACCTAGCTGGAGTCATTTGAGCGCAGTTTTTTCTCCTGTCCAGGCAGGGGGTCGAACTTGAAGATCTACAAGGTCCCTTCCCACCCTACTCCTATGATTCTATGACCCTGTAATCCATCACTGAGCTGATGATGCCAAGACACCCCTTTTATGATACTAATGATGAATGATTCTTGATTGACCAAGACATTAAAAGGGTGGGGTAAGGTGTATGAGATACATGTCTCTTCTCTTTCCCGATGCACTGTCAAGACCCTTAAATGAGATGTCTTATCCAAAAAATATGTACGATGGATTATCGATACCATTAGGTTAGGAGGGAAATACTATTTTGTAGCTGCAAAAAAGAGGCAGAACAGAAGCATTATTTATTTCAGGCTCATCATAAAAAGGTGGCATAGAAGGTTTCAAACTGTCCACTTTCCTAGTCAGGTGCCTTCTCTATGCATTCCCTGTGCAATTCAAGCAGAGGTGGAATTCATTCAGCATAGGAGGTGGATCACAAAAAGACAGGACTCACAGATGCAACAACTATTATTCAGAGGTGCAAATGGCTTGAGCCCCTTGTGTATCCTCAAATAGTTATGAAAACCCTGTGCCATGGGATATACAAAAAGAAAGAGGTCAAAAACCTAGAAGATGTAGAAAATAATCCCACACAGAGTTAGACATAGAGTAAATGAAAAAATACATATTTTCTGTTGCTAATTGTTATTAGTCTAACCCCATTCTGCATCCCAGACACTGCTCCTGTCCTGTAAACCTCTACTGCCCCACTCCCAGACCTCCAAGCAGATCTGTCAGTGCTCCTCGGGGCTAAGTTCTTGGGTCCTCATGCTGTTCTGTGGATGTGTTTCAATACTGCCCCACAATATATTCTGCTTTTTCTAGTTCTGGGACCTACAGACACAAACCCTGAGTTAATGACCCTGCCACACAGTTTGGCTCTGTTGGTAACTTTGTAACTTACACCCAGCAACACACTACAACATTAATATTGATGCAACATAGATCTCAGCCTGAGCTTAGCCCTGACACTTTTTTCCCTTTAGAGTTCTCTATCTGGACTTTTTACATCCTACGTCATTACATCCCTCCATCCTGTTTACAGTCTGGATGAAACTTACTGGACCCACCTGCCAACATGATCTAGCAGAAAAATGCAATGGGCCAGGCATCAGCAACACAAATCCCCTTCATTCCACTGAAATCAGTGAAGCTATGCTGAGTTTATACCACCTAAGACTCTGGCCCATTAAACAGTATGAAAAATCAGTGTGATGTATTGCTTTATACACACGTTACTGTACCACGGCTATTGTCTCAACTATGTAATGCACGTGATATCCTTTCTTAGGCCTTTCTAGAGGCAGTGGCTAGAGCAAAGGGGAAGGGAATCAGGATCTGTCATTCTATTCCTAGCTCTGCTGCCAACTTGATGTGCAACTTTCAATGCCTTGATTTCCCCATCTGCCTGAGGTGAGACACCATAGACATACAGCTAATGATTTATTCTGCCACCTCTTATGGAAACATGCCTTCAGTAGGTACAGTGCTTTCATAAATGAGTGCAAGTAAATCAGCAGCTTTGAGTTACAATGGCAAAATAGCCCTGGCTGATGACAGACTGCTTTAATGTGCCTTTTATCAGCATTTTTTCCTCCACCGTTAAGGAGACTGTTGGAAAGATATCAGCAGTGGTTTAGGTAGCACTGGCAGAGGCTGTTCTAAATTAATCGTGGGGGAAGCCTCCTTTCATATCTTTTCAAACTGGGTGGGACGAACTGGTTGAGGCTCAGCCACAAGGCCTGTATTATTCATGACACCAATGGATTTTCAGTGTCTCCTCTGCCTATTGATTGCAGCTGCTTCCCCACATCTACTTCTGAGGGGTCGACTGGAAGCCAAGTGGGCTGCCTCTTCCGTTTCAAGAGCAGGCGGTTTTGCTTTCCTGCTGTGCAAGTAGGCAGCATCTGCCAGGTCCTATCCACTCGGGGGAAAACAAAACCAAGGGGGTGGGGTGAGCATAGTGTTTTTCTTTCTACAGGAGGTTTGTCTGTCAGTTTCCCATTTTTGTGTCAATGGGATGCTCAGTCAGATGGATCCAGCCCCCCGGCCGAACAACGCAATGCTACAATTCCCACTCTGCCAGTGTTATCAAAGGTTTCTTATGGAGCAATCGCAGCAGTGTGAAAACCAGGGACTGTGCAGCCACAGCTTATTCACACAATGGCCGTACGCAGCAAGTCATCTGGTATATATATACACACACACACCTCATTGTCATCTTCTAGGCTGCTGATGGATGTCAGGTCGATGTCCCTGAAGACTAAGGCTGTCATTTTCAAAGGCAAAAAAGGCAGTGACAGATACTGACTTCCAAATCCTGCCTCCCCCCTCATCTGCCCATCCTCTATCAAACCACTATAGCATGGCTAATATCTTGATAAGCTTCCCCACACTGTCTAACCAAGATGCTTTTACCCTGACGGGGTATGCCTGACAGGATCTGAGGAGGACAAGTTCTTTCCCCACCCCCACCTAAGGCCAAGCAGGGATCTCAGCTCTCTTCAGTTCTAGGTTTCCCTAGTTAAATTCACAATGTGGGTCCTATCAAGGTGGGTTATGACAAGGCTACTAGTCTCGTTACCAAGGGACCAAGATCATTAGTTCATTGCATGCAGACCAGTAAAAAGCCATGAAACATGCTGCAGTTAAACAACATCAAAGCAGGAGGGAGAAGCTCACCATCCCATGAATGCTGATGTCACATGGCAAACTGCACATGGCACAGAGCTGGGAATGGAGACAAGGAAGTAAATTGATCAGAAAGAAGTCCACAGACGCCCACCAAAAAGTGCACGTGCGAGTGCTCCATTAAACTGAACAACACAAAGCCAAACAAATGTTAACTGGCTTAGTGTTGGGTGAAAAACCTGCTCTGCACAGCTGTGACTTGCCACTAGAGGCCTGGTGAGCAGAGGCAGGACTAGGAGTAGGACCCACTCGCTGCTTCCACCAGGTAGGGAGCAGGCCCACCACTGTGTCACCTGCAGCAAGACCAGAGAGCTTCCCTGGCCTCAGTAAAATTGACACAGTGGGCATGTCTACACATCACAGCACAGAGAGGTTGATACTGCGCCATGTTTTAGTAATTCCTTTTGGAAGTACTAGAACATGGCACAGTAACCACCCGTACTATGCCATATGGGCAGCACACACTCACATTTCCCTATAAGCAGGGAGCACACTGTTATGGTGATGTAGCTAGTGATTACATGTAGACCTAGGTGATCGCTATATCACCATAGCGCACCATACGGCAACATACCATGTTGCTGCATCACCAAAGGGTGACATGTAGACATGACCAGCGGCTCTGCATTAAGAGTCCAGTTCTCAGGCTTAAGCCCTGGAAGCTGTGCACTGAGAGCAGATCTACAATATCAAGCTGCTTCCCCAGGGCTCTCTGGTCTTGTCGAACCACAATGGCTCTGCACTGAGAGCTATCAGAGCTTAAGGCCAGCAGCCCCACCCTCAGTGCAGAGCCTCTGGGTTAGTTCGTCTCCCCAGATCTCTCTGGTCTTGCTGCAACCTCACTTGCTCTGAGGGGCCTGATCCTTTTCACTTGGTAGCTCAAGCTGTGTGCACTGTCCCACACTCCACCAGCCAGGCTGCCAGCTGGCCAGGCACCACATGAGCTCCAAGGAGCCCAATACTTTTTTCTCTGGAGCTCAGGCAATGTCTACCCTCACCCTCCCACACCACCACCAGCAAGAGCAGAGTCAGTCTAGTAGATGGCAGGAGGCACCACGGCCGCTAGTCGCTCTGGGGATGTGGTGGTCAGTCTGCCCATTGTCCCCAGGGACAAGGCACTGTGCCCAGCCCTGCTGTGCCCCTGGGTCCCCATGCAGCCTGAGCCAGGAAGGGCCATTATATTCTGGGGTACTGAAGGACTTCAACCTGAGTGGAATAGCTGTGAGAAGTAGCCACACGGTAACGAAACAAGAACAAAATTAAGCATATTGGAGATAATCTGCCCTGGAGTTGCTTAACTTTAAGCCAGATAACAAGTGCTAAGCCACTTAAATGGTGTTAACTTCAAGTCAGCCGGCCCTGACAATCTACACCCCACAGTACTCAAGGAGCTGGCAAGTATCATAGCCCAGCCTCTGGCATGGATCTTTGAAAACTCCTGGCACTCTGGTGTAGTGCCCAAAGACTGGAAGAAGGCCAATGTGGTGCCTATCTCAAGAAAGGGAGGAAAGTGGAT
>NW_017728943.1:16472247-16480899 GCF_001723895.1 Crocodylus porosus
CTGATGGCCACCTATAAGTTTATCAGGGGTGACCACCAGGATCTGGGGGAGCATTTGTTCACCAGAGCTCCCCAAGGGATGACGAGGTCGAACGGTCACAAACTCCTGCAAGACCGTTTCAGGCTGGACGTAAGGAAGGATTTCTTTACTGTCTGAGCCCCCAAGGTCTCGAACAGCCTGCCATTGGAGGTGGTCCAAGCACCTACATTGAACACCTTGAAGAGCAAATTGGATGCTTATCTTGCTGGGATCCTATGACCACAGGTGAGCTCCTGCCCTTTGGGCAGGGGGCTGGACTCGATGATCTCCCGAGGTCCCTTCCAGCCCAAAAAGAAAAAAAAATTAAAAAAAAATTAAAAAACCACATGTAGCGAATCCATTGGTTAAGAGCTCCAGAAGCTGCCTAAACTTACTGTGTAACAGGGCTCTTAGGTGGGTCTTGGGCCTGCCCCAGCAAGGCATTTCTTATGTTCTTATCTTATACACATACCTCTTCAAAACTGTAACCTCAGGTGGGGTTAAGAATTCCTTTTCTGAGAAGGCACAGGGAGATAAACTGTTAAATTAGACAGTCAAAGGACTAACCATTACACATGCCTGGATTAGAGATGGAGCTAACTTAAGACCAACTGTCACTACAGTCAATACAAAGATTCCCGTGGACTTTAATAGCAGATGAATTGAACTCATATGTTGACAGGGTTCTGGGAGGAAGGTATCAGCAAACAAGTAAGAGAGGAAAATATGGATTGCCTCTTAAAATTTCTTTTGAATACTATCGGCAATTCTTCTCAGATGGTTTCCTAGACAACAGTGGCTTCATCCTGGGATCTCCCCTTACAGAGAATTATGATCCCCTTCTATTCAGAACTAGCATTAGGGTTTGCCAGGGGATGTTTTTTCTTTGTCTTTCACTAGGAGTGTCTACATGTGCCCCTGACTGGGAAGCTGTTACTATGCAGTCATTTAGTACTAGTACTTTAGCAAGTACTAAATGACTGTGCAGAACCTCCTGCGCAGTACTGCGCAGTCTCAGCTTTGCATAGGTTGTTTTTGACCCTATTGCACAGTAGCAGCATTGTCACGGTTAGTGCCTTCCAACACTACATCACCGTAGTGATGGGCTACGTTGCCATTGATCATCGCTGCAGTGACATAGCGTCTTGTCCAGACGTGCCCACTGTCATGCAGAATACACCATGGAACTTTTGAGCTTCTCTTGCATGCTTCAGGCCCATTATCCTAAATATGGTATTCCTGTAAGCCTGTACTGTGAAGGGCAAGATTTAATTCTCAGCATCTCGGCACTAACACCATGTTAGAGTTATTTTGCTCTACAGCACCAAACAGTGTAATGCCATCCTGTGTCATACAGAAGTAATTAACATGTTTTACTAAACCAGGCCAGTCCTTGGGCAGGCACAGACTTTTTTGTGGGATGAAGGTCTCCATTTCCCCCAGCTCATTCCTCCTTACAATTCAGTCTCCAGTACCACTATTAAAAATGTATACTGCAGTATCCATTCCCCATCCAACATGGGAAAAAAATATAGACGCAATTACTGTGGTTTCCAGAAACTTATTTCTCTGTGGTAAGGAATTAAAATAAATGGGAAAATGCATCTCTTCTCTGAGATGCCTGCAAAGCTTTTTTCCAGTCCCACTTTAATTGCCTCAGACATCTCCACTCACAGCATGAATGTGCTCCAGAAATTCACTTCTTCAAAGCTGAGATCAGCCTATGCTTGTAAGAAGCTACTGTCACTGTCCTGCCAACCCTTCTCCCCTCCTGCCCCTCACTGAGGGATATCACCTGAGAATTATCCCATAGCATACAAGAAAATTCAGCAGGCTATTCTAGAAGGCCTGGTATAAAAAAAGTTTCCCAGGTACCTGTGAGAAGTAGTGACTCAGATTATGATTTGAGGAGGAAGGGTTTTTTTTCTCTAGGATAGTTTCCCCATCTGTCCTCTGCTCTTGAGCCAGCTTCTCCCTTTACAAAGTCATAAGGCTGATTAGTGCCAGATCAAGAATAGGCAAAATGCCTTTGGTTATTACACTTTATTTTCATCTCTGGTTGCAACCCATTGTTGAAAATTAAGAAAATCTAGAAAGCTACGCCCAGTTGATCCCAGTAAGATAAGCGAGTCAGAACTCACAAACCCTTTCACTGGGTTCCCATGGAAAAGCAAACTCTCAAACCAGTCAGCAGCACTTATGCCACATGAAGCAGCACAATATATTTTGAGCTATTTTTCTCCTAATCCCCACACAAGATGACTCCAGAAAAGAGCAAGCATGATCCAAACCTGCTGTTAGTACTGTTAACACCTGAGGACTGCCAGCAAATCCAATGGGGCTCGACAACACTATCAGCTGTGAAAGGAAATGATGCATAGTCAAAAATTGCTCATAGTAAGTTGCTTGAAGCTATGTGCACAGCTGGCAGCCTTGCAAAGGAAGCCTTTACCTTTATAGTGCAATCCAGAATTTTATTACAGTGAATGATAGCATTTTCCAACACTTGGAATGCAGTAGCACACTGGTGTTTATGGCGCAACATAAAGGTGCCTCTTTAAGACTGCTGACTGCAATAATGGTGATGTTCACACCTGGCCTGGAATCTTTAACAGGTTTTAAAGGGGGGGAAATCTAATCTGGGAGTGCACATTTGACGTCATTTAGAAATCAAAGTTGATACCTATGCCCTGCTGGAAACAATGGGAGCTTTTCCACAACATGAATGGGTACAGGATTTTGCCGACAGATTCCAGCTAATCCAATCATTTCCAGCACAATAATTATTAGCAAAGTTTTGCTACAAAAGACAAAGGGCCCTTTCTACCATGGTGACTTAGTGCACCTAATAGGGTAGGAAGAAATTAGGCTGTCTTTGCCCCTCCCCTAAGATGCGGTATGGGCAGTGATCCTGGTTTCCTCTGTTTACAAATCACAAATTCTCTAATAAAAACCACAAATTCTCTCATTTAAACAAAACCTGCATTTTTCCATTATTACAATGAAATGCCACTTTATATATCTAAATTCCTATATATTTTGGCATTTGATTTGGGGGTTTTTATCATAGAAAATCAGAGACCCCCTTCCCCCTTTATTCACCAGGGCACAGGTCCAGGTGCAGTTGTGTCCCTGCATTGCTTTGTGGTGCTGAGAGGCCCTAATAAGCTGGTGCCCCTAACTCCCAAGCCACATCCCCCCAGCCCTGCTGGTGCCCCTTACTTCCCACCCACAGGTCATAGCACCCCTCTGCCCCCCAACCTGCCGAAGGAGGCCTCCAGCTGCCAGGGCTACAAAGCCAGGGACCTGGGTCCTCAGCCCCCTGCCCATCAGCACCTGAGCCCCAGCTGCTGCAGCCAGAGCAGTGCGTGGAGCCCAGCTCCCCTTCAGGCAGCATGGTTGGAGTGGAGCCCATGGAGTGGGGTGTGGATGCAGGCTGCCTGCTGTGGTCTCAGGGTCACCACCCTGTTGCCTTCCCCTCCCCAGCCCCGTGGGCAAGACCCAGCATGATTGGGCAGAGCAGGGCGGGGAGGCTCAGTGCTGCCACTGGGAGCCCTGTATCACCATGGTGACCTGCCCCCTCCTCACCCAGAAGCAGCGGGGGCCACAACTGAGCTTCCCCACCCTGCTCTGCCATGCCGGGTCTCGCCTGGTAGACTGCAGAGGCCCCAGGGGGAGGGCAGCAAGGCAAGGAGTCCCGAGCCTACAACCATCAGCCTGCATCCACCCCCTGTGCACAAATCTGGGGGACACGTGCCCCTCCATAGGTCCCTCATCAGAGTGCGTGCAGCAGTGGGGAGCCAGCCCCCTCCCCCAACGCCCAAAGGAGTCATCCGCAGCTCCATCCCGCTCCCTGCCTGGGCCTTGCAGCTGTGCATTCCAGCCCCCCAGCCCCACACACCACCACGCTGAGCAGCAGCCCCAGCTCTGCCCAACTCCATCAATATGGGGGCTTCATTTCCCACCCCCAGAATTACCTGAGGGGAGCTGTAGGAGCTGCACACATGCTGCGTGGAAGCCACATGCTTGGGCGCACGCTCCCCTCCCCCAGCCCCTTGCAGGCTGGCAGAGTTCCAACCTGCAAGGAGAAACCAGCTGTTTCCTATATTTTTCTCCTTAAAATAAGAACATCCACATTTTACTGCATTTTTACATGGCAAACAGAAAACCCAGATCCCTGGTCATTATAGGACCCAGGCACAGTTCAGGAAGCCTAAGGCCATGGGACCCATCCACATAATCTATGCTGCTTAATTACTAGGCCTGGGTTCCTGCAAAATGGGAATGAGTGGGCAGGGGGTTTCTCCCCAGCAGGTGTCTCAGATCAGGCATGCCCTAACAGACTGCCTTACTTTGCACTTAATTTCCTATTGCCCGAAGGGGCCATTGACACTTGAACATAGATGGAAGACAGAGCCCCAGCTGTGCCCTACTGACCAACAGAATGCCCCTTTCATGTGCAACAGCAGCTTATGAAGGGAAGTTGTAAAATGTCTTTATGCCACCTAGAGATAGCTCTGTGTGCCAGCGGTATTCCCGGGTAACAAAATAGAACAGTTTTACAGCCCCTTTGAAGGAGTAAAGTATCTATTCAGGAGCTAAGGTAGCTCTCTAAAGGGACCACAGACAACCAGGGAGGTAAGGGACCAAAAAGCCAGCTCTCATTGTCCCACATACCAGAGCTCACCCACTCCAGAAGCTACACCAGGGCTAAATTTGAGGGATACTCTAAGAGACTGTGTGAGGCTGGGGGTCCCCAGCAAGTGCTTCCCTGGGGAATCCATGACAGTCTTATAATCAAAGGCCAGGCTAGCATTAGCCAACAGCCCTGGGTTTAATGGTTGTTCTCTCCTTCTTTCTCTTCACTTTTTCCTCCTTCATCCAAAAGTTAAAGGAAAAACCAAGTAAATTAAACAAATGTTCCAAAAAAATTTTAGGAAACGAATATTAAGAGCCTCTGAATCCTAGGATGCAGTACACAGCCCTCACGTCATGATAGATACATCTGACACCATACATGAGGATCAGTCACAAGAAAATACACACATGGGAAAATATATGTATAAAGTATGAGATTCCATGTTAGGGAAGATAGGGGCTGAGGCATTGCGCTTTGGAAGGGAAGAGAATTGTCTCTCTGTATGTGCTTCTGGTGGGACCCCATCTGGAATACGGCATTCGGTTCTACCCACCTTCCAACCAGGAAAACATTGACAAAATAGACGGGAAACTTGGAGAAGGGTAGCAAGAATGGCTTGAAGGAAGACTGAAAGAACACAAACTCTATAGTTTAGGTAGGAGATGACAAAGACTAGCTATCACAAGGCTATAAGATGTAAACCCCAAGATGTAAACACAAATGACGGAAGCAATTCTTTAGCACATAAAAGGGGAAGAGGTTTATAACTGCAAGGCTTGGGATGAAATTAATAAAACTGAAATGAAAATTCAAGATCAAGTGTGTGAGAATGAGATCGATTAGCTTGTGGAACGCTTTCCCAAGGGAAGCAATGGAAGCCTTATTATTCGCAGAATGTCAAGCTTAGCTGGACAAAAAATTGTGAAACAGATAGTAAGGGAGAGACTAGATGAACAACCAGCAATGGGTCTGCTCCACCTCTAGAATCTATCATTCTGTGTTTGCAAAAAGAGAAGGGCTCAGAGGAGAGAGTGAAGAATCTATATCAATCTTGGCTATGACCACAAGACCACATCCTTTGGGCTGTTAGAAGAAAAGGGGCTGGACCATAGTCCGCTGAAGTCTGTGGGAATTTTTCCTTAAAAAGAAGTGAATTGATAGGGAATGCCAGAGTCCATGAGGCACACAGCTACCAAAGTACTGCCCCTGAATTGATGACTGACACAGAGAAATTTGCCACTGCGAGAAGAAGCTGAGGCAGACAAATGTGACAGGAACAAAAGGAGCCAGGTGAAAATCAAATTTGCCGTGTAAGTTCAACCAAAACCAAAATGACAAAAAAACCCAGGGTTGAAGCAGCAAGTTTGTTGCAACATTTTCATTAGGCATTTGTAAAAAAAACCCAAGGAGGTGAAAGGTTGGATTTCCAAGACCGACCGAAGAAGAGTTACTGCCACTCTGCTTTTTACCATTTATTAGGGCCAGGATGTCAAGGAACAATGTTCAAATCCTTCCTCTTCCTGAGGGGAGTTGAGTCCGCATCTCCTCCTTCCCAGGAATCTTCGCTACATCCTAGATTACTCTGGGCTATGATGTTCTCACTCTCCCTCCAGTTCACACAATTCCTCTTTGCAGGGACTGCTTAAATATCCACTGAGCCAAAAGAAGAGCAAATAAGAAGAAGTAACCAGTGAAGAGATGGGAGACTCAGCCACAGTTTCTGCTGTGGATCAGGCAGAGGAGATGCTTGGATCTGGGTGTCCCACATGCTCTGAGCAAGGCTACCATATGTGTGAAGCTCTAGGCCTTCATTTCCTTTGTTAACATGGAAGGTCCTAGTGAGAACATTACATCCCAAGTCATGCAAAATGCTTTGCCAGAACCAAAACAAAGTTTTCTTTTTGGTTGTATGAGAAAAACAAAAAATATATATTTCAAGTTAATCCAAACATTTTTTTTTGCATTTCAGTTTGATCACAAAAACAACAAAAGCTCCATATGCAAATAGCCTGAATTCTGACAGCACAGGAGGAAAGGTGAAGAGGGTAAGAAGTTTTTCAGCTGAGGAAAAGATGAATGTGATGGAACTGCGTTGAGGTCCTGTATGAGTTAACACTGATGCTGGGAGACAGCTGGAGAGAACACATGGGGCACAAGCTTGCAGAAGTGGCAGAAGCAGAGAGAGGAAAGGGAAGGAGAGCTAGGCGAGACAATGTGCAGCTGGAGATGGATGAGGAGATGGGAGAAAAGCAAGGCATGGCTTGAGAGGGCAATGGATAACTGAATGGCAGCTGAATCCTGAGACAAGGTGGGAAGTTCGACTGGGGTAATAAAGGAGAAACTCGGTGATGGGAAGAGAAAGGAACAAATAAGTGTGAAGGATGTAGAGAAGATTGTGAAAGGACACGGCATGGTTCAGCAACTAAGTGTTACAAAACTGTTCAGCAACTAAGTGTTAGAAAACTCTTACTGTTAGTAAGAGTTAGAAAACTGCTTCCACAGACTTCCTGGGTGACCTCAACACAACCCAAGATTCAAGGGTCAGTACTAGTAAAAGGTAATGTGTGCCACAATATATTAAAACCAAGGGAGTTTAAACTCCTTTTAGACTGGATAAATGGCACAGCTTTCCTCCGGCTTTCATAGACTGCTGCTAAAATGCCGTGATCCCTGGTCAAAGTCAGATATGCTTTAGGTGAGCCTGACAAGAGAAATTAACATTTCCAGAGGAAAGCCCCAATCCCTTCCGCCTTGTGCTTTCTGAAAGCATGTGCAGGCACATCCTCTTCTCCTTCCCGGGCAAGTAGTTCAGGCTGAATTACAGATTATGCAGCAACAGTCCAGCAGAGAGAGGCCAGGCCTGCACTGCATTAAACCAAAACACAAAGCATGCTGAACCTGACCTGCCAGAGGGCATCCTGCTCATCTTCCTAGAGAAAGACAGGGCTTCACAACTCACACTGAATGACGATGCAAGTCCTGGATGTTTAATACATGGAATGAATGAGCTGGGTTAGCTTTTGTCACAGATTTGGATTTATTTATTTAATTTGGCAAGGTCTGCGGGAGGGTAGTGCTCCCACTCATCGGCACGCCTGTCACTCTCTCACAGCCACATCAATCAGAGGGTCTCTGAGGAACCGGGCAACTTCATCTTTGTGCTTTCAGCACTGGAACAGGAAGTCCATTCCCCCTCATAACATCCCTTCCCCTTTGTGAATGAGAAGACAATTTATTCTTCTCTGCACAAGTGATACGGAGAAACCCATCTACCAAAACCCACTGGACAACAGGCTGCTTGTACGTGCTGTGGGGGTTTACTTTGGTTTAATTCTCCCTAAACTGAAGTGGTGAGTTTTTAAAAACCCTGCTTCAATTTAAACTGAAGTAAACCCCTGTGACATGTACACAAGGGTTGGGCCCAATCCTTCCCTGCCTCTCTGGTGGCAGCGGGGGAGGGTGAGCTGCTGGTGGGCCAAGCGGTCTCTGAGTTGTTGGGGTGGGGGTGGTGCAGTCCCTGGGCTGTCCCGGCAGGCACCATAACCATGGAGAGAAGTACCAGGACCCCGCACAGCTCAGGCAGGCAGGCAAGCTCTAGGGAGAAAAAAAAAAGATCACCGCTTTTTCCTTTTTTCTTCAGCAGTGCCTGCCTGCATGGGCTACCTGCATAGCCCCTGAGCTGCACAGGGTGCTTCCCTCTTTGGCTGTAAGGTAGCAAACTAAAACACCTCAGACACATTTTATTTTGCTGCATCCCAAAGTCATTTAACGAGCAATATGCCTCTGACAGCGTAAACAGCCGCACCATTAAAGCAGTGCAAAAGGGCATGTAAGCCACTTTAAAGGCCAGTTTTGTGGCATGTACAAAGGCCCAGAGATACCAAGATGTTGTAGAACAGAGTCCAGAGGAGAGCCACGCGCATGATCAGAGGTCAGGAAAACAGATCTTACGATGACAGGCTGAGAGCCACGGGACTCTTTAGCCTGGAAAAGCG
>NW_017728943.1:16481102-16488733 GCF_001723895.1 Crocodylus porosus
CAGCTAACTTCCTGCCCTTTGGGCAGGGGGCTGGACTCGATGATCTCCCGAGGTCCCTTCCAGCCCTAATGTCTATGAAATCTATGAACTGGATAAATTGAGCTGCATTAACAAATTTCTACTGGACTGGCCAACGTGGGGTAATGCAACCTGACTCCAGACTTACCCTGCAGCCACAAACAAGAGTGCTAATACCTGAAGCTTGATTCTCAGCTGTATATGCCAGCATAGCTCAGCTGACTTCAGTAGGCCTTCAAATCAGTTTATACCAGCAGGGGATCTACCTCATGCACTTACAGGTCTGAACTATGTTCATGCAGAATCTTTCGATACACAGCACTGGGGCATGATTTTCAAACAGTAACCAGGGTTGTCTGCCGTATAGAAGGCACTGTCTACTAGGGCTGTGCGAAGCTTCGGGTGCTGATTCGATTCGGAGGAGATTCCACCTGAATCAGTGGCTGAATCTCTGAATCCAAATCAAATCAGGGGACCAATTAAAAGGTCCAAATTTATTCAAATCTCTCCGAATAGATTTAGAAAAGACTTTGATGATTCAGGCAGTCCCCACTGGCTGCCACAGGGAGCTGGACCCAGACTCCTTGCTGTAAGTAGGGGTCAGGGGAGGAGAGGCTGGAGGAGTGGGGAGGGAACCATGGTGGGGGGGAACTCCTGCCAGGCCCCATCCCCTGCCTGCTCCCCCAGTTCCCCTGAGTGCCCCCGACCACTGTCCCTCCCCATACATGGCTGCCCCACCCGCCCCAGCTCCCAGTTGTTTAAAAAAAAGCCCTTACTCCCCGGGTGCTGCCAGGTAGGGGGGCGATTCCCATTGCCCCCACTGTGGGGGGGGCTCTGCCATGAGCCCCCCAAACCCTGCCCATTGGCCTAGCCCCCCCATGGCTGTGCCTCCCACCCTAGCTCCTGGCCCTTTAACTTCCCCGCCCATACTCCCTGGCTGCTGCAGGGACCTCAGGGCTTCTGGGGGCTCGTGGAAGAGCACCCCATGCAACGCAAGGTAGTGGGGGGCAGCAGGGATTGCCCCCTGCCACCCAGCAGTAGCCGGTGGGGGTTTGTTTTTTTTTCAAATAAGAGCTGGGAGCTGGGGCAGATGGGGTAGCCATTGAGAGCAGGTGGGGGATGGGGCCTGTGTGATTTGGAGAGTCGGCTGATTCGGCAGCAGCTGAATCTCCATATCAGATTCGGCCAAATCAATTCGGGACAGTGATTCAAATCACCAAATCAAATCACTGTCCCCCGAATCAGCCAAATCCAAATCAGAAGCGAATACTAGCCACTTCCCACAGGCCTACTGTCTACCCATGTTTAGGTAATCAGTTATCTGGTTGTCCCAGCTTTCTGTGCTGGAGGAAGTCTCAAGCTTGTCTACCCCAGGGCAGCAGTGAATCCCCATGAGGAGGGGGCCAAGTACATGACACCCATGCCCTGTACCATTCATGCACACAGGTATTTTCCAAACCTGGATGTTCATCAGGAACACTGTTCTGGGCTCACAATTCTACACCTGCACTCAAGCACTATGCCTTGGGACAGACATTACACAATAAACCAGTTTAAGTGATCAAAAACAGGTTTAAACCTGTAACAGAACAGAAGTTCAGTGGCCATAAACCAGTTTGAAAATGGCTGAAACCGCTTTGAGATAAACCTGGTAGAATGTAGTATCAGGCTTTATTTATTTGGGTTGAACCAATTTATGCAATGTCTGTCCCAGACCCCTTCCTGGTTTAAGTTAAATCAGAGTCCCCCAGCATCCTGGCATGCTCTCTGGGATGGGTGGGGCTCTCAGCTTCAGAGAGCTGGGCTAGCCTTTTCCCTCTGCTCCCTAGCTGCAGCTCCAGAAGAGACTTGTAGTTACAGCAGCATCTGCCTGGATTCCTTCTGCTCCCCCCTCCCCGTCGCTGCTCACTGCTCAGGCAAGGATCCCTTCCTTCTCTCTCCCACACCATGAACCTTAGCCACTATGTGATATGCTAACTAATGCTGAGAAGTGTCTGTGTAAGGCAGACAGGCCAAAAGCAGACAGGACAGTATCCGCTTAGGGCTTTTTGGAGCTAATCAACAGGTAGCTGGTAATGTCCCTTCTTGGACTGTTGGCCTCCTTGGAAAAAGTTTTTAATGAGCTTGAACCATCGAGGGAGACCTTATTTTCTGATAGGGCTCTAATGCTGATAACAGAGCTGATAAATGCTCTGTTATCAAAGGTGGGGGAGAGCCCCTCCTAATCAGAGTATCCTGCTGAGTCGTGACCATGCCCCCCTCAGCTCAGTACTGTGGAAGGGAAGGGAGGGCTGCTCTAGAGCCCCCCTGGCTTCTAGCCTGAGCCACTGCAGGCATGTGCCTGCATTTTTTCAGTGGGGGGATATCTGTGTAGTTGCAAACTGATTCAGCCTAGCCAGGGTAGACTAACATGCAAAGATTGAATCAATTCAGGTTAATGCTTTTTGCATGTCTGTCCCTAGCCTATGTCTCTTGTGTGTCTGAGACTGGCCACTGGAGCTGAGCACAGAGCAGCCTCCAGATGAACTTCCAAGAATGGAGGATCCCTGTTGTTGTGGGTGGATGGTTCATGCTCAGCCTCATTCTTACTGGGACCCACCAGTGTTGTGGTGTAGACAAGCCCTCAGAGTATACACACATATGAAAATAAACCTTGAGGAATATTCCATGCTGATCCCACTCCTATCCCTTCCCCCTGATTTGGAAAAATATCCTTTGATTTGGTCTATACCACAACATTTTTACAGCATAGCAGTAAAAATTGAGTTTACGTTCAAAGTCCCTCTATCGAACTCTCTGCTCAGCTGGCAGAGTATCAGCACCTCAGCCATGTAGAATAAGTTTTCTGCTGAGACCTGGCAGCCAACTGAAGGCCTGTATAGACACTTGTCTGCCTTCAGCCTGCTGCTGTGGCCCGTTCATCAGCAGGTACCCTCCCAGAGTGAATGTCACATTTTGGCAGCACAGCTGCTGAGTGGGAGGCACCAGAAGCACCTGGATGTGCCCACACTCTGGCAGTTTGGCAGGCATGGCAGCTGTTTTCTGCCAGAAGCAGAGGGTAGATGCAGCCTTAGGGTGCGTATAGACATGCTTGTTCGCTTTCTAATTAGAACATGTTCTAATTAATATACTCCAGCGTTGCCTCACCATCACATGTATTAAGACCCCCACACATTTCAAAATGGCTGCGGAGACTCTTTATTTACTCATCGAGTGACTTTTAGAACAATGTCCCTCAGCAATTTTGAAATGTTCAGGGGCTTAATACACATGATGGTGAGCCATTTTATTTAAAACTGCTATCCAGGAACAGCTCTAATTGAAATGCCCAAAACCCAATCCCCCGAGCACATGTATAGGCAGGCAGCCTTACAGACTAAAAAAGGAGAATAGGGAGTTTGGGGTCATGGGAAAGCCAAAGATTTCTGACTGGGGAAGCAACTTTAAGGACTGAGCTAAAGAGACTTATAGGGGAGTCTGATGTGAGACAAAGATGCTGACACTATTTTCAGAGACATTCCATAATAGGGAGTTGCAAAGCAACAGAAAGACATCTCAATCCAGACCAGCAAGGAGATGAGAACACAAAGTAACAGTCCCCCAAAGGGCTAGTGGAAGCTATATAACATCACATTGGACCGGGCAAAGAATGAGAAGAGGGAGCAAAGTGCACTGACATTGAGGAATGGACTAGATGGCATCTAATACATCCGCCTGGTGAAGCAGTTTAACTGTTTTAACTGAGTACTGCACCTTATACTCTCATCCATGTGAACAGAGCATGAACCCGAGGGGAAAAGATGAGCTGTCACAACAGGCCCTCAAAGAAATGGCTCTATGATGAGTGGTATTTCTTAGAGAGTAAATACTAGAGCAGGTGTGTGGAAAAGAGCTGGACAGGAAAAGTATTGGATTAATCTAGGAGTCTGTCACATAAAAACACAGGGTTTTTTTACTTTCAATGACTATAAAGTAGCATTGAAATCCCCAGAGTTGTACTAAGGATCTGTCCCAGTTCCATTTTCAGGATGGCTCCAGTTGAAATCTAGTTTGACATCTTTTAGCAAAGGAAGTCTGGTGGGTTTCATCAGCTCATTTCCCCAGCGGGCAGCTGTTTCCCCACCTCTAGAGAAAGATAAAGCTTTTCCAGCAGGACTTGGAGGAGAGGCCTGGATTCAATTAACCAGCTGAGAAAATGATCTCTCTCTTTCCTTAAGACAGTGGTTGTCCTTATGCATCAAGGTCATCCATAGCATGTTAGGCTAGGGAAAAATGAGAGGTGTGGCATGGGGAAGCGTATGCTGTAGCTGCTGGCACCTCAGTAACCTTTGCAAACACAAACATCAATTCTGCAAAGAACTGTAACTGTTTTAAATAGGTTAAAAATAAAGCCTGTTATTTAATTTAGTGTACATGCTAGGCAGGTCAATATCTATCGCACTCTCTCCTTCCCTCTCCCCCACCCGCAGGCCTCAAAGGGCAAAGGTTTAAGTCCCAGCTGAGGAAACAGGGCACGCTTCATTTAGTAGCACCACAGCAAGGCTGCTGGGGATGTCATGCTTCTGATGAGACATTAAATCAAGGTAAACAGTAATCTCATGGGCATCCCTGTCTAAGAAGCACATGGGGAAAAAAGGAACCTTGTAACTCTCATGCTCTGACCCAAGCCTGCAACAGAGCCCTCTGCCCTGGTTCTTGATGTGGGGTGAAGACCAAAAGCTGCTAGAACACTGGGTCTCAGGAAGGCAGTGGCAAGCTGTTGTCTTTTCCTTTTAAACAGGAAGATTTACAATGTATTATGAATTTAAATATTCCTGTTAAAATAATAATAGTAATGCAGGAGCATTATAGAGGGAAAAGGGATTATGAGAAAGGATGATTGTGAAGGAATAGTGCAAGGGGTTGTATTCCCCATTCCAGCACTGACCTGCCATGGGACCCTGGAAGAATCACTTGCTCTGTCTTGCACTGCAGTTTTGTTCCTCTGAGGCACTTGTACATGTGATGCCGTTAACATGTACACAGGACAAAAGTGTCACTTTGTGTGGCTTAATGGTGTCACAGTGTATACATGCAAGATTTTGGGGGGGTTTAAATGACTTCACATCGTCAACGATACACCTGTCAACATGCCCTGCCCCTGGCCACAGGAGAGGCAGGCAGGTTCTGCACTAAAAAATAATTGGGCCCTTCACTGCTTCTCCCTTCAGCTGTCGCCTGCTGACAGCAGAAGCGTTGAGGGGCCCAACCCTGTTTTTCTTGTCAAAGCCAGAGCCTGCCCACAGCCAGAGGCTGAGCTACCAGCAGGCCAAGCAGCCCCTGAGCTGTGGGGGCTCCTGTCCTTCCCTCCAGGGCTGCCAGGTGGGCTGCTAACAGGACAGGTGCTGCCCCAGCTTGGAGGCAGCACCCACTTCAGTCCAACTGTTTCCCAAGCCCTACCGGCCGCTGCTCTCTGGGCTTGGGAAACAGGGAACAGTTGGATCCAGCTAGAGGCTGCCTCCGAGTTGGGGCAGGACCTGGACTACTTGGGCACCACCTGCCATGGAGGGGAAGACTGGAGTCCCCTGCAGCTCTGGGGCTGCTTGCCCTACCGGTAGTTTGCCCCAGCCACAGGCAGGCTGCGGCTCTGACAAAAAAAAGCCCCTTGCTGTAATGTGATGGAAAAATTGAAATAATTTAGTCCTCAGAGTTTTATTCTATGCCCCACCATTTCAATTTAGGGGGTGTAGAATAAAACCTTGGGGATTAAACCCTGTCAAGTGTACAAGCACCCCTGGAGAAGGGGAAAGATAATCTGACTACCAGCTAAAGCACGGGATCTTAT
Organism: Crocodylus porosus; assembly: GCF_001723895.1. Taxonomy (NCBI): domain Eukaryota; kingdom Metazoa; phylum Chordata; order Crocodylia; family Crocodylidae; genus Crocodylus; species Crocodylus porosus. The sequence goes on from NW_017728943.1 coordinate 16,486,945, forward strand.
AATTAATAGTGTTAATTTGTTAATAGTTACAAAAGTATTTGAAATCTCCTGAGGGAAGGAGTCACATACAGGAAAAGTATCACTGTAAGGGAGCCAACACTAAGGAGACCAATATAGTTAGTTGAACTATCCAAGTCAACTGCAAAAGAAAGAATAATCATAGATTGGTATCAGTCTGGGAGACTTGCTGGTTCAGAAGTTTAGAGACAAGGACTATAACTACATTTAGACAGTGATATGACCATTGATGTACACAGCCCTGCTAAGGGATGAAAAGGAAATCAAAACACAAAACTGAACAGTTGCCAGTGGGTCTGAAATATGTTTCCATTTCTGCAGCATCTGTAAAACTGGCCAGGTGCACTCTTGGGGCTAGCTTCCTCTGATATATAAAATACCAGGCACTGAGGACAGCAGGATACCGATTGGTGGATCAACATTATGAAGCAATACAAGATGTTCTTCCAGTGTAACACACGTGTAATTTCTATAATGGCAGCATCTCTTTAAAATAGACAGGAACTTGTGGGCAGTGCTGAGTCAAGACGCACTGTCTGCAGCATGTTAATATCAGAGATACTTTTAGGTCACCTCCATCCCTGCAGTATATTCAGCCTTAATATTTTTCTACATAACATTAGGTACAGTAGAACCCAATGTTCAGATGGGAAACAGAGAGTGAGAGACACTAAGCAGCTTTCCCAATATTGTAGAGGAGGTTTGGGGCAGAATAAAGGCCTGAACCCAGGTCTCCAACTAGTGCCATAATTTTAAGGCCTCTTTCTCTCCAAGCTCCCAAACACAACAGACATGGATATTTTCTAGCCTACGTTGTCCTAGCTCAGTGGTTGTCAACCGGTGGTACGCATACCCCTGGGAATACTTTAAAAGGTCATAGAGGGTATGCAGAGCTCTGCGTGCATGCGCACAGCTGCATCGCAGCACACAGGCGGCCAGAACCAAAGCCCAGCAACATGAAGATCAGCCAGGTATGTCTGGTAACTTTGTTATGGGGGGCTGCTTAGCTGGGGTGAGGGTTAGGACTGAGCTGCACCGGGGATGACTCCTGCTGCTGTGCCTACCCTAGGACAGCCAGGGCCATGCCAGACTCTTCCAGGGGTGGGGGCTAAGCCACGCTGCACTGGGGTGGGTGGCACTGGTGTTGGGAGGGGAGTTGGGGGCTACAGTAATCCCAACATGGATCAAAGGGGCCAAGAGGGTGCAAAAGCCCCCCAAAGCATACGGGAATGTCACCTAGCTAAAAGACAGGCTTACACCCAATGGAAGGGAGGGGGCAGCCCCAGGGAAGACTATACCTTGGTTGCTCGGGGCTGCAGGGGGGCGGTCAGGAAGGCCAAGGCGGAGATGGGACTGGGACTAGCTTCCCAGATCAAGGACAACAAGAAGTCCTTTTTTAAACACATAGGGGGCTAAAAAGAAGGTACCGGGTAACGTGGGGCCCCTGCAAGGCACACTAGGAAATCTGGTTGTCACACCAGATGACAAAGCTAACCTATTTAACAGTTTTTTTGCCTCCATTTTCCTGAGCAGGGACTGGAACAGCCCCGCCACCGGGACCACCCCAGACCCCAGGAGAGGCGCACCCAGGCCAAGGGTCAGTGAGGATCTAGTCAGGGAACTTCTGGAGGGACGGGATGTATTTAAATCAGCTGGTCCGGACGATCTCCACCCCAGAGTGCTGAGGGAATTAGCTGAGGTCATTGCGGGACCCCTGGCACAGGTTTACAAGCACTCGTGGTGCTCTGGTGTGGTGCCAGAGGACTGGAAG